>NW_022196903.1:130504281-130516171 GCF_008632895.1 Mastomys coucha
TAAACCGCGAGAGAAGAAGTCTAAGTGTGTTCGTCGTTATTGCTGCCATCCGGGCAGCAAGGCGCCGTGCAAACCATCTGTTGTGATATGCTCCAGCTATACAGCTCCTGGGAATGCACATCTTAAAAAAACCACACCACATTGACACCTGGGCATCTGTGTTTACTGGAGTACTGTTTATAGTAGCTAGCCAATAGAGCCAGCCCTACTTGGTAGGGTTTATTCAACCACTGAGAAAATCTCATCTGCAGGAAGGATGCATCTGAAGATGATCATACGAAGGGGAAACGAGCCAGACTCTCACAGTATGTTTCTGTCTGTGTGCTTTCTATACACGATGCGAAAGTAGACAAAGGGAGGGGCTGGCAGGGAAAGGGTGGAAGCACAAAGCAAGGGAGGAGGGGTATGGCAGATGGATGAGGTCAAAGGGCATGAGGGGCTTGGATGAAAATGTCTCAGTGAAGGCCATCACAGTGAATCTACTCCAACTTGAAGAATTAGTTTCTCTACTTGAGGAAACGATTTCCTACCTCTGTGTTCTCTTGGCCCTTGTATGTCCTTTTTCACTATTGTGGGAATCTCCTAGTCTACTACAGTAGGGACAGAGCAGGCGTTCAGCCTTGCCGGGGCACAGAACCAGCACCAGGAAGCATGGAGATAAGGACAACGCTGTCAAGTACCTGGGGGAAACAGACTCAGAAGCAACACTGACTGGACTCCAAGCCTAGCTCCAACACTGGACAAATTGCTTCACCTCTCTGCCCTAATGTCTCCATTTCTGCAACGTCCGCAAACGCTGTATCTTGGCATCTGTGGTGCTCGGAGTGTGAAACCTTCCCCAGAGGCTCAGCTCTTTGAACACTTGCTTTTCCTCTTGGTGGCCCGGTCTGGGAAGTTAGGGGGCCTTTAAGAGGTGCAGCTGTGCTGGACCAAGTGTATCGGTGGGGGTGGGCTTTGGGGGTTTCTATTCTGGCTCCACTTCCTGTTTGCTCTGTCTGCTTCCTGGTTGTGACTAAAGATGTAGTCAGTCTCTCAGCTTCCTGTCCCTGCAGCCTGCCGCCACGCCTTCCCACCATCATGGACTCTCTCTCTGGAGCCTTGAGCCAAAATAAACTCTTGTAAAAGAGTTTATCATGGCGTTTATCATGGCAACAGAAGGGAATCCAGTACCATACAAATAAGCCATTCTTCTAAAGGATCACTGTAGACACTAAACAGCTGCAGTACTTGGGGACTGCCAATCTTAGTAATAAGTTAACTGCTGGCAGTCAGTGAGAGCAGCTCACCCAAATAGCATCTGTTTGATGTCACGGTTTCATAAAGCCTCATCATTTACAAAAGCGTTTTCAAGAGAAGCTTGCTTATTCCCAGATTGACCTGGTGAGGGTTTGAACATTACCATCCCCTCTGTGAGGGAGACATGGCTTAGCCAGATCAGCTGCCTGCCTCGTCTCTCAAAAGCCCCCGTCCCACTGCCCCCGTCCCAGAGCTGAGCTGCTTTCAAAATCCTCCAGGAGTTTTTTGCTTTGTTTTGTTTTGTTTTCAATTTAAAGAATGGCTGCACAGTATTTTTACTGGAGCACACTTCCTGTTCTGTCTTGAGCCTCTTATCCTCACAGTGGAATGGTCATATGACACTATTCTGGAACGTTCCTGTGAAGACCAAACGACAGAACATAAGGGAAAGACTCAGACGGCTGTCACAGTGGTTCTCAACCTGTGGGTCGGAACCCCTTTGAGGGGCCACATATCAGATATTGAAATCACAGCTATGAAATTAGCAACACATGCATGCCCTTTGCCCTTTCTCAATGGATTTCCCAATGCCTCCTGTGAATCGATAGAGCTCCACATGTTTGCATTTCCACCAAGGCTTAGTGGCCAAATAAGCAGGCTTGGGAACTTTTCAGGTGTTGGTATAGCAGTGAGGTGTGTATGATGCGATAATACACTCTCATGGGAAACCCCTCAGAATGGAGAGATTGGTCCTTATGTAGCCTAATGTGTGTTGTGATCTAGTTATGAAGTTCCCTAATTGGTGATGCCATGGAGAGGTCATAGGTCATGGGTACCAGCCTCATCGATGAAGTACTCTCAGACTCTCCTGTTGCTAAGAGGGTAATTAGATGGAGGGAGTACGCCCGGGATGCATGTGCTGTGTGGTCTTGACCTGGGTTATCCCTATGCTTCTTCTTCCTCACCACTGTGATGGGGATGGTTTTCCTCTACCGTATGTGTCAGACAGGATGCTCTACCTCACCAGTGGTCCAGGCTGAGAAAGTGACTCCCAGAAAATTCTACCTCTTTTAAGTTATCATCATGAGCTTTGTCACTGAGACAAAAAAAATGACTAATGTGGTACACAATGTCTTTAGGAGGGGGACACAGGCAGAAAGAAGATAGTTCAAGCCCATTTTATCAGATTTGGGGGCAGCTCTTTTTCCTACCAAATTAATTCATTTCAAATCATATTTTTTCTACCAGATAACTTAGTACTGAAACAATAACTTCTGGCATTAGAGTTCTGGGATTTTAATAGTAATTGATTGGCGGGTCTATATCAGGATTGCCCACATTTACATTTGAAGAGAGTAAGGTTTGGAGAGTTTGAGTCATTACCTGAGACTTTGAGAAGCCAAGATTCTATTCCTGAACTTTAGGTGTCTGAGATTCACCCTTGGTGGCCATGGCTAGCATCTCTGGTCCCTCCCACTAAGGGGACCCTCTTTAGGTTCTACTAGGCATGGTACATCAGACCTTATTCCAGCTCTTCCCATTCTGGGCTGTACGATACTCCAGAGTTTCTAGAAAGAAGCAACTCGGCATCTTTGCTTTTCCAGCCTGACTCAGAGTAACACACCACAGATGTGCTCAGTGGAACTTACAATTTAACCCTCAGAATTCCAGAAAGATGGCGATTTTAGAACTGTTAGAGGTCAGAGGTCACAAGGCTTGACGAGAGAATGAAGTGCCCTCTCACATGTTTGTTGCGCATGATGATTCTTTACCAGGATGCCTGTCACTGGTGGTCCTGCCATCCACTCGCACACAGCGCATCCCCCCATCAGATACACTAGCTTTAACTTTCAGCCTAGAATCATCTGGGTAGAGAACCTTGAGGAGGGATTGTTTAGATCAGGTTGGCCTGTGTGCACGTCTGGAGGACAATTGTCTTAACTGATCTGGGAGGACACCTGTAAGTGGTGTCACAGTAACATGCTCTGGATCTGAGCCCTGGACCATAGAAGAGGCGAGAAAGCTGGCTGAGCGGTAAACGTGTGTGCACGTCCTTTCTCTCGGCTCTTGATTTCAGACGGGGTATGATTAGCTGCTTCAACTTCCTGCCTCGACCACCGTGCTAGCCGGTAACATGGCACTGTGAGTTTTCCATCACTACAACGTTGGTTTTTTTCCTCGGGGTATCACAACAACAGAAATGGAAGCAGCACCGTGTGTTGGCACACAATCCTGACAGAAATGGAAGCAGCACCGTGTGTTGGCACACAATCCTGACAGAAGAGGGAGAAAAGGTACCTTTTCTCAGGACGTTGGTTTGATCGGAACTTTCTACGTATGTAGGGATTTGCTCCACAATATAAAGAGTCCCTTTGTCAAGGCTCTTCTTGATGGTCACCTTCTTCAGGTCCAGGACCATGTACTGGTTGTTGTAGGTACCTGCAGTGTTGGAAGACACAAGGTGACATGGATATGCCTCAACTGGTTAACTGGTTAATAACTTCAACTGATGAACAACTGTAAGGCTAGACATAGGTACATGCCTTTAGGGTTACTGTACAGAACTACTTACCGGAGTTGTACTGTGAAAATATCCGTGCCCATTCCTTACCACCGTTTGCCATCATGTTGGCCACACGGACTCTCTGCCAGGCCAGGAGAGTCTTGGGTGCCACCAGCTTCAGCAGGGTCTTATTGTACACACTGTTAGTGGTCTGCAGCAGTATCAGGCCACTGCTAAGAATGTAAAAGTCATCCAGAGACTCCAAGAACCCTGGAAGAAGACAAATGCACAGATCACCGCCTGTGCACACATTCCACACAGCCATGGCCGGCACAGGGCTTCGCACACAGCCATGGCCGGCACAGGGCTTCGCACACAGCCATGGCCGGCACAGGGCTTCGCACACAGCCATGGCCGGCACAGGGCTTCGCACACAGCCATGGCCGGCACAGGGCTTCGCACACAGCCATGGCCGGCACAGGGCTTCGCACACAGCCATGGCTGGCACAGGGCTTCGCATACACCTTGGCTCTGGCAGAATAGCAGCTGTGGTTTGCTTTCCTCTATAGCAGGCTCTCCCAGCTTTGGCCCATGTTACTAAGCTGCTGTGTACACAGGTGCCAGTAGAGCCTTCTAGATTGCCAAAAAAGTCTGGATATCAGGATGCAAGGGATAGGTGGTATGTGAGTATTTATAAATGACAGAACTAGATCCCTACTTGGCAGGACTTTGCAGATGAGACAGGATTTTGTAATATGAGAGGGTGGGAGTAGGGTCCATTGCTAGGCAGTTAAGAATTTAGATGTCGGGGCTGGAGAGATGGCTCAGCAGTTAAGAGCACTGACTGCTCTTCTGAAGGTCCTGAGTTTGAATCCCAGCAACTACATGGTGGCTCACAACCATTCGTAATGAGATCTGACGCCCTCTTCTGCTGTGTCTGAAGACAGTTACAGTGTATTTATTTATAATAATAAATCTTTGGGCTGGAGTGAACGGGGATGACTAGAGTGAGCGGGGATGACTAGAGTGAGCAACCTCCAGTCCCAGCAACCACATGAAGGCTCACAACCATAAATACAGTGTGCCCATATACATAAAATAAATAAATAAATCTTTAAAAAATAGAATTTAGATGTCTTCCTTCTTCTAATCTGTTCTTTAGGAATTTTATTGGAGTCTGTATGACTTTTAAACATGGATGAATCTACATGCATCTGAACTTGGCTTTGAAAGTAGACTTTGACACCCTGATTCAGCGAGTCTCCTAAATGTCGGAGACAGTGTAGGCTTGCGTTGAGGTCTGTGCTGGGTGAGAGTGGACAGGCAGATCAGCCACAACTGGACCAGTGAGAAGACAGAGCATTGTCAGCAACTGATAGAGGTCTACAACTGAGAGTGTTAAAGGAATGTCTGGCTGGGCAGTGGAGGCGCACGCCTTTAATCCTGTTGCCCTCGCCTTGAACTTCCCAGTGTCTAGAACTGCAGGCAACAGACTCCTTTTTTTTTTTTTTAAGATTTATTATGTATTATATGTAAGTATACTGTATCTACCTTCAAACACCCCAGAAGAGGGTATCAGATCTAATTACAGATGGTTGTGAACCACCTTGTGGTTGCTGGGATTTGAACTCAGGACCTTCAGAAGAGCAGTCAGTGCTCTTAACTGCTGAGCCATCTCTCCAGCCCCCCACCCCCACCCCCCGGCAACAGACTTCTATTTGGAGATTACCCAGTCTAAACTCCTCCATTATGACAGAACAGACTGACACGGGCTCAAATGTCTACCTTTTTATAACATCCCCATTCTTTTAGGCATATCTGAGCATTACTATCTACATTTTATTATCTAAACTGTTATTCACTTAACATTTTGTCCTTATTATTTATTTATATTCAGCATATCATTGTTGTACATATATGTCACATGTACGGATACTTGTGTGACACAACTGGAGGGCAAAGAAAAACTTTGTGCAGCTGCTTCTTGTCCTGGTTGTTCTTAATTGGTTTATTTGTTTGTCTTTGTCAATGTGACACAATCTTGAACATATCTGGGAAGACAGAGCCTTATTTGAGATCACGCCTACGTTAGAAGGCCTGTAGGCAATCTTGTGGGTTATTTTCTTGATTTTTGATTGATGTGAGAGAACCCAGAAGACCACGGCTAATGCCATCTCTGGCCTGGTGGCCCTGGTGTGTATAAGACAGCAAGCTGAACAAGCCGGTAAGCTGAACTCCTCTGCAGCCCCTGCTTCAACTCCTCCCTCCACATTCTCGACTCCAGCTCCTGCCCTGCGGTCCCTCAGGGATGGACTGCAGGCTACGAGCTGAAATGAACCCTTTCTTTTCCAGGTTGCTTTTGGTCACGATGTTTATCACAACAACAGGAGAAGCTCTTGACAGTTCTTTCTTTCCACCTTCCTATGGGTCCCAGGGACTGACCTTAGACCATTAGGATTTCAAAGCAAGCACTTTTACCCACTGAGTGATCTTGTTGGCCCTTAGTATTACAGTTTTTGGGTATTTAAATTTTTTAAAAAATTTTATGTGTATTAATGGTTTGCCCTTATATACACGTATGTATACCATAAACCACATGCGTGCAGTGCCTGAAGAGGCCAGAAGGAGCATCGGAACCCCTGGAACTTGGAGTTACAGACACTTGTGAGCTGCCATGCAGGTGCTGGGAAACGAACCCCAGGTCCTCTGTAAGAGCGGCAAGTGCTCTTAACCACTGAGCCATCTCTGCAGGATCCCTTATTTTGGCTTGTTAACCAAAAAGTAAAACTGTGCATATCTATGGGTACATCTGATATTTAAATCAATATACCTTGTGAATGGCTAACTCAAATAGTATAAATATACTATTTATATTTTTTCGTTATACCAACTTCCTTTTTACACCTAAAACATATTATCCTTTTACATTAATGTCTAAAGAAACAGGAGTTTTATGACTTTTTTCAGCCCCCTCCCCAGAAAATGAAAATAACTGCTCCTCTTTTTGTGTATAAAGAGTACTCATACATGAAACACTTGACCCCCACCCCCACCCCAATGGTGTGTATCATTGCGCAACTTCTAGGAGCCTGGGTAGGGTGGAGTCCAGTAGAGGGGTCCATCAAGGGGTTCAAAGTCTCTGGGAAGCATGGCCAGATGTGGTGGTTGGTCCCGGTCTGTAGCTTCCGAAGTGAAAGAAACAGATCAGGATATTGATGGTCATCCCCATCTACATGGCAAGCTCAAGGCCAACTTAGGCCACATGAAACTCTTACCTGCCTCAACAAACAAAAACGAGGAACAAGAGGACTTGAAAGCAGAGACCGTGTTTCAGTCCCTCCTGTGCACAGCTCACACCAAGCCTGGCTATCGCCCACTTGGCCTCTGACAGCCTAAGACTGCGTGAAGTCGTTCAGCGCTCACAACCTGTTTAACGTCCAGAGTTTCCGGGTAGGGATCTTAATGGAAAGAGGAGTGTCTGACTGACTGAATGAGATTCTCCAAGGCTGGGTCAGCTTACACGAGAGGATTCCGGAGCAAAAGTGAATTTCCTACTCGTGTGCAGACTTGATGGCGCACCCTTGAATGCAATCTTAGAGAGTACCCTCTCTGGGGAGACACAGGCTGGATATGGGACAGAGGGGTGGGACAGTTTTCAGGGACAGCCCATTCATTTCTAAGTCCTTTTTGCAGTGCTCAAAGTACAATCAAGCATGGCCGCTGTGGGCGAGCCCTGCAGAAGGAAGATCCTAGCTGGTAGAATACAGGTTTGCTAATTCCCTCCTTGCTGTAGTACCCTTTCTGGACACAAGAGGGCAGGTGTTCTTTTGTGAATGAGTGCCTGAGGGACATACTCTCATTAAGAGACTAGAGGATGGAAAAATACAGCCTAAGGCTCTGGAACAGAAAAATAAAATGATGAATTGGGTTGTAAAAGCTCCTTGGGGAGGGCGACTCTATATTGTCCAGCTTAAAGACAGCAAGCAAAAGACTAAAGGAGGGTACAAAGTCCCAATGCTTGGCCATAAAGGGAAACATTGTTCCCGTGATCCTACCCTTATTGCCTTCCCTCGCCAGCAGCTCTGGAAGGCCCATCATTCTCAGTTAAGGGGTAAAGGAGAAACACCAGTGTTTTTTAAATTTCCACCCTCAGATAACATCCCGTGGTAGCTTTGTGGCTGAGGTTAAGAAATACTGAGACTTTTCAGCGAATCAAGCCCACCTTAAGGGCCAGTGAGGTGAGGAAGCAAGGGAAGGCGTTTGTCACCAAGCAGGACAACCTGAGTTCCATCCCTGGATGGAAACAGAACGCACTCCTGATGGATGGAAACAGAACGCACTCCTGATGGATGGAAACAGAATCCACTCCTGATGGATGGAAACAGAATCCACTCCTGATGGATGGAAACAGAACCCACTCCTGAGGGATGGAAACAGAATCCACTCCTGATGGATGGAAACAGAATCCACTCCTGAGAGTTGTCTTCTGACCTCCACGTGTGTGTTATGGCATGCACATACACAAATACCACACACACACACACACACACACACACACACACACACTATGGCACACATGCATGCACACACTGGATTTCACTTATAAATATGATACCAAAACTGGAAGCAGCCTGTGATGAATATTGCATTTCTAGGTTGGCTAACCTTTCCTGCTTGGAAAAGGGGCCTGAGCTATCTTGTTCTCTAGGATGGAGCACCCTGTAAGTGGGGTGCAGGGTCTCTATAACACTGTAGTCTGAAAATACAAGCAGGGAAATCTGACCTGGAGGAGGAAATGCTTGTAATCCCCCAGTTTAGGCAGGGGGTCAGCACACGTTTGAGGCCAGCAAGGCTAAAAAGAATTCCTAGGCTACAGGATGAGATCCAGTCTCAAAAAAGAAAACAAAACAAGATGGCTCAGCGGGTAAGAGCACTGACTGCTCTTCTAAAGGTCCTGAGTTCAAATCCCAGCAACCACATGGTGGTTCACAACCACCTGTAATGCCATCTAATGCCCTCTTCTGGCGCATCTGATGACAGCTACAGTGTATTTATGTATAATAATAAATCTTTGGGCTGGAGAAAGCAGGGCCTACAGAGCGAGCAGAGGTCCTAAAAATTCAATTCCCAACAACCACATGAGGACTCACAACTGTTTAGCTACAGTGTACCCATATACATAAAATAAATAAATAAATCTTTAAGAAAAGAAAAAGAAAAGAAACAAACAAAAAAATCCAAAACAAAACAAACCCCCCCAAAAACAGAAAAATCAAATTCATAACTTTCTTACAATAATTTTCTATTTTGATAAATGCTAATTTTTTACAGTGACAATTTATAAATTGAACATACTGTACTTCTATTTGATAGGGAAAGACAGAGTCACAGAGTGCAGGCCTGTCAGTTTCTGGCAGCCTCAGAAGAGCTGGGAACAAATTCTTGTAGCCTAGGGGCTGACTGCTGTCTACGTCAACCCCATATATAGCTCAGCTCATGGCGGCAAACCAGGTCGGCTGCTCACTCCTCGGTCTGCACTCCCAGCCCCATGACCGCACCATCTCCCATTAAACCATGTTATTGACTTCTCCCTTAAAACCCAGCTGAATTTAGGATTTGTTCAAAGCAGAGAACTCAGAAGACCACCACTCACTTCTGCTTAGTCCTGTGGCCTTGAACTACCTGGAGAGGGAGCTAGCTTGCTCTCTAAGATGGACTGCCCTGCACATGGGGTCCAAAACATTCAGCATCAGAGATCTGAAGAGCTGGCTATGAAGCCCACAGCCAACCTAAGGGGTTAAGGGTCCCTCAGAGACGCCTAGAGACCCACCTTGCCAACCTAAAAATGCCCTGATCACAGACTATTTCCGGTCTCAGCATTCTGGTTCCTTGTTTTTATGTGGCCGTGGGACACAGATGTGGTGACTACAGTTCAGCTCCACAGTATGTTGCCTTGAATTAGCTTGCTTTGCTTTGATTTTTTTGCTGGGTTGTTTTTGGCTTGGTTGTGTGTGTGTGTGTTTGTGTGTATGTGTGTCTATGTATGTCTGTGTGTTGAGATGGGTCTTCCTATATAGCCCTGGCTAGTTTGGAACTTACTATGAATATCAGGCTAGCCTCAAATTCTCAAGTTCACATCTGCTCCTGCCTCCCCCATGTAGGACTGAAGATGTCCAATACCACATCCAGATTTTTTTAAAAAAATATTAAATTACATTTGTTTAAGTAAGTGTGTATGTGCATGTGTGTGTAGAGAGGACTAATATCCAAAATATATAAAGAACTCAGAAGTTAGACAGCAACAAACCAAATATCCCCATTAAAAACGGGGGCACAGAGCCAAACAGAATTCTCAAGAGGAACATCGAAACTCCTAAAGAAATGTTCAACATCCTTAGTCATCAGGGAAATGCAAATCAAAACAACCCTGAGATTCCATCTCATACCAGCCAGAATGGCTAAGATCACAAACTCAAGGGACAGCAGATGCTGGCAAGGATGTGGAGCAAGGGGAACACTCCTCCATTGCTGGTGGGAGTACAGACTTGTGCAGCAAGGGGAACACTCCTCCATTGCTGGTGGGAGTACAGACTTGTGCAGCAAGGGGAACACTCCTCCATTGCTGGTGGGAGTGCAGACTTGTGCAGCAAGGGGAACACTCCTCCATTGCTGGTGGGAGTGCAGACTTGTGCAAGCACTCTGGAAATCAATCAGAAGTTTCTCAGAAAATTGGAAATAGTCTACCTGAAGACCCAGCTATACTGTTCCTGAGCATAGATGTTACACCATATCACAAGGACAGGTACCCCACTATATCCACTAAATATAGTACCCACTATATAGCAGCTTTATTCATAATAGCCAGAACAGAAGAATAGATAAGAAAATGTGGTACATCTACACAATGGAATAATATTCAGCTATTAGAAACAAGGACATCATGAAATTTGCAGGCAAATGGATGGAACTAGAAAATATCATCCTGAGTGCAGTAACCCAGACCACAAGGACAAGCATGGTATGTACTCACTAATAAGTGGATATTAGCCAGAAAGTACAGGACACCCATGACCCCAAGAAGCTAAACCTGAAGGAAGGTCCAAGTGAAGATGCTTGAATCTCACTTAGAAGAGGGGATAAAATAATCATGGGAGGCAGATGGAGGGAGGGAACTGGGTGAGAGAAAGATGGGAGGGGAGAGATGGGGGACTTCAGGATCAGATGTGGGGAGAGACAGGAGAGTCCCAGGGGGCCAGGAGAATGAATGTACATTGGCTGACAGGTGGCTGGCAGGGTTGTACAGCACCTCTAGAATGTGCCAGAGGCCTGGAATGGGGGGGGGCTCCCTGGAGCCTATGGGGTAACTTTAGCTGAGACTCATAGAACCTTGGAACTCATGGAACCTTAAGTGGCCACCTTCAGTAGCCAGGCAGGACCCCCAGTGGAGGGATGGGGATGCCAACACACCCATAAAACTTTCTATCCAAATTTTATCTTGTCACCAAGAAATGCAGGGACAGAAATGGAACAGAGAGTGAGGGAATGGACAACCAATAACTAGCCCAACCTGAGACCCATCCCTCAGGCACTATCAATCCCTGACACTATTAAAGAAACTCTGCTGTGCTTGCGACAGGAGCCTAGCATCACTGTCCTCTGATAGACTCCACCCAGCAGTTGACGAGTGAAACAGATGCAGAGACCCACAGCCAGACAGAGCTGGGGAGTCTTATGGAAGTATGAGGGGGAAGGATTGAGGGCCCTGGAGAGGATAGGAACTCCACAGGAAGACCAACAGAGTCAGCTCCCCTGGACTCTTGGGGCTCTCAGAGACTGAACCACCAACTAAAGTGCATTGAGTTGGACATAGGGCCACACCACACATATGTAGATGTGAAACTTGTTCTTCATGTGGGTCCCCCAATAACTGCAGTGGGGGCTGTCCCTAAAGATGTTGCGTGTCTGTGCGTTCTGTTCCCCAGGCTGGGCTGTCTCAGTGGGAGAGCGTCCGCTTAGCCTAGTAGAGACTTGATGTGCCAGAGTTGGGGGATACCTGCGTGGGGGTTTGGGGGAGTTCTGCCTCTCAGAGGAGAGGGAAAGAGGGGATGGGGAGGGACTGTGTGGGCGGGGAGAAGGAGGGGAGGCAGCGAG
>NW_022196903.1:130516364-130519417 GCF_008632895.1 Mastomys coucha
TGTGTGGGCGGGGAGAAGGAGGGGAGGCAGCGAGGGGATGGGGAGGGACTGTGTGGGCGGGGAGAAGGAGGGGAGGCAGCGATCAGGATGTAAAGTGAATAAATAAAGCTTCCACATGAGATTTTTTTCTTATTTTTTATTCTTTTGTTTTCATGTTTGAGGGGAAGTTGCATGGGTAAAGGGTGGATATGGAAAGATGGAGAGATGAGTGGGATTAGATGTATAATGTGAAATTCACAAAGAATCATAAAAAAAGCTTTTAAAAAGTGTACTGTGGTATGCGTGTGTGGGACAGAGAGGTCAGAGAATAACCAGGGGAGTCAGTTCTCTCCATATGGGTCCCAGGGACTGAATTTGGGTTGTCCAGCCTGGCAGCTCCATATGGGTCCCAGGGATTGAACTTGAGTTGTCTAGCCTGGCAGCTCCATATGGGTCCCAGGGATTGAGTTTGGGTTGTTCAGCCTGGAAGCTCGCACCTTTCTTTACCTGCTAAGCTATCTTGCAGGCTCCCACCTTATTTTTTGAGAAAGTGTGGCCCGGAGCTTGTGGAGTAAGCAAGGTTGCCTGGCCAGGGATCCCCAGGTACCCAGCAGCCCCCGTGTTCCCAGCTCTGGGATCACACTGGACCAAGCCCAGCATTCATGATATAAGTTGTGTGCGATCACACCAGCTCACTACCAAGCCCAGCATTCGTGATGTGAGTTGTGGGAATCGAACCTAAGTCTTCATGCTTTTGTGACAAGCACTTTACCCACTGAGAAATCTCTCCAGATATATTATTTATTTACTTTTGTTTTTTTCTCTCCCAGTGTATGAACTCTACTAAGGAAGGGAATTTTGTCATATTAACTCATACCTGTTCATTTAGGCATCACGAAAAGGTGCCAAATGTTTAAAAGAAGTGTAAATAACTGTTAAATTAATTGAAAAAGAAATAGTGAATAGTGTTTATACATCTATAGCACTTGGGGCTCCTCACTCTGGAAGGGTGGAAGCTGCTCTTTGATCTACACACACACACACACACACACACACACACACACACACACACACACGATAAACTACTTGAAGCTAGTGAACAGCAAGTCATGAATCATCTCAGACAGGCTTGGGACGTGGTTCTTTTCTAGCCACACACGCCTACAGGCGTGATGGGAACAGATGTGTGCAAGAGAAAACGATCCACACACACCATGGAGAGACTGCAACAGGAACAAAAACTCGAGTCCTGGGAGCTGTGTACAGAGGGAGGCGGGGGACCGTTGAGTGGCCAGTTCATCTGGAGGAGAATAGCAAACACGAAAGGGAGGATGCTCTCCGAACCAGGTGGTGGAAGAGGACTAAGACAGGTGTCAGAAGACACCGCGTCCTGGCACGGTGCCAAAGGAGATGAACACACCCGAAAGGGAGTCTAAGAAACCAGAATCAAGTGCTACAAAATCTGCCTGTACTCCTTCACAACACTTCCTGCTGCCTTCCATTCTTCCTCCCTCCCTCCCTAGATTCAAGCAGGGAACTTGGCCCTGTGCTCGTCTGTGAATCATTTGTTTAGATTTTACAGAGTCTTCAAGATCAAATCGGTAACATGAAATTAGTAAAAGTAATTACAGTTTGTTGAAATATTCACAGCATACATTTATTAAAGGGACAACTTTAAACCTAGGCAAGTAACCAGATTATGGATCTCTGAGACTGACTAAATTCTCCCAGAGCTTGGAGCGTTGGATCTTGTTTTCACCTGTGTCTATTGCAAGGCTTGTGCTTTGGGGACCACAGAGACAGCTGGTGGCTCCAAGGAAGGCCTCGCATGTGAACGTCACCCAGGAGCTATTCTAAACATCCCTGCTTGGGTATAAGAAAGAAATCTTTTGTGGTCATCCAGGAGGCTCAGTGGATAAACATGCTTGTTACACAAGCATACTAGCCCCAGTTTGATCCCTGGAATCCATGGAAAGGTAGATAGGGAGAACTGATCATACAACATTGTCCTCTAACCTCACACACTCACAGTGGCACTTAAAGAAGAAAGATGTGTCGGGCAGTGGTGGTGCATGCCTTTAATTCCAGCACTTGGGAGGCAGAGGCAGGTGGATTTCTGAGTTCGAGGCCAGCCTGGTCTACAGAGTGAGTTTTAAGACAGCCAGGGCTACACAGAGAAACCTTGTCTCGAAAAACCAAAAGAAGAAGTGAAGGAGGAGGAGGAGGAGGAGGAGGAAGAAGAAGAATAAGTATGAGGAGGAAGAGGAGGAGGAGGAGGAGGAGGAGGAGGAGGAGGAGGAGGAAGATGTATTCTATATTCCTAGGGCTAACACTGTATGTGGACTTCCAGCAAATCCCCCCCCCCGAGAAACTTGAGGGGAAATTACATTTCTGTGGTCTGCATTCGTGTGTATCTGGGTGGAGACAGGATATGCAGACCCAGTGCCACCAAGAACACACACGTGGTGAGACCCACTCAGAATGTCGCAGAAAGCCTCCATTACAGGTAATTAAGCCTGGAGCCCCAGGATCATCATTACTGGATTCAATTAAAGACACTTTGAATGGGTTCCAGCTTTTGTCCGCAAGCAAATGCTCCTCACAACCCCAGGCTGAGCTCATGAGTTATGGTTTCCTCCCTTGTAGCCATTTCTGTTCAATACAAACTGAGCCATTTCAGGGAAGAGCACGGTCAGATATATTGCGTTCCAACCCGGGACTCAACGCGGTTGTATGACTTTGATCTATCTGTATAGCCTATTTAACTTCTCTCAACTTATTTCTGTCTTTAAGGAATCAAAACAAACAAATAAAAGCAAAACAAAACAAAAAACTCCACCGTTGGTTATTTTTGTTTGTTTGGTAGAAATTAAATGACCTACTCTGTATATCAAATGTTTATCAACAGGTCACAGAGCCAAGCACAAATAGGGAATTGAAAAAAATTTTTTTTTCTTTTCCTTTTTACTCTATAACAGAAGAACGCAAACAAGTTTTATAGCAATTAATCTCAGCCTTGAATGTGGCCTAATTCTCACAGAGCTTGGCAGGTTTCATCCATGCTGCCCCTCCCC
>NW_022196903.1:130519527-130522899 GCF_008632895.1 Mastomys coucha
CTTTTTTTTTTTTTAAGTTGAGACAAGGTCATACTAGGTAGCTCTAGCTCTCCTGGAAAATCACTCTGTAGACCAAGCTGGCCTCGAACTCACAGAGATCGATCTGCCAGCCTCTTCCTCCTGGGTACTGGCATTAGAGGTATGGGCGTCCATGCTATTTCTAATCAGAATTGCTATGAAGGGTCTAGGAAATGGCCAACTGTGGGAAGACACTGAGCATCAGCATAGCTCTGGCTAAGCATGAGAACAAGGCTTCCTTCCTCAGGGTCCCCACTGTCCATTATGCCTTAGGCTGTGATCCCTAAAATTAAAAGTTTGGAGTCCTGAGACTTCCTGGCTTAGACCTTTCCTGTGTATGGAGACAGAATCAAAAGAGAAATAATTAAGGTGAACTGAGATCCCATGAGGGAGACTTAGCCCAGTCACCAGGCTGTCTTTAAGAGCAGTAAGAAAGCCAGGTATGGGAGCAGACCTGTGACGCCACCAGTTAGGAGCTAGAACAGTCGTAATGGAGTCCCCAAATGAGAGAAGAGAGGGATGGAAAAATATTTGAAGTTGCAAGTGCTTAAAATCTTGAAAGAGGATGAAAAAATATTATTTTATAAATCCTATAAGCTCAACAAGCTCCATGACAATAAACACAAAGAAAATAAAAACCAGTCATATAGACAAATGACAATTTACTTCAATCTTAGTTAATATATGTAATCCTAATTTAATTAGATGTTTGAATAAAAAAATTACAATACATTATGTACACACACACAAACTATACTACATATACATATGTATCTATGTACATATATGCACAAAGAATGATCACTATCACAGATCTCTATTATTATTCATTTGAGACAGGGCCTCTTGTACCCACGCTAACCTCCAACTCACTACATAGCTGAAGATGGTCTTGAATTTCTGATCTTTCTCCCTCTGAGGACTAGTGTTATCGGCAAAAGCTACCACACCCAGTTTATGTGGTGCAGGGAATTAAACCTAAGACTTTCAGGAATGTTGCCAACTGAATTATATCCCCAGCCCTACCCGTGTTTTTATACATACATTTAAATATTAGCCTGAAGTAAAGTGTGAGTTAAGGAAATATGCTACAGTCTCCAAGCAAGCAGTGCTAATGAGAATGCAATGCAAAGAAATCATCTTAGGTGTTAACTACAGAAGTTTCTAGATTCGCTTATTGTATGCATCTGAGTGCTTGCCAGCGTGTATGTATGTGCACCAAGCCCATGCCTAGTGTCTATGGAGGTCAGCAGGGGATATTAGATCTGAGGCTGGAGTTGTGAGCTGCCGGGCGATGGGCGCTGGCAACCAGCCTTCTCCCCTTTGCAAAAGCAGCAAGTGCTCTCAACCTCCGAGTCATCTCTCCAGCCCCAAATAGAAAATATTTTTTAGACCATTGTGTTAAGATGCTTATAATGAGGAACAGAGAAACAAGACAGAGGAAATAAACTAAGTATCAAAATAGATACATGACAGATGAAATAAAGAAACTAAGTATCAAGATGGCAGGTTTAAGTCCAAATATATTACCTTAAATCTATGGGCCAAACACAACTGTGCTCTTGATAGATCAAAATCAGCTAAGTTTGTAAAGTAAGTAGAAGGAAAAAAAATGATAAAATGGAAACAATAAAGAAGAAAACTGACAAAGAATAGAAAACAAATTAATGGAACTCAGGTTTGGCTCTTGGGGAAAACAACAACAACAAAAAGGAATGCATGAGATCAGTACAAACTAGGGTGATAATGAGAAGGACCAGGAACTCCACAAAATGTCAGGGGATGCATTTAACTTCCTATCAAAAAACCTTAGAACAGGAAAAAATATCCTTAAAAGATACAAATTTAAGGATAAGACCACTAGAGCTTTTATCAATGAAAGACACTAAATTCCTGAGAATGTTCCGGAACCATCCCATGCGTTCGTGACTTCACTGGTGAATCCTACTGAATACTCAAGGGAGAAAGTCACACCAGGCCTTAGAAGCACCTTCACAACATTAAGAGGAAGGGCAATTTTATGTTCAGGACATAATTACCCTGCTGCTATCTCAAAAGGGAAACATAGCAGTATGTCTATTTCTTGGGTATTGAAAACTAAAGCCCTTAACAACACATTGGTAATTTGGAATAAAAATACATAAATTGAATTGTTGGGATAATACTATTGTGTGCTGTGTGAAGATTGTCTTTGTACCATTCAAATGCTCTTCGTCTTTGGTATTGTTGTTCATATGGCTGCATCATATTTTGTAAACACCCCCCACACACAGACACACCTTTTGGTTGGTTTATTAAAATCTTGATGACCTATAGCAAAGGAGGAAAATGGGTGGGACTTCTGGCAGAGACAGGAACTCTGGGAGAGGGTTAGGTGTGGGAGAATTCGCCAGTTAGGTGTGAAAGAAGAAGCAAGTTGCCACTAGAGACTTAGAGTTAACGAGCCTGTGGCAGAACTTAGAATAGGATAATTAGAGTATGTCTCAGTGGTTAAGAGCACTGACTGCTCTTGCAAAGGTCCTGAGTTCAATTCCCAGCAACCACATGGTGGCTCACAACCATTTGTAACAGGATCTGATATCCTCTTCTGGTGTGTCTGAAGACACTTACAGTGTACTCGTCATATATATAAAATAAATAACATCTGTCCCAACACCGGGAGTAACTGGGACCAGTGGGACCCAGGCACACAGGAATTCTACCAGCCCAGTAGCACTGGTTCCTACTAGTCTGTCTGGGCCAGTGCCCAGAGCAGATGTTGGGCACAAATTTTGCAGCCAGTCCCACAACACCCAGAGGAAGCTCCACTCCTGGGTGCTCTAGTGGGCCCAGGATCACAGGATCCCAGAATCCCAGAATCACAGAGACAGCTTGACTCTGAGGAGGATCACAACCAGGATCACACTGGTAGGACAGGCTCCAGTCAGAATTAGCCAGGGCAAGTAGCACTAGAGATAACCAGATGGTGCAGGGCAAGCATAAGAAAATAAACAACACAAACCAAGGTTACTTGGCATCACCAGAACCCAATTCTCCCACCATAGCAAGTCCTGGACATACCATCACACCAGAAAATAAGATTCAGATCTATAATTGCTTCTCATGATGATGATATAGGACTTTAAGAAGGACATAAATAACTCCCTCAAAGAAATACAGGAGAACACAGGCAATCAGCTAGAAGCCCTTAAAGAGGAAACACAAAAATCCCTTAAAGAATTACAGAAAAACACAATCAAACAGCTGAAGGAAATGAACAAAACCACCCAGGATCTAAAAATGGAAATAGAAACAATTAAGAAATCACAAAGGGAGACAACCCTGGAGTTAGAAAACCTAGGAAAGAGATCAGGA
>NW_022196903.1:130523416-130524686 GCF_008632895.1 Mastomys coucha
ACTCTCAATTACCATAGATGGAGAAAACAAGATATTCCATGACAAAATGAAATTTATACAATATCTTTTTACAAATCCAGCCCTACAAAGGATAATAGATGGAAAACACCAACATAAGGATCAAAACTACACTCTAGAAGAAGCAAGAAAGTGATCTTTTAACAAACTCACACAACCCTAATTCCATCTCTAACAACAAAAAAACCAGGAAGTAACAATTACTTTTTCTTAATATATTAATATGAAAATTAATATTACCAAAATATCGTAATCGATTGAAATCCAAAAATACAAGGAATTAGAAATTTGTTGGCTGGCATCCAGTGGTCTCTCTAATTTGGTAATTGGAGAAATAGGTCCAATATTGTACAATCTGTATACACTTTCTGCTTGTTTGTACATGACTTGAATCAAGTTTGAAGAAGATGACTTTATAAGTTACTCTTTCTCTGAGATGAATGCTTTTCAAAATCACCACAGCCAATGAACCAGATTCTTACCCTCACCTAATGTCTATGCCACTCACCAAGCAGAACCTTGTTCATTGAAACAGTTGGTGAATGACTTTATGGATAGACCATCTTAATACACATATCATTTCTTAAATGAATGTAACCTGTTCTCTGTGGGCTGAGAATGAAGAAGATCACTCCAGTCAAATAGTTTTGACCATAGCAGGAAATCTGTATCCAAAAGTCGTGCCTACAATTCATTCCTTGGCGCAGCAGAACTGTCAACTCTTAGCTTAGCTACGATGGAGGTAAAATCCTTTGGTGATGTGAGGGTCATTGCAGTACAGCCTTATTACAATGAACTCCAGCGCCTAAAAATTGTTCTTATTTTGGGCTTGTACCACAGTAAGAGCCAAGATTTTAAGCTCTACTAAAACCAAAACAAAGAGACAAAAAGACTTTATCTATTTATCCATTTATGTTCATTAAAAGAATAGTAGTAGTGATGTACTATTTTAAAATACACAGTTAGTATGTTTGGAGTTATTTAAAATTTATATTGAGACAAATGTATGTGTTCTCAGTATTGCTGTAGACAAGCATCTACATAAGACTGTTCAATTGATTTTTGTTTTATATCAAACAATTTTCATAATACTCATTTTTATTGTTATAGTATTTTATAAATTTTAAAGACTATGACAAAATAAAAAATGAGAGGTATTGCAGGTATTGAAGAGGGGGAGTCTATGAGAGGAGTTGGGGTACAAAAGGGAAACAAGAATGTGATGTAATTCTATTTACTTAAAATATGTTTT
>NW_022196903.1:130525105-130543536 GCF_008632895.1 Mastomys coucha
TAAATGTTAACAAATTCAGATAAATTGAAATCATGTATCTTTTCTCATCATAATGCAACAAAACTTAACAAAAAAAAAAAGATGAAAAAAAAAGTTATAAGAACTAGACGAAAACAAGCCTGAGCAAAGGCCTTAAGCATCCATACTAAATGTAAGTGTCTGTGTCGGTATTCCAGGCTTGGTGGGCATAGAAAGTCCTGTTATTTAGAATAATGAATCATGATTAGGATTAACCTAGGAATGTTAAACTGGCTTAATGTCAGAAAATCAATAGGCATAAATCAATCACCATGTTTGTAAAAAAGAAAAGTCATATGTTCCTCCCAATAGGTGCTGAGAAAGGATTTGGTAAAATAAAAACAAAACCTTCACTGACAAAATCACTCAGCACAGTGGGAAGGAAAGGGGTTGGTTACTGCACGTTGGGAAGCCCTTAGCTAAAGCAAGACCTGTGGCTAAAACCTAAATCTTTGTCCCCTGACAGCAGGAGGCAGGTGGAGGTTTTCATCCAGCTCATCTGCATCAACCCCAAGATCCTATCCAGATAACCACAGGAGGGGTCATCAAAGGTACACAGGGACAGGACGGAAGGAGACCATTTCATTCAGAGATGACAGTCCCTTGTGGATAGAAAGAAAAAAAAAATCCCAAGGAATCTATAACACGTAATAAATAATTTAGAGAAGTCTAGGACTAGAGAGGAGCTCTGGACCTCAGAGCTGTGTTGGTAGGTAAAGATACTAGCCACCAAGCCTGAAGACCTGAGTTCTATCTCCAGACCCACGTGACGGAAAGAGAGCACTAATTTCCTCCAGTTATTCTCCACGCGTACACACCGCACCTACAGTGAATACAGAAAGGTCTCAGGGAAGTAACAATGACAAACATCAACGGAGGCCAGGTGCTCCACTCCATGGGAGAGTCACCTTTCATTCCAGGACTCTGGAAAGGTGACAGCAAGGTGTGTATCTCTGAATCTGAGGCCAGCCTGGTCTACATAGCGAGTGTCAGGCCAGCTGGACTACATAATAAAACCCTGCCTTAAAGTTAAAATAAAATAAAGTAAAATAAAATAGTAAAGGCACCATCTACACAGTGTTTTGTCTGCTTTTGGTTTTTGAGACAGTCTCACTGTGTACTCCAGGTTGGCCTCAGATTCACAATCCTCACCCCAGACACCTGAATGTGGGGTACAGTGGTGGCCTTGAATTTTCCACGTTTTTTTGCTTCAAGAGTTAGATTCTAATTTTTTTTAAGATGTATTTTAGTTTATGTGAGTACACTGTAACTGTTTTCAGACACACTAGAAGAGGGCATTTCATCCCATTACAGATGGTTGTGAGCCACCATATGGATGCTGGGAATTGAACTCAGGACCTCTGGAAGAGCAGTCAGTGCTCTGACCCTCTGAGCCATCTCTCCAGCCCCCAGATTCTAATTGTTTGCCTTTAGTGTAAACTGGTCATAATCCCTCCCCTCTAATAAACAGAATGTGGTGGAAGTGGCCCTGTGACCTCTGAGTCAGATCACAATAGGCTGACCAACCAGCTTGTTCTCCAGTGTCACCTGATTTGGTGGAAACCAAGCACTCTGTCATGGAGACACTTAGTCACTCCTGAGGAGAGGAGAGTGGAGAGGAAGAAGTGCCAGCCGCCATACCAGCCCTGTGAGAGCCCTTGGGAATCCCCAAGCTTTAGTTCCAACACGTGCACATCCAGCCCTGCAGGTCCCCAGTCTCTGTGACATCTGGCTAACATCTAGACACACTTTCCTCACTGAACCTATCTGAGTTGCTGGTCCACAAAATCCATGAGATGCTAAATGACTAATACCGTGTTACACGGCTGGGTTGTAGGGCTCTTGGTTATGTAGCAGTGACCAGCTAATACACACACACAAATGCGTGGTGAACAATTGGAAGAAGGAATTTAAAAATTCATTTTGATTACAGTACCATCAGAACTTATTTAAGAATAAATTTAATTAAAACTATATGCCCAAGTTTCAGTATGATCGAGGGTCCATCAACAGTCTGTTAAGATAGAAGTCTTACTGTCATTCGTGGAGACAGTAGCACCTTTAAGAGGTGGGGCCTCGAAGGAGAGCCTTGTCACTGAGGCCAAGCCACAAGTGCTTTTCATGGTCTCGTGACCATTCTTGAGGAGGACTAAGGGCTGCCCTCCCTCCACCCTCCTCCCTCTTCCAGGGTTGAGATGCAGTGGCTTTGACAATGCTCTGGCTTTGCCCCATCATGTAATGTAGCCCAGAACTAAGCAGTTGCCAACACTGTGCTGGTGAACACACAAATTTGTATGCTAAGTTAAACACTGAGTATCAGGCGTTTCATTTTTTTTCCCCATCTGTCTGTCTGTCATCTACTCATCTACCTATATCTATGTATCTGTCTGTCTGTCTGTCTATCTGACTATATCTATCTATCTATCTATCTATCTATCTATCTATCTATCTATCTATCTATCTATCTAATCATCTGTTTTTAAGAAAGAGAGTCCCTAGCTGGCCTGGGACTCACAGAGATCTGCTAATCTCTGCCTCCTGAGTGTTGGGATTAAAGATATGTACCACTATGCTTGGCCAGGCTATTTAATTATAGTGGTGGAAAACTAACACTTTGTGTAAAACTACAAAACATCAACCATATATTTAAATGAGTACACGTGCTTGTATTGGACTCAGTATGAATCCAGTATTTACAGTGACCTGGTTGATATTGTTCTGCTGTTTTGCGGCAAGGTCTAATATAGCCCAGGCTGCCCTGAACTAAGCCTGTTCCCTCTACCCTCTGCCCCACCCCCACCCCCCAGTGCTAAGATTACAGGTAAACACCACTGCACCCAGCTTCAGCTGTAGTCTTTTAAAATACCAACACTTGAAGGAATAATCCCATTAATTACTAGTGACTTCATTAATTTGTTATGATGGCCTCTAGAGATTACCATGCAGCATACTGAGAAAGTTGAAGGTACAGCAAGGTGTGCCAGCCAGCCAGGTACTGCTGACCTCAACACGAACCCGAGCTCTGGGCTAAAGTCCCACACTGTCCATTCACATACCTCTTCATCTTTGAAAGCCTTCCTTACAATGACTGAAGTCTTCTTCAGTCACCTTGTGAATAACTATGTGGAGCATGTCAGGCATTATATTCCTGATCTGTGTCTAGCATAGAAGAAATTGCTTTCTAGAAAATTTCTAGATCTTCTGTTGGCTAAGACTGGCTGGGATAGCATAGGCATCTCATACGGGCCCTTCCTTTCTGTCTCTTCGCCTGGGACCTCTTCTCTAACTTACACACACACACACACACACACACACACACACACACACACACTCCCGCTCAATGTGAGGAGTTTCAGGACTTCTGCCTGTCGCATGGTCCAGGCGTAAACTCCTTCAGCTGGCCCTTAGTGTCTTCTTTGAAGCAAGCTCAACTCCAGGCTGTCACACCAGTGAAACACCAGTGATTTGGAAGAACTTTTATTACAGAACATGTGCTAAGAGCCCGACTTCCCAAGGTTACCTGCTGACCTTGTTCTCAGGGAAATCCCATCTCCCTTCTTCAGCTGAGGTGCGGGAGGGAGGGAGGGCGAAGGGAGGCACAGACTGTGTTTAGAAAGTGTACTCTCTGCTCCATTTCTGGCCAGCTCACCCAGCGGGGGCCCTGCTTTTCTGTGATAGGCAGTTCCTCAGAGGCTCCTGCCCCCTGAGGTTGCTTCACAAGACAAACCCAGCTTTGCAAGGGATTTACTGCCTTCCACTGAATTTCATAAACAAGTCTCTAGAGGTGATGATACTTCAAGAAAATACTTGTCCAAAGTTCTGGAACCTCTAAAGGAGACAGCCTTTGTTCAACTTTATTATAGAACAGAAGTTCAAAACCTGTGAGCAGAGACCCCTCTGCAGATCAAATGACCCTTTCATGGGGGTTGCCTAAGACCATTGGAAATCAGATATTTACATTCCACTTCATAACACTAGCAAAAGTACAGTTATAAAATAACGACAAAGTTAATTTTATGGTTTGGGATCATCGCAACATGAGGAACTGTATCAAAGGTTGCAGCATTCGGAAGGTTGAGAACCACTGTTAAAAAAAAGTTTTCTGACCCTCACTAAACACAGTTTGAAAAGTTAGGGTCTTCTTCGGTGACAACTGGCAGGGCTGTGGGTGGTAAGAGCTCTGCACTGTCCTTTCCCGCCAACGGTGCAGAACCACCACTGACTGCACAGTTAGTGAGGACGCTGCTGAACACACAACATGAGATCAGCTTATGGAGACAGCGTGAGGGACTATACTGTGCCTTCTGTTTCCCTGTGCTGGGGTATCTATGCATTTGTTGTAGGAAACTAACTTTTAAGGAGTTTTGCCAGAGGACTGGTGGGATGGTTCAGTGAGTAAGGCTGCCTGCAGTCAAGCATGAGTTCGGTCCCCAGAACCCACATGATAGAAAGAACACTGATTCCTACAAGCTGCTTTCGGACACCACACAGATACACATGCACACATTCTCTCTCTCTATTATATATACATATATATATATATATATATGCATGTATATATGTATACATATGTACATATACATACATGCATACATATATATGTATATACATACACATATACACACACATACACATACACACACACACACACACAAGCACACGCGCACACATACATATACATACACTGGCAGGGTTCTGGTTAAGTAGGACCAGGGGCACACGGAATGCTGTGACAAGCATGTTAGTGGTTACTTTGGACATTGTTTCCTTCTAGACGGTGGATAATGGTTCTTTGGTCTCCACACAGACTGATGATTTGTAAAGCTTTACGGAGATTCCGGTGACCCTAGGGGCTGTACCAGCTTTCCGTATTCCGTGACAGCCCCGCTGTAGCTCTCTGTATCTGCTGAGCTAGATATTGGGAAGTGAAGCTCTGTGGATGTCACTGCCACCAGTCATCTTGGTGGCCCTGCACCGACCTCCCTTCTTCTAAGCCTGTGCATTTTCTCCCACCTGTGTAATAGTTGCCCCTTGTGGCACTGATGCACGGCCTTCTCCTAATGCACGGCTAACCTGGGGGTGGGATGCATGGCTAACCTGGGGGTGGGATGCATGGCTAACCTGGGGGTGGGAGGAATGGTCATTAGCATTTGTACTTAAAATATTCAGGGGATGGAGAGATTGCTCAGAAGTTAAGACCACTCATTGCTTTTGTGGGGAGCCTTGGTTCAATCCCCAACACCCATATAATGGCTCACAACCATCTGTAACTCCAGTTCCAGGGTGTCTGGCACCCTCTTCTGCCCTCCATTGGCACCAGACACATATGTGATATGCAGACATATACGCAGGCAGAAAACCCATACATATATAATTAAAATTAAAGCAAGATTTGCTTTATTTTTTAGTTTGTGGGTCCTGAGGTTGAAGCTCAGGCCATAAGGTTTGGTAGCAAGCAGCTTGGTTAGCTGAGCCAACTACTCACTTTTCTCACTGCGTTTTAATTTTAGTTTCATTTATTTCTCACTAGAATGTAAGTTTTGTACTACTAAACATTGTACCTTTCTTGCTACCCATCATAAAAACATCATAAAATGGATTTATCTTATTATTCTGTATGGATATGCATATATGTGAGCCTGGTGCTCACAAGGCCAGAAGAGGATATTGAATCCCCTGGGACTGGGGAATATAGATGTTGTGAGCCACCATGTGGGTGCTGGGAATCAAACCGAGGTCCTCTACAAGAGCAGCTTGTGCTCTTAACCTGCTGAGCTGTCTCCCTGGCTCTGCATCATAAATCTTTTTCGAAGCACAACAATTATAGAAAACAAGCGATAGATAAGTACTCTCTAATGTGTACAGCTTTACAGAGACATCCTGCTAGCCCCATTTTGCTTTTGTTGAAAACACAGGAGCACGCTAACATGTAAGGCAGGAATGGTGAGTACAGTTTAACAGACACTCAAAGCCTAGTGACGTAAAAGAAAATGCTTATTCACGGTTGTTTGAGACAGAGTTTCACTCTGAATAGCAGGAGGCCCTAGCTGGACCCTCCTGCCTCATCTCTCCACGGACTAGGATTGCAGGACAGTACCCCATTCTGCAGCCTGGCGGAATCACTCCTGGTTCTCATAGTAATCTTTCCCCCTTTCCTTCCCTTCTTTTCCTTTCCCTTCTCCCCACTTTCTCCCTATCTTGAGTTTAACTATGCAGCCCAGGCTGGCCTTGAACTCACATCAATCCTCCTGCCCCAACTTTCCAAGTGCTGAGATTAAAAACTTGAGTTACCATACCCAGCGCCATGACAGACACCTCAATAGTCACTTCAAATTTCCAGGCCAGGAACACACCACATTGTTAAATGAGGACAAGGGGGAGGGGGACTGGAGAGATGTTCTTCCAGAGGTTCTGAGTTCAGTTCCCAGCAACCACATAGTGGCTCACAACCATCTGTAATGGGATCTGTGTGTCTGAAGAGAGCCACAGTATACTCACATACATAAAATAAATAAATCTTTAAAAAAATGGGGACAAGGATCATATGAAATCTCCTACATATCGGAATCTGCAGATGGAGGAGGTTAGACAGCCTGGTCTCTGTCATCTCAGTAAGTTTGCTTCATGACTTGATATGTATGTTCTGACTCAGGAATTTGTTAAATTTTATATTGCTTTGTTTAATTTTTTTTTGTTTTTTTTTTTCTTTCTTTGTTTGTTTTTTTTTTTTTTTTTTTTCAAGACAGGGTGTCTCTGTGTAGCCCTGGCTGTCCTGGAACTCACTCTGTAGACCAGGCTGGCCTCAAACTCAGAAATCCGCCTGCCTCCGCCTCCCAAGTGCTGGGATTAATGGCATGCACCATCACTGCCCAGCTTTGCTTTGATTAATTTTAATATAAATACTTGAACTATTAAGTCACTTGCTTATGTCCTAATAGATTCATTTCTATATTCTGTTCTGGTTTTATGGCATAATTAACAAATATACCTGTATATATTCAAATCTGTAGATGTTTTTAGAAACATTTATTTTTATTTCTGTGTGTGCCTTCATGAATATATATGCATCACTTGTATACAGGTGCTGTAGAGTTATTTTTATTTCTGTGCATGTGTGTGTGCCTTCATGAATGTATATGCATCACTTGTATACAGGTGCTGGAGAGGCCAGAGGGCATTTTATCCCTGGAGCTGAAGTTATAGATGGTGGTAAGTCACTCGATGTAGGAACTGGGAATTGAGCCTGGGCCCTCAGCAAGAGTCCTAAGTGCTCTAAGCACTAAGCCATCTCTCTATAATATACCTGGATTTTAGCCAAACTAATGAGCTCACATAGCCAACTTTTCATGTGTATGCTTGGTGAGAACATGGAAGATCTACTATGAGTAAATTTCAAGTGTGGGTTGTGAAAAGCCCTTCACAGGTCCCTACTGTTCAACCTAAACTAAGCCCCTCCTCCTATTCTACCCAGTCACTACGGCATTTCTCCACCACCAAGTACAAAACCACACTCCATGGTATGAGGGAGCCATGACATGAATCTTGGCTTCGTGTCAAAGCCAGATTCCACATCTACCCTTGACATCCAATATGGCTGATCCTTAGTCAACCAGTTGGCCCTGCTAAAGTGTTTCCAATTCAGTCTTCTAGCTCCTACTGAGAACAGAGTTGCCTAATCAGAGGAAATGTGAGTTACATTGTTGTGTGGGCTCCTGGAAGAATACCCAGAGGACAGGAGGCCTGCTGTTCTGGGTGTGGTGGCACAGTCTCAAAGGCAGAGCTAGGGAGGGTGGGGCAGGGGGATAGAGGCCACACTGGTCACATAGCAAGCCCTTTCCTCCAAAAGTCGTCTGCTTCTGCTGTCTTTGGAGTTTCTATAAGCGTCTCTGCATTATTTGCATTGATGTATATAGTATTTAAAATTATGTTTGAATTTATTTATCGTGTGTGGGAGCATATGGCATACAGTACACATGTAGAGGTCAGAGGACAATTTACAGAAGCTAAATCTCTTCTAGGATGAGGTCCTGGGAATCAAACTCAGGCCCTGAGGTTTCCAGCAGGCTCCTTAACCAGCTGAGGAGCCTCGTCAGCTCTATCCATCCTTCCTTCCTTCCTTCCTCCCTTCCTTCCTTCCTTCCTTCCTCCCTTCCTTCCTTCCTCCCTTCCTCCCTCCCTCCCTCCCCCCTCCCTCTCTTCTTCCCTTCCTCCCTTCCTCCCTCCCTCCCTTCCTCCCTCCCTCCCTTCCTTCCTTCCTTCCTTTCTTCCTTCCTTCCCTCTCCTTTTCTTTCTTTCTCTGTCTCTGTCTCTCTCCATCTCTCTCTTTTGTTTCTTTGTTCCTTCCTCCCTCCCTCCCTCCCCTCCTCCTTTCCTTCCTTCCTTTCTTCTTTCCTCTCTCCCCCCTCTTTCTGATACAAAGTTTCATTATGTAGTCCTAGCTGGCATGGAACTCTCTATGTAGTCTGAGTTTGCCTCAAAAACCACAAGGACCTGCCTGCCTCTGCCTCCCAAGTGGTGGGACTAAAGGCATGTGCCACTGTGCCTAGCTTTAAATCTATATTCTATTCTCAACAAGTTGGGGCTCTGGAAATACTGACTTCACATTCCTGCTCCCCATAAGTCAATGGGAGTCACATAGCTGTCCCTCTCAACATGCCTGATGTTCACTAAAGTTGTCCCACTGCCCTGTGTCCGTCACCACGGACACTGTCACCCACTCCCCTGTGTCCGTCACCACAGACACTGTCAATCCCCACAGGTCTCCTTTAGGCATTGCCTTTGGAGACCCTCCTCTCAGAGACCTCCCATCGTCTCTACTGTTCTAATCCTAGCCACAGTTCACTGCCGTGGCAACTGTCAGCCTCACCTTCCCCATCAAGTAATTGGGGCATCTCCCTCTTTGGGCCACTCCCAATGCTTAGTAAGTGTTTATAGCTGTCCTGGTTAATATTGATCACCAACTTGATAGGATCTTCAGTCACCCAGGAGACACCTGTGATGTCTGGGCACACCTGTGAGAGATTGTCTAGACTAGGTTGGCATCTGGCTAAGCCTGTGAAGGACTATCTTACTAGGTTAATGGGGATGTGACGACCCAGCCTAAAAGCAGATGGCCCCACTTCCTACTCCTGGGTCATGGACTGGATAAACAGAAGAAACGGAGCTAAATGGGAGCATCCACCTCTCTTTGCTTCCTGACAGTGGACACTTACAACCAGCTGCCTCAAGCTCTTCTTATCTCTAGGATTTTCACCCTCTAGGATGATCTACCCCCTTAACTGCAAGCCAGCAGAAGCCCTCTCTCCCTTCAGTTGCTCTTATCAGGGCATTTTGTTGCAGCCATGGAAAATGTAGCTAAGACAGAGCCTATCATATCCAGGGATACTGTTAACTATCTGTGATTCCTGGCTCTCCTGACTGCTGTACAGGGGCTAAAAGTCTATACACAATCCTCCATTAGCAAAAGTCTGAGGTGTCACACATCAGGTGAAGAACTGGGCACACTGCTGCGAATGAGGGAACCGGAGTTAGTGAGAGCAGGATCTGCCTTCCAACTTCATCTGCTAGCACCGCACAGTCCGGGAAACACAGACTGAAGTGTTCTGTTGGCATCTGAGGTAAATTCTGACGCATCTACTTAACGTTTGCAAAGCACTTCCTGCTTGACCGCTCTGTAAACCCCTGTATCATTCTGTTAAACGAGACGACTTGACTTCTTCAAACGACACTCTCAAATCGGACTGTACCCCAGCTGCAGACATTTCATCTCTCCTTCCAGCTAACTTCGGATTACCAACGTTTTATTTTGCAAAAGGTACACAGATCTTGCTCTAAGTTTACTCACCTGGATAACTGCTGAAAGAGAGCCGGTTGCTGGTGGTGTATGAGTCCTTGATGTTGAAGTCCCAATGTTTATAGATCCTGAGCATGGCTGCATATGTGTACCAGCTTGAGTGGGCAAAATAGATGTTTTCAAATCCAGGAAGAACCTGCCGTCAGAATCATAGTTAATAATGCAGGCATACGGTAGCTCTCTATATATTACACACAGGAGGCATTCATGGGTGTACCAACTTAGGTAAAATATTTGTGGTACTCTCTTCTTAGAAAGAATTACATTTATTTGTGTGTGTGTGTGTGTGTGTGCATGCACAAATGTGTATGTATGTATGTATGTATGTATGTATGTATGTAGATGTGAGATTGCCATGGTATACTCGTGTAGGTCAGAGGACAATCTGCGGAGCTAATTCTTTCCTTTCACCCTGTGGTTCTCAGGGATCCAACTCAGGTCATCAGGCTTGACAGCAAGAGCCTTCTACCTGATGAGTGATCTCCTCTGCGATTATTGCTTTCTTTACTATTGGAAAATACAGCCAAGGGCTCCAACATTAACCTTTAATGTATACAACACGGATTGTCCTTGGCTGTGTGAAACAGAACAATCTGGAAGGTAGAAATCTTGAAGCCCATCCAAGTGCCTACCATTTCTCTCTCTCTCTGTATATATGTATACATATATGTATACACATATATATATATACATATATATGTATGTATATATACACACATATGTGTGTTATATATATGTGTGTATATCTGTATATCTGTATCTGTATCTGTATCTGTATCTGTATATGTATATGTATATGTATATGGTTGTGAGCCACCAAGTGGTTGCTGGGAATTGAATTCGGGCCCTCTGGAAGAACAGCCAGTGCTTTTAATCACTGAGCCATCTCTCCAGCCCTCCTGCCATAACTTCTACCATAGAGGATCCATATACCATAACATCCAGCCAGGAGTGAGAAGAGGTTAGCTATCCATGGATGCTAGACATATAGAAAAAGAATGTGAAATCTGCTGTGGTGTATAATTAGTATATGCTAATACATGTTAATAAAAAGGTCTGTGTGGGTAGGAAGGAGACTGGAGCTGCAGGTCTCACCTTAATAAGAGCGGAGCAGTGGCCCATTTCCCAAATCTTAAACTTCTCCATGCTGCTGCTTTTGGTGGGGGATAGGGAGGGAATGAGGTCCAACAGGTCACCAACAGCGTTCAGGAACTGAAGTTGGAACATTGTCATGGGCTGTGAAAAGACACAACAGCGCTTATGACATGTGTCGGTTCTGACTTTTCCTGTTGTTCATGCTCTGTGAAATTACTACCTCATGGGAGGTGTACAGTGTGACGGGGGTACTTCATGGTACTGTAACTCACAAACTCATTTTCTGGCTTCATAATTGAGACGCAAAGTTAGTACACTTGTGTGGGGACAAATTCTACAAGTCAAATTTCTCGCTGAAGACAACAATCAGGGCTTCTCTTGGTGTTCCTCTGAGGGGGTTCCTTAGCTATGGCAGTGACTTTATTGGGTTTCATGGTTCCAGAGGGTTCCAGTCCATAATAATTATACTGAGGAACACGGCAGCAGGCAGGAAGGTATAGCTCTGGGGCAGTAACTGAGAGCTTACATCTGATTCTTAAGCACGAACCCCAGAGTTCTAACAGGAAATGAACTTTTGAAACCTCCGAGTCATCAGTGACATGCCCCCTCCAACAGAGCCACACCTCCCAGTCCTTCCCAAACAGTTCTAGCAACTGTTTGTGACAAATTATTCAAATATATGAGCCTATTGGGGATCATTCTCATCTAAAACACCACAGAAAATTTATTTCCTTTTTGTTCTATGTCTATTCTCAGAGGAGCCTCTTTTCCAGACTCTTTCTTTCTTTTTTCTCTCTTTTTTTTTTTATATGGAATCCTCATGAATTTGCATGTCATCCTTGCACAGGGGCCATGCTAATCTTCTCTGTATCGTTCCAGTTTTAGTATATGTGCTGCCAAAGCGAGTACCAGCCTCTTTCTATTAGTGTCTCTTGAGACATTATTCTGCTATGTGGCCAAGTTGCTGAAGAACTCACAGAAATTCTCCTGCCTTAGCACCCCCAAGTGTGCAGAGTACAGGAATGAACCACCACAAACAGTGGGTTACTCCATTTTGCTGAAAGTTTAGATCTTTGTCCATACACAGGTAAGTGCAGTCCTCACCCACCATCCAGGAAATGTCTCTTTGCAACAGATGGAGGCCACTGCAAAGAGCACAACCAATCAAAACGCAGAACCGTGGTGCCCAGTCCCAAAGGATACATTGATAAAACACTCCTGTACCGAAGGCTCAGGAAGCAGTGCAGGAGAAGGGTGTAAAGATGACGAGACCCAGAAAACCAGGGACTTCCTGTGATACTTCCTGTGATAGCCTCCTGGGAAGGTCAGAGGCTACTCCCACACAGTCTTGCCAACATGGCTACCTTAACATGAGTAGGACAAGGATGGCAAGAACAGAAGGCGGGGGAGGATGGGGCGAGATCACGGGGCCTCAGCCCTACTGAAGAACTCTGAGAACTAAGAAATGCTGAGAATGGGGGAAATGGTCTACCCCAGGAAAAGCCTACCAGTTACAAAGGTCAGCCCTGAAACACACAGACAAGTATCATATATGGAATGAGCCACTTGCACTTATTTATTTAGGAATATATCTTTATTTGTCTGTCTGTCTGTCTGTCTGTCTGTCTGTCTATCTATCTACCTACCTATTACACATATATGTATGTATGTAACAACAGCTAATGAAAAAAAGAAACCATAAATTTGAGAGTAAGGAGTTCATGAAAGGACTGGGAGGCAAGGAAGGGAAAAATGATATAATTATTATCTCAAAAAAGTAAAAAAATTTTTAAAGGAAATGCTATCATCCCTCCTCCTTCCTTTGCTATTCCTCTCTTTTATATATTTTTATTTATATTTTTTCAAGGTTTAGATTTTTTAAATTATTATTACTTTTACATTTATTTATTTATTTATTTTTATTCTATATGCATAGATGCTTTGTCTGCATGAACTTCTGCACACTATATGTCTGTAGCATCCAGGGAGGCCAGAAGCAGGCTCTGGGGTTACACATGTTGTGAACACAATTGTGAGTGCTGGGAATTGAATCCATGTGCTCTGCAAGAGCAGTCTATGCTCTTACCTGCTGAGTCACCTCTGCAGAATGATAGGGTTTTAGTCTTTAAAAATGTTTAAATTATATTCTGTATTTTTGTGTATCGGTGGGTGGAAGTGTACATGTGTACACGTATGTGTGCATGTATGTATGTGTGTGTGTCTCTGTGCACAAATGCCATGGTGCACATGTGGAGGTCAGAGGATAATCTGTAGGAGTCAGTTCCCTCCTTTCACTATGCCCACATAGTAACTGAATCCGGATCAACAAGCTTGGCATCAAGAGACTTTATCCTTTAACATTCTCAATAGACATTGTTTATTCTCAAAAACAGAAAAAAGAAAAATCTATCATCTACCTATCTATCTATCTATCATCTGTCTGTCTGTCTATCTGTCTATCTATCTATCTATCTTTCTACCATCTACATGTCTCTCTGCCCTTCCATCCAACATTATCTGGATAGAAGACAGCATGTAAGAAACATTTGTCCTCATCTCACTGTCTTTTATACTTAGTAACAAATCCCCAAGGCTGTTCCCAGACAGAACCTGGATTTATCGGAGCTACTCCATTGGCCCAATCTGCATTTGGATAGTTTCAGTCTTCTGCTATGATACATGACTTGCAATCAGCAGGTCTGCACACCTCCCTTATTGTATCTCTGCTGCGGTATCCTTGTGATAACACTAAATAGAGATTTCAAAGCACAGAAATCCTAACCAGTGTTTTAGAATAGGGTCCTCTCTTTTCACAGCCTGTCAACACCTGACTATGGAGGAACTATTTCCTTCTCCTTCCCTCCCTCCCTCCCTCCCTCCCTCCCTCCCTCCCTCTCTCCCTCCCTTCCTTCCTTCCTTCCTTCCTCCCTTCCTTCTCCTCCCCAATTCCTTATTCTTCCTTTCTCTCTTTCTATATAGTATCCTAGTTAGGATTTCTGTTGCTGTGATGAAACACCATGACCAAAAAGCTTACACTTCCATATCGATGTTCATCATCTAAAGAAGTCAGGATAGATACTCAAACAGGAACCTAGAAGCAGGAGCTGAAACAGAGGCCATGGAGGAGTGCTGCTTACTGGCTTGTTCAGCCTGCTTTCTTATAGAACCCAGAACCACCAACCCCGGGACAGTACCAACCACACTGGGCTGGGACCTCCCTCATCAATTGCTGATTAAGAAAATGCCGTGCAGGCTTGCCTACAGCCCGATCTTATGGAGGCATTTTCTCAATTAAGATCTACCTTGTAAATGACTCCAGGCTGTGTCAAGTTAATATAAACTAGACAGCACATGTAGTGTTTCATGTACCCCAGGCTGGCCTCAAATTCACTATGCAGTTGAAAATGGCTGTTCTAGTTCCATCTGGATTGATGTGATAAAATATTTGGACAAGAAGCGACTCAGGGAAGGAAAGGATTTATGTGACTTACAAGTGCAGGCTAAGACCCATCCACAGTAAAGAGCAAAGAGAACAGAGGCATCCTCACTGTGTGCTTGCATCCTCACTGTGTGCTTGCATCCTCCTCAGCTAGTCTCCATTCTTACACAGCGCCAGGGCACAGTGCATCACATGGTGCCACCCACATTCAGAGTGGGGTTTTCCACCTCAATTGATAATCCAGACAATCTTGCACAGGCAGGCCCATAGGCTAACCTGCTCTACACAATCCCTCAGGATTCTCTTCCCCATGGTGGTTAATTGTGTTGACAGTTCAAACTAGCCAGCACAATGGCCTAGAACTCTTGATCCTCTCATCTCTACGCCTAGGGGCTTGAGTTTCAGGTGTGTGCCACCATGCCCAGCTTGTAAATTGCATTTCTAATTTATGAGTGGAGGGGGGAACTCCTGTGATTAAGAATCATAAACATCATTGTGGTGAACATTTTTTCAAATATTTTGCCCGATGTATACATCTACACACACACACACACACCATATATTACCGAAGGGAACAAGACATCCTTAACTTTCAGAACTGTGTCAACTGGTATCTCAGGCACCTCAGGCTTGCTACTTTCCTTTCCGAATGAAGGCACATTCTGCAGCAGTGACTCAGCAGGTAAGAGCATAGGCTGCTCTTGCAGAGCACATGGATTCAATTTCCAGCACTCACAATTGCATTCACAACATCTGTAACTCCAGAGCCCGCTCTGGCCTCGTTGGACGCCATAGACATATAGTGCGCTTAGAAGTAATCGAGTAGCTCAGGTTGGCCATGTACCCAGGTTGGCCATGTGCCCTGGATGCTTGGCTTGTTTCCTGTTCATTTGCTTGTTTCTTCGGTTGGATTTAGTTAAGTGGATTTTTGTGAGAATGATCATTAGATGAGGAAAATTTTATTTTGTTTTGTTTGTGGTGCAAGGGATAGAACCCAGAACATGCTAGATAAGTGCTGTGCCACAAAGCTATATTCCTAACCTCGAATCAAAGAAAAGTTTGTTTTATCATTCCAGTCATACAGATTCTGAGGAACCTTCTAAAAGCCTTACCTTTGTTTTCTCTTCCAAAGCCCTTTTCTGCGCTCCAAGATACAGCCCGTCTAGCTGTGCCACCACATAGCCGGTGTGTCTCCAGAACGGGTCGTCTTTCCGTTCTTTGATGTTTTCTCTAGTCCACAGTTCTTGCTTCCTGGGGGAGAAATCAGACTTTACCATAGATCCCCTGGTGCTGGAGTTACAGACGGTTGTGAGCCAGCATGTAGGTGCTGGGAACAGAGCCCAGGTCATTTACAAGAGAGAGCAGCAGGTGCTCTTAACTGCTGAGCCATCTCTCCAGGATCCCAAAATGGTTTATTTTTTAATAGTTCTTTCAGTTTTCCTTCTTTTAGTTCTCTGGGGTTTTGTTTTGTTTGTTTTTATGAGATTATTTAATGATTTGACACAATTTTTCACACAGAAAGCTATTTCTGGTCTGTTTAGGTGCCTCTATTCTTAAGACAACCCAGTGCACACTTCTGGGGATACAGCCCTGTAGTTTTGCCTGATGCCTAAGAACCTCTAGCCATCCACAAATGTGGTGTTGAATGCCTGACTCAGCAGAACACACAAGAACCTTTGGGTCCCAGATGGTGTCTGCCATGCCATCAAGTTAATTAGACTTACATTTTACTCTTAATTAACATAGAAGCACCCCAGAGAGCATTAAGAAGTCTGACTTTAGCCCTGTGCTTGTAGGTGATTTCTGTACTGTTGACACGGAGGCAAGGGATCTTAGCTTGAATTCGAGGTCAGGCTGGGCTACATGGTAAGACTGTCTCTCCACATGCCAGGCTAGGGATTTAGATGTTCTCCAACTCCAAGCTAGAGGTAATTGCCAGGCTCATGACATAGAAACACCTTACAGAAGGAGGAGAAAGAGTGCCTAGAAAGAAAGAGGGGGGACCCGTGTGGGAGGCTTCAGGGAGGGGGGACCCGTGTGGGAGGGTTCAGGGATTGACATTGACTTCTCTGTCTCATCCACTGGTAATGTGACATTCAGCCTGACCTCTGAGAGAGCTGAAGTTGCTAGCAACCAGGCTTCATTCCATTACAGAAAATGTGGCCCCGCCAGTAAAAGGGTCTGCTGAAGAGGCAGACTAAGATTCAGTATGGCAGGGTAGCCATGGGAACAAGGAAGGGTAGCCATGGGAACAGGGGAAGGGAGCTGTCATACATACTTCATGAAGTCTTGCACTTTCTTCACGATGGAGGGATTCTTGATCAGCTGTGGGTACATGTTCGTGTAGTGGTCATACATGTGTCTGAAATGACAGATACAGCATCACTTTCCAGTGTCTCCTGGATGTCACAACTTCAATAACTTACTCTTTTGGCTTAACTGGAATCTCACCAGTCACAAATCTCCACCACCCTTCTTTAAAACTCCAACCACACAAATGCACAGCTTCACATGAAGGTCTGTTTCCAGGCACTGGAAATAAGAGCACTCGCCGCTCTCCCAGAGGACCCGAGTTTGGTTCCCAGCACTCAGCATAAAAGCCAGATGTGATGGTGTGTAACTGTGACACTGTGCTGGGGAGATGGAAGAGTGGATGCTGGGGACTCGCTGGCCAGACAGCTTAGGTGAAGTGAGTGCTGGTTCAATAAAGAGACCTTTCCTTAAAGAGTAAGGCGGTGGGGCTACAGAGGTGGGGCTCAGTTGTCAAGAGTGCAAACTTGTCATGCAGAAGACCTGAGTTCAAGTACCAACCAAACCAGGCAGCTTACAACTACCTATAACTCCAGCTCCAAGGAGTAAAAGTGTCTCTGACTCCTTATTGCACATAGACGCTGACACACACAGACAAACATACACAGACATGCACATATATACACACAGAGAGACATACTCAGACACACACAGACACAGACAGACACACATTATACCACCACACTTACACATTAATAATAATAATAATAATAATAATAATAATGTTTAAGATAAAATGTCCACTACAGGCTCCCGTGTGAATGGTTGGTCCCCAGCTAGCAGTGCTCTTTTGAGACATGATAAAGTCTTTCTAACATAGCCTAGAGGTCAGAGGTAGAGCTATAGAAGTGGGGGAAGTGGGGTTATGGGTCACCCCTTCTCCTGAAGTCCTGTACATTATGACTCTGGACATCATGTAGGCAGCTACACATGCTTCTACGGATAGAGCTACAAGCCACCTTACTGCCTTGCCAATTCTACCAGGAGGGACCGTATCTGCCCCCAAACCATAAACCCCAAATAAAGTTTCCTTTAAAGTAGCTTCTGGCATGTGTTTTATAACAGCGATGAGAAACATCGTTAATAGAGCTCCCGTAAGGCTCCCACATGACTCACTGCTCCCACGGACCCAAATGACCAGAGGTTAAACCCTCTGACACCGGGGGCCCAGAGAGCCTTTCATTCTTAAAGCTGATTGATCACTTCAAGTGTCTTGTCACGGATGGGAAATGGACTAACCAGGAACCCCCTGTGGGTTTGGTGATTTGAGTCAGTTTCTCAGGGCAGCACACTTAGGGCATCTTATTCCAAGTTGCTCCTACACATCTCAATGAGTGTCAGGGGACAGCCAAAAATTCTGTGTGGCCTTGTGCAAAGTGAGGAGACCCTGGAAGCCCATAGTGCTGGAAGAGGCAGGGGACTGCCATTACAGTCTCAGACAGCAATGGTTACACAGCCAGGCATCAGGAAAAGTCTGTAGATCTTACATAGCAGATGACAAAATACCCAAGCTAAAGGATAAAGGAGATTGTTCTCCTGTGATGGGTGCTGAGGAATGTGATCACAGCCATTGACTAAACAAACCCCCTTCTCCCTGCTAGGAGCCTCAGTAACACAGACCCATTTTGGGGGTTCACTGGTCAGAGGAGGAAGGGATAATTGGTTTTGTTTTGTTTTGTTTTGTTTCTGTTTTTTTTTTTTTTTTTTTTTTTTTTT
>NW_022196903.1:130543720-130575399 GCF_008632895.1 Mastomys coucha
GAAGTAGAGGCTCACAGCCATCCATTGGACTGAGCACAGGGTCCCCAATGAAGGAGCTAAAGAAAGGAAAGGAAGGGGACAATTGTTAATTGATTCTAAAATCCGAAGGAATGAGACTCAGACCACCGAGAAGTGGGGCTTCTGCTTGTAGAGTCTATCCCAGGATGATGGAGTAAAACTTTGAATACTTGATTCAAAGTCTTTCCCTTCAGTGGTGTATACCCTGTTGCTTTGTTTACTTCATATATAGCTACTTATGTGCTTACATAATTTGTATGGGGTGAAGAGATTGATCAGTGGTTTAAAAAACTTGCTGCTTGGTTTTCAGCATTGGCATGGTGTCTCACAACCATCAGTAACTGCCATTTTAGAGGACCCGATGCCCTCTTCTGACCTCCATGAGCATCAGACACACACATGGTGCACATACATTCATCCAGGCAAAACACTCAGATACATAAGATAAAAAAATTAAAATACAAATATAACTAAAAGTGGATAAGCTTCTGAGATGAACGTACTCCCACACACTTAGAGTATTCCTAAAACGCCCAGCCCCTCAAAGGGACACATTACAGGAAGGGTGAGGGGGTCTCTCTCTGGGGAGAGTAGCATTGGGAGAGGAAGCCGATGAAATCTACTTTCTGGAAAAAGGTTAAGCCTAGAAAGATGATCCTCTGAGTGTGCAGAGCTTACCTGTAGATTTCAGAGAACCCTGGGTATTAAGGACTGTGGGCATTTTGAACTGGAATGGGGAAAGAGACAGCACCAACTGTCTAAGCTGAATTTCTTACTAAAACAATGAAATCACGAGCTTGCATTTAGGGAAAAAAAGGTATAGAAGTCTGGCAAGATGGCTCAGCCAATAAAAGGGCTTGCCCTGTAAGCCCAATGCATTGACTTTGATAACTAGACCTCAAATTAAGAAATAGAGAACTGACTCCCAAAAGCTGACCTCAGACTTTTACAGGTGCACCATGACAAGAAGCTTCTCCCGTCCACACATTAAGTGTACATACACACACACACACACACACACACACACACACACACACACGTAAACAACATTGTACTTTATATACAATTTTAACTTAAAAAAAGAAATGCAAAGTTTTGGTATACAATGCTCACTTGGTAAGGAAACAAAAGTATTGGGTATTTAACCCACAGTCCCCATCACTCTCAGTCCCCATCACTGCATACACAGTCCCCGTCCCTGCACACACACTCCCTATCACCCACAGCTCCCCATCAACTGTACCCACACCTCCTGTCCCTGCACACACAGTCCCCGTCACTGTACACACAGTCCCCATCACTGCACACACAGTCCTCCTCACTGCACACACAGTCCCCATCACTGCACACACAGTTCTCCTCTCTGCACACACAGTCCCCATCACTGCACACACAGTCCTCCTCACTGCACACACAGTCCCCTCACTGCACACAGTCCTCCTCACTGCACACACAGTCCTCCTCACTGCACACACAGTCCTCTCACTGCACACACAGTCCTCCTCACTGTATACACAGTCCCCATCAATGTATCCACAGTCCCCACCACTGCACATACAGTCCCCACCACTGTACACACAGTCCCTGTCACTGCACACACAGTCCCCTCACTGCACACACAGTCCCTCACTGCACACACAGTCCCCATCCCTGCACACACAGTCCCCTCACTGCACACACAGTCCCCCTCACTGCACCTAGTCACTGTACCCTGCCTAGTTCATTCAGAATTTCAGCTGTTTGCACGCTTCCTCTATCAAAAGCACAGCACATCTCAAATGGAGAAAGTTCTGTGGATTTTGTCCACCAGGGAGCACCTGTACAGATGTCAATGAGAAGCAATGCACCCCAAATGTCAGTGTTTCTAACAGAGAAATCCTGAAGCAGAGGGATATCAATCTCGACCGGGAGATGGCAGCTAAGGAGACGTACATAACACAAGACAGATGGAGATATAGGAAGACACCTGACATTACAGCTAACATGTAATTACTAAGCTGTGGCTTATTTATTTTGTGTAGACTATATGTTAAATTTTATTTTACTTTTGATTATTTTTCATATGTGTGTATGTGCACCTGGATGCAGTTCCCAAGGAGGCCAGAAGAGGGCATCAGGTCCTCTGGAGTTACTCTGGTCCTCTGGAAGTGCAGTACTTTTAATTTCTGAGCCATCTTTCCAGCCCTAAGACGAGGTTTGTTTGTTCGTTTGTTTATGTTTTGTTCTGACATTTAGAACAGGGAAGAGATATCTTAGTGAACAGTGGAGCCGTGCACCCATCTGCCTTCCCTGCACACCACCATGCTCCTCTGTTCCATGGGTCACAGGGGTTGGGCTTAAGTCCTCTTGCTTGCAAAGGCAAGCTTACAGACTAAGCCAGCCCCAAAGACACAGACTTTGAATTCTGAGTTCAAAACTTGATTCTACATTGGCTAAGGACTAAAAGCAAAGTTCCCAACTTCTCTGTGGTTGCAGGTAGGTCTCACGGAGCAGAATTTCACAAATCTGTCAAGCCTAGTTTCAGGACCAAGAGTGCTTCCTCCTAAGTGGGCTAAGACTTACCTGCTTACCTCAGTGGGTCACACAAACTCAGATGTTGATAATCTCAAAGACTCATGACCATTTATTTGTCCTGAATCTTTTTGTCTCGTGTCAACATCACATTGTTTAGCACTTGTCATTCACTGCGTCTGAAATCTTCTGTTTGTCTGGCTTTCCTGGATCAGGGACCAGACGGGCTGCCTGAGTATTTTCCACAGTAATTAACCTCTGTGTATGTGTCTGTGTGTGTGTCTGTGTGTGTTTGCACAAATGGACAAACTCTGACTAAACAGAAGCCTGGTTTCCAATACTGAATCCTACTGAGCTGGCTAGTTGTATGTCAACTTGACACAAGCTAGAGTTCTCTGAAAGGAGGGAACCTCATTGAGACAGTGCCTCCATAAGATCAGACTGGAGGAAAGCCTGAGGGCATTTCTCTAGGTAAGGCCTGATGCAGGAGGGGCCTACCCATTTGGGCTAATGCTATGCCTAGGCTGGTGGGCCTGGGGTCTATAAAAAAGTGAAGTAATAAAGTAAAAAACAGAGTTCTGGGAATGTAAGAATAAAGTTTCACAGTAAAATAAGAGGGCCATGTTCCAGCTCCTGTAAGCAGCAGCTTCAGACACTGAAGTTGTGTTTCAGAGATGGCCAAAGGCATGCAGTAAAAACAAAGTTCTGGTGGTCAGAATGTGGAGACAGAATGACCAGGCCATTCTGACTAAGCTAAGTAAAACCAAAACAAAAATAACTGGTGGTCCCAATGACGTGAAGGTCCACGAAAACAAGATTAGCAATTCTCCAAAGAACCCCCCAACCCCTCCCTGTGGTGAATTTCGAAAAAGACCACAAACTGTCACCCTGACCTTGCTGATGACAATCCCCCTACCACCTAGTTACTCAGCCCCTTCCCAGGGACTTTTCAAGGCCAGGTGCAGAGCTGGATGGGGAAGTTGGCTGACTAAGCCAAGAACAGCCCCCTGAGCAAGCCAACCAATGCCTGATGAGATCCTTTGTCCTGTGTTCCACCAACCAGAGTAAGCCAGCTAGCCTTGTTGCAGGAATCTGCCCTCTGTAAAGTATAAAAAATGTGGGCAACCCCACGTACGTGGATCAATAAACCTCATGTTATTGCAACGATCTATTGTCAATCTGTGTTCTCTGGGTTGAGCCAAGTTTACAACAAAAGCAGGCTGAGCAAGCCATGGGGGGCAAGCCAGTAAGCAGCACCCCCTTATGCTCCTGCATCAGCTCCTGCCTCCAGGTTCCTGCCCTGCTTGAGTTCTTGTCTTGACTTCCTTTGATGATGAACAGAGATGTGGAAGTATAAGCCAAATAAACACTTTCTTTTCCAACTTGCTTTTTGGTCATGGTGTTTCACTGCAGCAATAGAACACCTGACTGAGACACCCACTTCTGGCTTTCTAACTTTCAACTACCTAAGGCGTGTCTCTGTGCCCAGGTTTTCAGGTTCCTAGTCCATGGACCCCAGTGACCATAAAATAGTGCAGACTGAAGAGTTAACATGAAGTTTCTTGGAACACTCTTTGGAGTATACTAGATAAGTGCTGGCAGCTAGCTGGCTGTGACCACTGTCACACGTGGCAGGATTGCCATCGTGTCTTCTTTATTCAGTGGTCCTTGCTTCATTAGCTATGTTTGAGGGCCAGGCTCTAGCTTAATTCTTGCCTGTGCATAAGACTTGACCCAGAAGCATATTCAGCTTCTAACATCAAAAGAGCAAGCCAGGCCTGTGGAAGAAATTCTTGAGGCATTTCTTGATAGTCGCCCAGTACCAAGGATAGACTGTTTGCTTCCTCTATTGGGTCTACGGTGCTGGTCAACTTTATCAGCCTTAGTAACGATTATATCACTGTGTCAAATACTCCCCACCACAGAGCACACTCCTGCCTGCCTCGGCCCCTCCCTTCCGATCAGTAAAACGGTAGGTGTGTGTGGCATTGACCCCACTCCTTCCATCTGGGCAGTTCCAGAGGAGGCAGCTTCAGCTGCTCCCGTGGACACCCCATTTATCAGCCACTTTAGTTAAACAACTAGGGAGAGCGTCCTAGGGCCTGAGTCCTCAGCACCTTTTTTTCTCTGACATGTTTTATGCCTCATTTTATTAATGAGCCAGCCAGGACCACTTAATGCTTAGCTCATCAGAGAGACTCCAGAGACTGAATTTACAACTCTTAGGGAGCCACCCAATCAAGTTAAAAAGACAAAGAAACTCAACTTGGCTGGGGCTACCACCCTGCTGCAGCATTTGGAAATGCAAGCCTCTTCGGTCTGATTCATCAGCTGCAACAAGAGGGTTCAATTAAAACTAAAGAGCATGTAATTAACAGCTGGAGGCAAAGTGCCAAGCCATGGGTCTGTGTCAAGGCAGGAACCCTACCTCCAAGGTGCTCCAGATGGAGGAGGGGAGAGATGGAGCTGTCAGTCAGTGGGGATACAATAAGACGTTTTATCAAGGAGACCTCATTGGAGGATAGAGAGATGGCTCTAGGTAGGAGTGTTTCCTGTTTATTGCAGAACTTTAGTTTGGCTCCCGGTACCCACAGCAGGTGGCTCACAACCATCTATAATTCCAATTCCAGGGCATCAGATGCCCTCTTCTGGCTTCTAGAGGTGCACTCACACTCACAAATATGTAAATAACAAATAAACAAGAAAAACAGTATTTAGCTGGGCGTGATGGCACATGCCTGTAATTCTAGAACTTGGGAAGTCCAGGCAGGATGATCAGGATTTTAAGGTCATCCTTAGCTATATTGTGAGTTATGGGCCAACCTAGGCTACATAAGAACTCGTCTACCCCCAAAGATAAGAGAAAGAGAGGCAGAGGAAGAGTGAGGGCCAGTGGGGTGAGCACCCAGTTGCATTTATTGCTGCCAGCATGGGGTGCCTTGGGGAAGAACCTCGGGGGAGGAAGAATTTATTTTCTCCCATGGTTTAAGAGGGTACAGTCCACGTAGGGTGGAAGGGGAGTGCACTTGATATCAGGAAGAGCCTGTGTCTGGGACACTTTAAATCTGGTTTGGGAGGAAGCAGAGATGGCAGGCAGGAACTAGGTGGAGCTGATCTCTAACCCTCCAGCTTGACTCCTACAAACCAGTACATGCCAGTGAGGCCCCATGTCCAAAAGTTTCCACAGATTCCCTCAAACAAGGTCACCATCTGGCGACCAAATGTTTGAACACATGAACCCGTGGGGGACATTTTACATCCAAATTGCAGCAGCACTGGCCTTAGATGACTAGTAACTTTTCAGGTAGTAGAGATGAAAGTGGTAGTGTCGAGTTCCCAGGAATCCACTCAGTTGAAACATGCACTGTGGCACCTTCAATCTAGACGTCAGGATCCTAGGAGTCCATCTAGCTATGATAATGTTGTGCTTCTAAGCTAGCTCTCTTGCCCCTGCAAGCCCAGTCTATCTACTCCATTGAGCAGGTCAATTCTTTAACAGCCAGCCCTTGTACAGCGGACATCTTTGGGACCACGTCAGAAGAGGAGGAAGTAAGTGAATAATGCCACACCTTTCTCCAGTTCCGGACCGAGGTGTTGGTCCGAGCATACTTGGCCACCAAGAAAGTAGCCGGCCTTTCAAAGCTTTGAGCAGGGCTCAAAGGTGATCTAAACACAGCCTTGTGCGGAAAGCTCTGCCTTTATTTGCTTTTCATGGAATGGTTAAGCCAACAGAGCCTGGGCAGAGGTTTCTGGAACGTCTGTTCCCTGGGACTCTGCATTCTGTGTTCACAGAACGCTCACAGGTTGCTGGTGATGATGCCCACTTAGGAGGTAAGCAGAGGCAAGTGAATTTCTGTGAGTTTGAGGCCAACCTGGATTGTATGGCAAGTTCCAAAACAGCCAAGGCCACATAGTAAAGCCCTTTCTTGAACAAACACAAACAAACAGAAGAAGGAGGAGAAAAAGAGAAAGAAAGGAAGGGAGGAAGGAAGGAAGGAAAGAAAAATTATAAAAAAAATTAAAGAATAAAAAAATAAGTCAAAACATGAGAATTTACTACAAAAACACAAAGCAAAATTAACCAACTCAAAACAAAACAAATCATAGTTACTGAATGGTAACTGCTTTTTAAAAAATAAAATTAGGCAGAGGCACAGTGGTGCACACCTTTAATCCCTCATGAGGGACGCAGAGGCTGGCTGAGTTCTATGAGTTCAAGGCTAGACTGGTCTAAACGATGAGTTCCCTGACAGCCAGGGATACATAGTAAGATGCTGTCTCAAAAAACAAAGGGGAAAAAAGTAATGTGAGATTTACTACAGACATGCATTTAATGAACTTGGGGGAGTCTGAGAGGAGCTGAGTGTTGGATTTATATTCAAAACAGCTTTAGACATGTTTTAGGAACATTTCCAAGGGGTTGAGGAGATGGCTCACTGGCTAAGAGCACAGAGGACCTGGGTTCAGTTCCCAACACCGACATGCTAAGACTAATTCCAGTTCCAGGGACTTTTGGTGCCTTCCTTTGACTTGCGTAAGTATGGCAAACATAAGGCGTACTAACATGCAGGCTGGCAAAACACACGTAAAATTAAATAAATCTTTTCCAGATAAGGGTTTTATATACTTCTGAATGTTAAGGTTATTTACATAATAAAATTGCCAAAACTGGATTGAAAAAAAAAATAACAAGAGGGCTGAGAAACTAGCTCAGTGCATGATGTGAGGACCTGAGTTTGGATTCCTGGCTAGGTATGAGAATGCATGTCTGTGATTCCAGATCTGGTGTATGAGGACAGAAAGATCCAGGGAATTCACTGGCCAGCCAATCTAGCTGCATTGGTGAGCTGTAGGTTCAGTAAAGAGACCTTGTCTGAGAAACTGGAGAGATGGCTCAGTGGTTAAGAGCACTGACTGCTCTTCCAGAGGTCCTGAGTTCAATTCCCAGCAACCACATGATGGCTCACAACCATCTATAAAGGGATCTGATGCCCTCTTCTGGTGTGTCTGAAGATAGCTACAGTGTACTCATGTATACATAAAATAAATTTTAAAAAATTAAGAGAGAGAGAGAGAGAGACCTTGTCTCAATAAGGGAGAGAGAAAAAGAAGACACCTGGCATTGACCTCTGCCCCCACAGGCAGGTGTAGACCCACAGATACACACAAAACAGGAATTTGTAGTATAAGTAATAAAAGTAGAGCCACAGTGCGTAACTGATCCCATCTCAGTGGCTCAGACTAGGATTATGATCCGTATTTAACTTATCACAACTAGGGGGTCTAATAGCCCCCAAAAAAGTTAGATTAAACTGCACTTAACTAGGTCACAGAGAATAAAAGAAGCAAGCCAAGTGGAAAAGACAATTTTACATCAAACACGATCAAACACGAGATACAATGTCCCTCCCTTAAAGCCTTTCCTCTCTAGAGCAATCCTCCAGCACTCAGGGGGTTGAGACAGGGGGATCATTGCATCTCTGAGGCCAGCCTGGGTTGTTTAATGTGTTCCAGACCAGTCATGGCTGTAGAGGGAGATGGCACAAGACCCTGTTTCAGGGAAATAGACTGCAGAGGGGACACATCTCAGTGGTAGCTTGAAGCTCATGGAGTGCTGGAGGCCCTGGTTCGAATCCCAGCACCACGTGAAACTGGGCAATGGTGGCCCACCCTCAGAGTCTCAGCACTTGGGAGGTGGAGGCAGGAAGGTCAGAAGTGTAAGGGCGTCTTCGATTTCACAGTGAGTTCAAGACCAGCCTGCTACAAATAAACCCCAGGAAAGCTTAAGTATGGTGATTAAATTATTATTAACTCTGTCCTTGTTATTTTATAAGCCAAGGCAAGGACTCCAAGATTGAGTAGCAAATTTTAACAGTATACTTGTACTGGCTGGTTTTGTGTGTCAACTTGACACAGGCTGGAGTTATCACAGAGAAGGGAGCTTCAGTTGGAGAAGTGCCTTCATGAGACCCAGCTGTGGGGCATTTTATCAATTAGTGATCAAGGGGGTAGGGCCCCTTGTGGGTGGTGCCATCCCTGGGCTGGAAGTCTTGGGTTCTATAAGAGAGCAGGCTGAGCAAGCCAGGGGAAGCAAGCCAGTAAGAAACAAGACTCCATGGCCTCTGCATCAGCTCCTGCTTCCTGACCTGCTTGAGTTCCAGTCCTGACTTCCTCTGTTGATCAACAGCCATGTGGAAGTAAGCTAAATAAACCCTTTCCTCCCCAACTTGCTTCTTGGTCATGATGTTTGTGCAGGAATAGAAACCCTGACTAAGACAATAGTCATTGAAATTTCAGTTTAAACCTCTTTGCCTACTTGGAAATGTTGTTTCAAAATACTAGAAAATAAATACTCTTACATTTTATTAATTTAAACAATCTCTATTCTGTTCTTATTTACAAATCCATTCATTATGGTGTGTGTATGGAAACGAGTGTGCTATGCTATAAGTACCGAAGCCAGAGGACAATTTAAAGAGTGGGTTCCCTCCTTTCAACAAGTGGGTCCCTGGAATTGAACTCAGGCTGTCAGGCTTGGTGGCAATTGCCTCTAACCATTTAGTCAGCATCTTACGTGTTACTTCCAATAAATCTTCCAGGCTGGGCCGTGGTGGCCACGCCTTTAATCCCAGCACTTGGGAGGCAGAGGCAGGCAGATTTCTGAGTTTGAGGCCAGCCTGGTCTACAGAGTGAGTTCCAGGACAGCCAGGGCTACACAGAGAAACCCTATCTTGAAAAGCAAAAACAAACAAACAAACAAACAAAAAAATCTTCCCTGCTTTGTCTCTCTCAGTAAATCATTCCACATCTTACCTGCTTTCTACCCAATGGCAAATGGCTAGTAGCCTTACATGATGCCACTGTCTCTCAAATGGTTTCATATCCTTCAAAATGGTTTCATAACAAAGGAAGGTGGCTGTGAAGATGGCTGCTGCCAAACTCAGGTTTTGGGGGATCCAGAACCTACATAAAAAGCTGAGGTTACAGCCTGTGTAACCCAGAGCTGGAGGGGTGGAGACAGGAGGGGCTCTGGAGCCCATTGGCTGTCCAGTGCCGAATCAAAGCACTTCCATGAGAAACCGCATCTCAAAAACAGTGGAGAGAGCAGGCACATCAACACACACTCGTACTGACACAACCTCATCTTTTAAAAAGTAGAAGATTTCAAAACGGAAGTGTCATGAGACTGAACAAGTGCTCAACCTGTGTTATGATTATGGGTCCAAGTGAGGTGCCAATAACCTATCACGTGTACCCCAGCTACCCTCCACTGCTAACACACCACACCAGGATCCAGGAGCCACTGTTGGACAAAGCAAAGGGATGGGGCACTTACAGAGCAGTGAGGTAGCCCTCGAGGTAGCCAGCCAGAAACATGATGATGTCATTGGACAGGGTCTGAGAGCCGTACCCAGCTCTGATCTCCAGGATGCCCCAGCCTGTGGTTTGAATGGAGTCATTGTAGAAGCCGTAGGCGTCCCCATTCTTGTCCAGTACCATTTTGATTTCCACTGTCTTTGATTCAGGGAACCAGTATGCAGTTGCATAGTGGACTTCTGCAGGAAAAGGAAGTCGTGAGGAATGTCACTCACTTGTGGCTAGTGCCTTCCCCCTGTGCAATCAACAGCCAAGCATTGCCTTTTAAAGCTCTCTAGCCTAGAGTCTCTGGAGATGGCTCAGTCAGTGAAGTACTGGTTGAGCAAGTCGAAGGCCCTGAGATTGATCTCTGGCACCTGCCAGGTGTGGTGACTGTATCTGTAATCCTAGTGCTGGGAGAGTGGGCACGGGTGCCTCCCCGGAGCTCACTCAGGTAAGAGACCTGTACTGAAAAAAAATAAAAAGTAGACAACATTACATACATACACACAACACACTATTTAAAAATAAATTATTCCTCCTCTTGGTCTCACTGGTTCTTGTCCAGGTTTCCAGCTCTAACACCAAAGGTCCTGTACTCTGGGGCCTGGAAATGATATGTCCAGCTCCCCATCCTGGCAGGAACTGGGCCAGCCCTTCCCATTTGTCCCTATCATTCCTTTCTCCTGATAGTCTGTCTCTTGTTAATTTGTTAACAGCCTAACAGGCTAGAAATGGCTGAGGAGGGCTCAGGAAACAGTCCTGCCTCCCAGGGACCCATTGTTCCCACAGGACCAAGGCCCCCAATACTCTTACTCCTAAATACGTAAACCTATGTGCCAAACCCCTGGGGTCCAAAGATTGTTTCTTTCCCATCTGGTATAGTGTCTGGCACGGTGTTGTACATCTGTGTAATGGTCAATGTAAACTGTCAACTAGACAGAATCTAGAGGTGTCTGGGAGATAGACCTCTGAGCAAGCCTGTGGGAGTGGGGTTTCAGCATTTCATTAAGTGCGATAGGAAGACCCACCCACTGTGGGTGGCATCATCCCCTAGCTAGGATCCTGGACTGTAGAAGAATGTAGGGAAGGAGCTGAGTAGCCATGTATATTTGTAACTCTCTGCTTCCCGACTGTGGATGCGATGATGTGGGCAGCTGATTCAGGCTCCTCCTACCTTGACTTTCCTGCCAGGAAGGACTGTACCTTTGATCTGTGATCCAGAATATACCTCTTTGCCCCTAAGTGGATTTTGTTAAGGTATTTTGCACAGCAACAGGGAAAGACATTAAGTTCGTCGTAGTGCCAGCGCCCAGGAGGCAGAGGTAGCAAGGCCTGGAGGCCAAGGCCAACTTTTGCCAACATAGCAAGTTTGAGCCCAGCCTGGATGACATGGAATCCTGTCCTAAAGCACTAGAAGGAAAGCAACACTCTGAAAGCAAGGAGGGCTGAGTTCGCGGTAGGTAACTCGCCTAGCACGCCCGAGGTCTCGGGTTCAATCCTCAGGCACTGGATAAAGACGCACAGAAACTGTGAAAGGCAGGAGCGCTAGGAAAGGGAAGAGGAAGGAAGTAGAGTGTGGAGAAAGGATGCAGTTTGTAGAGCATCATTCTTTCCGAGAAGCTGTCGAGTATCTGCTGTAGTTGAAGAGAAAAAAAAAGGACAGAACAGGCTACATGGCTCAGTAGGCAGAGGCTAAGCCTGCTGCTAAACCTGATAGTCTACGTGTGATACCCAAGACCCTGGAGGTAGGAAGAGAAACTCCTGCAAGCTGGCCTTTGACCTCCACAGTACACTCCTCCCACACTCGAATACCATTATATAAATAGATAGATGATAGGTAGAGAGATGGGTAGTAGATAGATGTAAGTATAAATCAAAAAAAAAAAAACCCTATTACATTTAGGTCAGTATCAAAGAGATAGAAGTAGGTTAGACTAACTCTCAGGTTTGGGGACGAAGGTCCTGGATTGTATAATTGAGGGAGGGAGGGTATAAAGAGAAAGCCAGAAAGGGAATATAAATTCATTTTAGGCTCAATAACATTGTTAGTGGTCAGAAGTCAGGAAGCGCTGGCTAGGTCTTGCTGTAGAGGTTATATTTATATATGGCATATAGCAATGTTCTAAACTAAATCAACGTTTTCTTATTTTTAATGCAAACGTTGCCTATCAAACAGACAGTAAGGATACAATCTCAATTCTAATCACCATGCACACTCACCCAGAAAATGAACAGGGTCATAAGCTGAGGCTGGCTTGAGTTATAACCTGGAAAGTAGAGTCACAGGGCTGAGGCTAGCCTGAGAAATGACCTGGAAAGTAGAGTCACAGGGCTGAGGCTAGCCTGAGTTTTGACCTGGAAAGTAGGGTTTTTGTTGCTGCTGCTGCTGTTTGAGGCACAGTCTTACCATGTAGCTCAGGCTGGACTAGAACTCACCACCCTCCTGTCTCAGACTCCCAAGTGCTGGAGTTACAAATACATATCATGAGACCCAAGCAGAAAGCCTTATGGAAGGTCAGATGGAAGTGAAGTCTCACCGGTACCTTCCTGGTAGGTCTGGGCTGATTACATGGGGCTATAATCGCAGCACTCAGGAGGCTGAGGCAGGAGGATCATTATAGGTTTGAGGCTGGCCAGGGTACTACAAGACCTGGTCTCAAAACATCACCACCACCACCCACCCACCCACCCACCTCCACTCCCCCTCCCCACACACATGCATATAAACACACAAGAAATTCTGGCAATAAATAAGAAACTGTTAATGAAGCTGACCAGTCACATTTAGCAATTGTACACATCTTTATAAATTTCCCTTTCAGATATAAAAAGTATGTTCTCCAAGTTTCTTTCTGTCTCCAGAAGCCATAGTAGATCCCTTTCCTGGCCTTCCCCAATCACTCACACACACACACACACACACACACACACACACTCACTTCACACACTCACATTCACACACACAGCACACACTCAAACGTGCACACACACATTTATTTACACACACACTCACACACTCATCTCACACACACACTCATTCACATTCACACACACACATACACACTCATATACTCAAAACACACACACTAGCCCTGGAAATGAGGAAGCAAGGATGGCTTTCCTAACTAAAGCCACAAAAACCGAAACTGGGAGAAGTCACTAAACAAAAACCAAGAAAAAAAGAAGGAAGGTGAGCCAGAGCTCTTCCCACTTTCTGTTCTACCCTAAAACATGCTTTTACACATCTTTCTCTGAAACCCTTCGTTGCATACCAAGAGAGGGAATTCTCCCACAGCTCAGCTCTCGTTCCTGCTGGGGCACCCTCCTTTCCTGATCACAGACTTTAGCCATCTGTACCTCTCATGAGCACACCTCAGCCCTGTTCTCAGAAGAAGTCACCCATAACAGATTATTACCCTTCTGTTCCACTCCTAACACACTTTGCTTATTACATGTTTTTTTTTTTATCAATTCCTTGTTTTTCAGCATCTGTGTTCTTTCCAAGTTCTTTAACGTATTAATCTGTCATACATTTCTACCACTGAAGAGCACTTCTATGTAGGAACAGATGTTGGAGAAAGTGAACTTGTGTGGGGAAAATACTGTGTCCTTCTAACCCTGACCTCATTTTTAGTAGCTCTGTTCACGCAGAGACAGTATCCACCCACCTCTTCGTAGGTCGCTGTCCCCTACTCTCACCCCCATCACCAAATGATGTTTCTTTGAGGAATCTCATTTGAGTGCTCTAATTTATTTTTAACTTCTTTTTATGAGTGTTTTGCTCACACATATGGTGCGTACCTGTGTCTATGTGTGCTCAGTGTCTTTGGAGGTCAGAAGAGGCTGTTGGATCATCTGAAACTGAAGTTAAGGGTGGTTGTGAGAGTCCGTGTGGGTGCTGGGAATTGAACCCAGGTCCTTTGAAGGAACTAATGCTCTCACCTACTGAGCTGATCCTGCAGCTCTACTTATTTTGAGACAGAGTCTCATGTAGCCATACTGGCTTCCAGCTCCATAGACAGCCCATGAAGGCCTTGAATGCCTGGCTCTCTGGCCTCCTCTTTCCAAACTGTACAATTCTCAGCTTTGTGTTTATTCTTCTAATGAAAAGCAATTTTATCCAAACATCAGTTCATTCACAGAAGTTAGTCTAGGGGCTGGAGAGATGGCTCCGCAGTTAAGAGCACTGGCTGCTCTTCCAGAGGTGCTGAGTTCAATTCCCAGCGACCACATGGTGGCTCACAACCATCTGTATTGGGATCTGATGCCCTCTTCTGGCATGCAGGTGTGCAGATAGACCACTCACATCAAATAAATAAATAAGAACAACAACATCAAAAAAGAAGTTTGTCTAACATCACTCCTGTAATTATCTTTGCAAACATGAGCACCCCGAGGCTCAGCCCTTCTGCTTATGTCCAGCCCAAGAGGCAAATGCTAAGCATGTTGATGTTCTTAGAACTGTGGGAATAAAGGGTCATGTTCGAACACGTTTAACAGCAACTCCTTCCAAATCAACATCCACATCCGAGTGAATGGAAATGCTACCCTAACGTACATCATATTGTTAAATTGTTGTGTTCACTGAACTCACCGGGAAGCTTGACCTAGAGTCTGGGTTGGCCTGACCTCATTTCAGACCCAAACATGTTTGTCTCAAGAAGTCCTCCAAGGTTGGGGGATGGGATCGCCATGCAGGGGCAGGCAGGGTGAGGCAAGGGCAGAGAGCCACGCATCAGCCCAGAAGTAAACACAACATCCTGAGAGCAGCTAGAAATTAAACCATCTCCATCCGAGATCACTGCTATTTACCTCACAACATAAAGCTGCCTGTAGTGGGAAAGGGAGCCAGGCGTTCATCCAGCGAGAGAAAGCTCAGTTTGGAACTCCAGCTGATGCCTCAACTTCCCTAGTCAGTTTCTACAGGGAGCCCTGAGTGCCAAGCCTGAGGATGCTGTCTATCCATTATTGATCTTTTGCCTGGAAGCCCCGTTGCCCGCCCTCTTTCTGGGAACTCTAGTTGGTGCATTAATGGGGCTCTTCCAGTTGGTTTCCGCTGGATGCCTGAGCGCCTGATGTGGTGATGTTTTGCACCCCTTTCATTACTCAATAACACATTCAAAACTGAAAATATGGCCATTGTAGATCTTTTGTCAGATGGTACAAAACGGTTTCCTTAGAAAGAAATTCTTAACAAAGATGAAGGACTTCAATGGCTTTCATATTTTTCATATAAAAACAAAACAACAAAAATTTGTTTAAAAATGCATTTCCTTTATTCATTTATTCATTTACTCATTTATTTATTTATTTATTTTTGTGATTTGATAGCACTCTGTAGCTCAGGTTGACTTGGGCCTCATTATGTAGCCCAGCCTGGTTTGTATCTCATTACAGTCCTCCTGCCTCAGGTTCCTGAGTGCTGGTATTAGAGGTGAGAGCTACCATGTCTGGCTGGCTCCCATCTTCAGAACCTTTCTTAGCATCCCATTTTATGAAAGAGGGAATGGCTTTCAACCTTAGCATTGGCAAATGGGTCAGTCCTATAGCAGGAGAAAGAAAAGAGTTTGGGTGGGTGGGATAGGTGAGAGAGATAGGATAATAGTGACATTTATTTTGTTTAGATTGGTTGAGGACAGGTTTCTGATGTGCCTTAAACATCTTCCCTCTTTCATGTGCCCTGAGCTTGAGTGTGTGTGTGTGTGTGTGTGTGTGTGTGTATGCATGTGTGTGCACGTGTATGATACCTTCTCCTCCTACAGGGGTCCTCAGGAAACTGCTCTCTGGCTTCTAAACTTGCTTTGAGTCTTTATAGAGTCACTAAAGGCATAGCTGATTTGTGAGTTATGCAGTGTTCACAAGAGAAACTAATGGTAGGTAGTCAGCTTGTCTGCGTGCAGAGATCAAAGCCCAAGCAAAGGATGGTTCCAGCAAATTCTCCCTGGGAATAGTGAACAGCTTCGAGAGCAGAAGAAACAGTGAAGGCCAGAGAGGGTTCCCCTGGCTGTGGACTTCTGACTGATCTCAATGGGCCCGCTGAGGCAGTGTGTGGAACAAACTCCTTCAGGCTTCATTCCAAGGATGGAGAGGACATGGTGGCTCACACCTAAACCCCAGCACGTGGGAGGCTGAGACAGGGGAATCACTGTGACTCTGAGGTTAGCCTGGTCCCCATAGTGAGATCTCCTCTTCCAAACAAACTCAAGCATGGATGGAAAAGGGCACATTTCTTGGCTGTTCCTGTTCTACATACTCATAAGATGCCCTACCTAGGGTTAAAGCCCTCTAAATGGGCTCCAGTGCTAAACAGTACAGTCAGAGATTCCCCAAGTGGGAAGCGAGACACAGTGGGGCACCCCTGTGTGAAGCTGGGATAAACCTGAAGAACAGTTAAAAATCAACAAAGCATACAATTCAGGAAATGACTAGAGATTTGCTCAAATCCAAAAGCATCCTTCTTCTCTTTTAGCTCCTTGAACAATAACTTGGCTTCACTCTGATGTGGTTCTCCCGAGGCACCACCCACACTCCCTTTTTGGGAGAGTGTCTCACTATGTAGCTCTGGCTGGCCTGGAATTTGCTGTGTAGCTCAGGCTGGCCCTCAATTTATGGAGATTATCTTTCTTCTGCCTCCCAAGTGCTGGATTACAGGTGTGTGTCACCATGCCTGACAGGTTTGTTACTCTGAGTCACCTCCCATCCAGGGCACTCAACAAAACATATCTGTGTGCTTGGTCCGATAATCGCCATCACAAATTCCTTGAGAATGGGAGGAGAGTCTTGTCTGTCACCACATCCACTCCCTTGGCCCTAGCACAATTCTCTCCTGATTACATGGCCACCTAAATCCCAAACTGCCATACTGACTAGAAGGTCACACATAGGAACATACTCACACGGAGTTCATAGTGTACTGGCTGTGTGAGTGCACATGCCGCAGCACGTAGTAGGTGGTTAGAGGATAACTTTGTGGAGTGTGCAGACAAGTATCTCCCTCCACCCTTATGTGAGTCCCAGGGATTGAACTTGTGCCTGATGAGCCTTTGCGGTTGAGCTATTTCACCGGCCCCTGTATATTGACTCATAACTTCGACATACAAATTAGGATGCTGGTCACTTGAGTTCACCAAGGAGCTTAAAGGGAATAAAGTTTTGATAATTTGTCAGCTGGCCCCATCACAGGACCTGCCAGACTGATGGCGGTGGCCTTCCAGGGCACTGGCAGCCTGGCGATGGAGGCCAGGCTCTCTAGGGGATTTGTTCATTCTGTTTTCAAACCTCAATCAAAAGACTTCCACAGTGTCTTCCCCACCACCAGGATTGACACATATCATTGAACATCTAGGTCTCTGCAGATGGCACAGAGTTACAAGTTTTACATAAATATTTCCTCATAATTTCACTACCTCCACAACATTAGTAAGTTCCTCCTTTGGCCTAGAAAGAAGAAGGAAGGAACATGCTAACTCCAGCAATAACTCACTAGCCACCCTTTAAAGCTAAAAATCAGAACATGGGAGCAATTGGAACACTGGTTAGGGATAGAAAGACCAGTCTGGTGCTGTGGCTCTTGGCTTTATGTCCAGTATTCAGCAGGGAGAGAAATGTAGAGCTCTATGAGTTCCGGGTCAGCCTGGTCTACACAGTGAGTTCTAGGCTACGTAATGAGACCCCATCTTAAAAAAAAAAAATGTAATAAAGAATTTCCATGTTAAAAATAAGCCATGGTGCAACCAGTAGGCTCACTTTAGTGAATTCAGAGCTAAAGCGGCCATTGGATTCAACCTGTAGTAGGCCAGGACACCTTAGGAGACTAAACGATGGCCAGAAGAATGCGTCCCACCAGCTGATTCCAGTGCCCAGTGCCCAGTCAGGGCAGAGGAGTCAGGCCTCCAGGCAGCCTGACAGTTATATTTCTAATGAATAATTAATGATGAATCTGGGAAGAGACTTGGGTGTGGACCAGGGTGAATTGTCTCCCTGAGATCTGATCACTGCTGTCATAATGCAAATACTGACTTCTAGAGTCTAGCCCTGTCAAGAAGAATAACCAGTTTTACCAAGGAATGTGCTCCATTTTGAGCTCACAGACGTCGGCTCATCTCTTTCTAGCGAACAACCCCATTTTGCCATTCGTTCCACGTAAATAGATTATTCTCAGATGGCAGTGGTGGCTGGAGCAGGAGGTGGCTTGATGGTAGAGGGTGTGTTTTAACATTCGTGAAGCTCTGGGTTCAATCCCCAGAATAGAGCACACACACACACACACACACACACACACACACTAAAACCATACAAGGATGTTCTAAAAATCCATATGAGCTTTCCAGTGGTCAAAGAGAGGTCACACTGTCATCTGTATGCTGTCTGTAATAGTTCGAACAATACAAAGAGACAGCTGCAAAACAACCTGCCAATCTCTGAAATAAAAAAAAAAAAACCTGAATTAAAAAATTACAGAAGTGGGTCAGTGAGATGTCTAGGGCGATGGGTCATTTCCTCTTCCCCAGGAACAGTTAGGATACAACCTACTAAGCTCACAGTACGGAGCTGCGTACCTTTGGGAGTACAAGGAGATAGCAATGTCTCTGCTTTTTTATGATTTAAATTTTAGGTAGTCTACTGGAAGGTTGAGGAAGCACCAGTACAATACCAACAACATGCTGATAAAGATGGAGAAAGAACATTACATGTTTCAAATAGCCACTGCAGGCATCCTTAGCTGTCCTCAAAGCCATGTGGAGGAGCCTTTCAGGATTGCTGGCCATGGTAATGAACCGGCAGCTTCTCTGCACTAAAAGATGTGTGTGTGTATTCAAGTGTGTGTGTGTGTGTGTGTGTTGGGGTTGGGGAGGGATGACCACAGGGGCGGGGAGGAGGGAGAACATACAGCTAAATCAGAGGAGACACCAGGCACTTCTGGACCAGTCCCTTCTGATCCCACAAGCCTGTGCCCACTGAAAAGATTCAGACAATGAGTGGAGCAGTCTTTGAAAGCAAACACTTCCAAATCGGAAGGGTGCAGGTGCTTGTTGAGAGAAGGTAACAAGAAAATCAGTGGCTTTTGAAAGGGGACACTGCCCACGTCCCCTCCTATTCAGCAAGGAGACGATTACGAAATCAAAGTCAATCTCTTTCTGAATTTGACTTTTGGAATCTTCCAAGTCTACGTATCCCACAATTCATTTTGCTCTTCTTACAAATGGAAGCAAATGGAAGGGTAAGATTGGAAGGACACCTGTTGAGGCCTGTTTTTCTGACAGGAAGGGTTGCACCAGTGCCCTCTGGCAACCCAGCTACCTTATCACTTATGCAAACTCCTGACTTCCCCCCAGTCCCAGTCTCCCTGCTGTAGAATAGAGACTTTAATCCGCTTTAGGATTCTGATGGCCCTGGCCCATATCAAGATGACATAACAGCTTGCTATCAATTCTCTTAAGCCCAAATCAGTTGTCTGCTTTTAGAAGCAGAACAAAGGTCAGCTCGAAATCACACCTCAGCCTGATTTGGATAAATCTCTGGACCGGAGCCTTTTGGACCCATCGAGGTTGTCTGGGCCAAGATACCGGGCAGGAGAATTCAGGTCAAAACTTTTTAAGTTGGCAGAGCCCTTGTGCCCTCCTTAAATGCCACCGCTGATCCACCTCAGGGGCTGGAGCGGAACCCGCCAGGCTCCCTACCAAGAAGTACGACCCAAGACGCCCCTAGAAGCAAACGTGCTGGGACTCTGGCCAGGCGCGGGGCGTAGGCTGGGGGTACAGGGCGGCGCCCCTAGTCCGGGGACCGCGCTTTCTGCTCACCTGCTAGGTTGCTCTTCCCGGCGGCGCCGGCCGCCCAGGGAGGCTGCAGCAGCAATGGCAGCAGCAGCAGCAGCTGCGATGGCGGCCTGAGGCTCCTGCCAGGACCGCGGTGGCACATCGCTCCTCCGCTGTGACCTCTGTCTGGATTAGGACCCGCTGGCGCGGGCGGTGACAACTGTTGCAAGAGCCGCTCTTGAAGGTGGCAGCGGGGCGCCGCGTTGCAGAGGCCGGGACGATCTTAACTTTTTTCTGACATTAGTCTTGTCTGCTTGGGCGCTTCACGTGGCCTTGGGAACCAACCTTCGCCCTGCTGAGCCCCAGGCTAGGAGAGGCGGATCCTTTCCGTAGGCTCTGACCCTCCAGCTACCCGTGGGCCCGGCCGGGAAAGCTCTCAGCTGCGCTTTTGGGAAGTGCAGGGACTGCGGCTGCTTTCTCTGGCCGCCTCCTGCAGGTTGGGGCTCAGGGCTAAGGAATCAGTTAAAGGTAGCCTGGGTCCCTGTGGCAGCGGATAAGGAAACCGAGGCAGCGGTGGGTCGCATGCCTCCCCGCAGGTCGGATTCTGTGGCCTTCTGTCTTCTCAGGTCCCTCATCCGTCAGGACCCAGGGCTTCTTGCGCCAGACTGTCCGACCTCAGGAGCTCAGCACCTCCAGGCCGTGGCTCTGTGTGTTCATTGGGCGGAGCTGATTCACATGGGGCTAGAAGCAGATCTACCCCTGAGCCCCTATAGGGACCCATGTCCGGGCAGGACTCCCTGAAGGCAACATTGTGAAGTTGGCCAAGGGTGCCCTAGGTGACATTGTGAAGTAGGCAACAGACTTCAGGCTGACTGAGCGCATCCTTCGCTACTGGACGCAAGCAAGCAAACCTCTGTAGGCAGGTTTGTAGTCTGAGCGTTCCAGAGGCCGAGGCAGGAGAATTGCTGAAAGTCCGTGAACAATTTGGGCTTCCGAGTGAGAGACACTGTCTCCAAAAACCAAAATATAAAAAAATCCAGATAAACAAATAAATATTTTTTTAAAAATGAAGAAGTGCCTTTGTTAGAGGAAGAAATAAATTTGTCATTGCTAGAAACGATACATGTGAATTATGAAATACAAATCACAATTGCGTTTGGTAATATTTAGTGGAGGGAAAAGCTGAGGGCATTGTAGGGTCTGTACATAAAATAAAAACGAAGTTGAACTGAACCTTTGGGTCCTGTGGCACGTGGCTGGTGAAGTGTCACCCCAAATATTCCAGGTATGTGTCTCCATCCATATGCCGCTCTGTGACCTCACTGACCCTTCTGATCCAAGGAGACAAGTGTTTAGAGGCGGTGGCTTTAAGGATGCCTAATGGGAGCTGGGCTCACCCGCCTGCCTGATGGTTTGCTAGCCATGTATTTATTGACTTCAGTGTTCCAGGATAGAGCCCTGTGTGACACCCGGTCCACAGGACACCAGACTACTCGAGGAAGAGATTAACTTGATTTGTATAAGCTGATTAATTGGATTAGACTTTCTTAAAGTCAGTACTGTTGAAATTCTGCCCAGTTATGTGTGTGCCCAGTTACGTGTGTGTATGTGTGTGTGTGTGGTGTGTGTGTGTGGTGTATATGTGTGTGTGGTGTGTATATGTGTGTATGTGTGTGTATGTGTGTATGTGTGTGTAGTGTGTGTGTGGTGTGGTGTGTGTGTGTGTGGTGTATGTGTATGGTGTATGTGTGTGTGTATGTGTGTGTGTGTATGTGTGTATGTGTGTGTAGTGTGTGTGTGGTGTGGTGTGTGTGTGTGGTGTATGTGTATGGTGTATGTGTGTGTGTATGTGTGTATATGTGTGTAGTGTGTGTGGGTGGTGTGTGGGTGTGGTATGTGTGTGTATGTGTGTGTGGTGTGTATGTGTGTGGTGTGTGTGTGGTGTGCATGTATATGTGTGTGTATGTGTGGTGTGTGTGTGTGGTGTGTGTGTGGTGTGTGTATGGTGTGTGTGTGGTGTGCATGTGTATGTGTGTGTATGTGTGGTGTATGTGTGTATGTGTATGTGTGTGTGTATGTGTGGTGTGTGTATGTGTGTGTGTATGTAGTGTGTGTATGTGTGTGTGTATGTGTGTATGTGTGTGTATGGTGTGTGTGTGGTGTGTATGTGTGTAGTGTGTGTGTGGTGTGTGTGGTGTGTGTGTATGTGTGTGTATATGTGTGCATGTGTGTGTGGTGTGTGTGTGGTGTATGTGTGGTGTGTGTATGTGTGTGTATGTGTGTGTGTGTGTGGTGTGTGTGTGTGTGTGTGGTGTGGTGTGTGTATGTGTGTATGTGTGGTGTGTGGTGTGTGTGTGTGTGTGTGTCCTGTGCACTCTGAGGCCTTGAGGCTTTGAACGCGATCTTTGAAAGTGCTTCCAGACGATGTCCAATATTCCCCAAGGTGAAATACTAACCCTACTGTTGACGTAAGTTGTGGTACATTTTGACACATTTAAATTGTTTTAGACATCCAAAAGAATAGGGACGCAAACTCTAGGTGAGGTGGTCCAAGGATATTGGTCTCAAAATTGTAACTGAAATCAATAGGGCAAAGCCAGGGACCCTCAGCCACCACCCTGTGATCCCTAATCCTAGTTGTCAACTGACACATCTCAGAAAAAGCAAGTGAGGGATTTCCTCCATCTAATTGGACTATAGGCCTGTGGTGGGACACTTGTCTGGTTGCTGATTGATGTAGAAGGGCCAGTGCTGTGGGTAGTACCATCTCTAAGCAGGGCGGGCCTGGGCTACATAAGAAAGCCACAGAATAGGAGTCTGGAAGCAAGGCAGTAAGTGTTCCTCCACAGCCTGCGCTTCAGATCCGAGCCTCCAGGTTCCTGCCCTGACTTCTCAATGAAGGGCTGAACCTGAAATACATCTTTCCTATTCAAGTCAGTGTTTTATCACCGCAGTCAGGAGCAAACTAGAACACATTCCCACTACACTAATGAAAGAGACAAAGAGAGGGGGTTCATTCAGGATGGTCACATTGGGAAGATGAACAAAGGGTTCCAGTCACCCCGAATTCTCCCTCTGTCCTGATGTGAGCTTTAGTTTCAAATAGAGTGGAAAGGGTATGCACCAAGCAGTCCTGGTGATGGTATGGTCCTGCCCCCAACATTGAAATCTGCCCATCATTCTCTTCTGCAAGTCCTGGGAACCCTGTGCTCTGTGTAGCCCTGGCTGTCCTGGAACTCACTCTGTAGACCAGGCTGGCCTCGAACTCAGAAATCCACCTGTCTCTACCTCCCAAGTGCTGGGATTAAAGGCCTGCGCCACTACCGCCCGGCTCCTCCTCCTCCTCCCCCTCTTCTTCAAAACCATGGGTTCTTCCTCTGGCTCTGGGAATTCATCTTGGCTGCAAAGATCGCATCCTTGTTATCCGCAGTTGGGCATGTCAACCGCCTGGCCTGGAGGCTGACCCTCCAGAAAAAACTAATTTAATGTGACTCTTACACATTACCTAAAGAGGTGCTGACGGTATGGGAGGAATAATAACCCCTTAGCGTCTGTCCCTCAAAGCCTTCCCTGAGCCCCTCCCGCAGCGCGTGCGCCACGCCCACTCTTCTGAATTCCAACGAAACTTTTCCTTTTCCCCTCTTTTTCTTCTTTCCTTTTGGACACCAGCCCATGCTTTACCTGACACCTGAGGCTTCCTCACTCTGTCTAAAGTCCCCCAACCCCTATGCCTCAATTGCTGAACACATTGGCCTCAGGTGTAAAAAGACAATCGCTTCTACCTTCTCCTAGCAGCTACTGAGATTTATAGCTTGCTTGCCTGCCCTGCCCTGGTATTTTTCTTTCAAAGTCTAAATAAAACAACCAAAAACCAAAAACCAAACAAACCCGCCCCATCAAACAATAACATTCTTCAAGCTTCATTCTGGGCCAATTTTTAAAAAATTTTTTGAAGTTTTTTTTTCTAAGTCTAGGGTATAGAATTTTCTAGAAGTTGCATTTGTTTTTAGGTTTTTTTTTTTTTTTGGTAAGATTTATTTGTTTTTTTATTATATGGGTACACTGCAGCTGTCTTCAGACACCCACTAGAAGAGGGCATCTGATCCTATTACAGATGGCTGCGAGCCACCATGTGGTTGCTAGGAATTGAACTCAGGACCTCTGGGAGAGCAGTCAGTGCCATCTCTCCAGCCCCTACTTTCAGATTTTTAAAAAGCTCTATTTATTTTACCGAGGAAAGCATGCGTATGCTGCAGCGTTGGACAGACATCAGAGGTAACCCTCAGGAATTGGTTTTCTTTTCACATGGTCTAGGAACTAGGGATCGAACTGAGGTGTTTAGACTTGGCATGCTTGCCTGCTCGTCCAGCCCAAGACAGAACCCTGACTTCCCTGGTAACTACTGTGCCCCAAGGAAGTGGCTAATAGGCATGTGGTAGCCATTGTCAGCAGTGCCATGGGTGGGGTGGGGAGGGGGGAGGCAGGCTCTTGACAGTGGGCAGAGGACCCTGAAGGAGTGTACTATCAGCATTCAAGAGGTGAAGCAAAAGGTTCGTGAACTCAAGGCCAGCGGCGGCTAGTGGAACCTAGTTCAACAATGAAAGAAACACAAAGCCTACACAATTTACCCTCTGATTGGAGAAAAATGTTGTTGATTTGTTATTACATAATCCCATATGGGTCTATCCTAGTTAGATTAACTGTCCACTTGGCACAGCCTAGAATTCCCCCCACCCCCCAAAAGAAGAATCTTAACTGAGTAATTGTGTTTACCAGGTTGGTCTGTGGGAATGTCTATGAGGGATTGACTTGATTGTCAATTGATATGGGAGGGTTCTGGCCACGGTGGGTGGCATGATTCCCTGGAAATGTGATCCTGAGGTATATAAAGAAGCTAAGGAGAGATCCCCATGAGCCACCAAACAGTGTTCCACCATGGCTTCTGCTTCCAGATTCTTTTTAAAGATTTACTTTTTATTTATTTTATGGGTATGAGTACACTGTTGCTGTACAGATGGCCGTGAGCTATCATGTGTGTGGCTCCTGGGAATTGAACTCAGGACCTCTGCCAGCCCTGCTCGCTCTGGCCCCACTTGCTCTGGCCCTGCTCACTCCAGCGTAATTCACTGTAGCTGTCTTCAGACACACCAGAAGAGGGCATCCGATCTCATTACGGGTGGTTGTGAGCCACCATGTGGTTGCTGGGATCCCAACTCAGGGCCTTTGAAAGAGCCGTCAGCGCTCTTACCCGCTGAGCCATCTCGCCAGCCCCTGCTTCCAGATTCTTGCTCTGAGAACCTGCCTTCTCCCAATGATGAATTGTGACCTGGAAGTGTAAATCCAATAAAATTTCTCTTCCTCCAGCTTGCTTTGGTCAGTGTTTTTAATCACAGTCACAGAAAGGGACCTAACACACAAAGCCACTCTGCCCAGTCCACACTCTGCTCCTTTCCGTTGAGCTCCCGTCTTACTTTGGGAGGGAAAGGAGAGCTCTGTAGTGACTGCGTATTGGGTAGGCATGTGTCTACAGAGTCCTCCTCTTGACTCAGTGGCTCCCAGTGGGATGCAGTTTGGCTCATTACTGTCAGGAATTGTGTGTTATCCGTTGCCCTTACCTATGGCCTCAGGAAAAGATTCCCACATACGCTGTGCATCACTGAGGGTAATGCATGCCATCAGTGATAACGAAGTCCAGAGGGTTAACACAACAAAAGTTTATTATTCTACCAATCTAGTGTGGGAGTTCTTCACCAGTAACTGACTTTCAGGAGCCTGGTGTCATCTTCTGGCTTTAGCATCTTTCAAAGGCAGATGTTCCTAAACATTTTGTTGTTGTTGTTGTTGTTTATAAATAGGCTTGGAGTCTCACTAAAATATAGCAAAGGCTTAAAAATCAAAAGAAATACCTAGTGGTTTTTAAAATGTATTTTATCTTTATTCATGTGTTTGTATTTGAGTATCCATAGAGGTCAGAAGGCACCCAGGAAACTTCCTGATGTGAGGCTGGGATGTGGCCCTGGGGTCTTCTCAAAGAGCAGTATGTGGTCTGACCACTGACCCTTCTCCCCCCACACACACACACCCCGGCACCTTTGACCAATAGTTTGTCAACTTAATGCTAGCTACTCTCCTCTATTTCCCTGTTTTCAGTCTCTAAAAGGTATTAATTACACTCTGCTAATTGACTATGATGTCAGATATTAGGGAGGTTCATGGCTCAAAGGCTTTGGAGTCTTTTCTTTCAACCAAGACAAGGCAAAGGGCAGTGGAGAACTCTACCTGCCCCTCAACACCTGTGTTCCCCTGCATTGACAAGAGCCAGGCCTGCAGTCACAGCGACTGTGCTGATGGGACTATGAGGTGCAGCTCTGAGCTGAGATGTCACTCATCACTGCAGAAACAGCACGCGGCTTCGGCTTATTCGTAGAGACCTTGGTACCCAGCAGGCATCCCACTGAGGCCTTAGGCTCTTTCCCAGACTCCTCTGGACACGTGGAACTGGCAGTAAGGTCTTAAAGACGTTCTTACCTCATGTGCATCCATTCATCTTGTGTGGGTTCATCCCTAGCACATGTCCTCCTTGCTCACTGTCACACTATTATCCCAGCACCACATGGAGCTTATGGTCGCTCTACAAAGCCTGCACATTCATGGGCTACAGTGTGGGAGTTGGAGTATCATCTCCTGGTAATTCAAAACCGGTCTGACATTAGCTTACTAAACACCTCCCACACCCCGAACCACCCTTCAGAGGGTGGCCGCACCCCTGCAAAGCTGCACCCTTTGCCTTGACACCTGTATTCTCTTAGCAGATCTTCCAATGATGTGTCGTTACCTCTGTGCCTAGGAGCTGATCCCCTGTTATAGGCAATCACATTCCAAGGTACCTAATAGGTTACTTCTCCGCCTGTGAGATGTAGTGGTTTGTTTTGTTGCTATGTATTGTAATGCTACGTGAAGGTCCAGGCCTAAGGTGACTAGATTTTGTTTACAAGCTTTTTTATTGTGCAAACCTTGTTCCTTGATTTAAAACCGTTGGTTAAATAAAATTGGCTACAGCCAATTACTGGAGAGATTGGAGGCAGGTGGATTTGGAATGACATACTTGGGGGAGGAGAGACACAAAGGGAGGAGGAAGAAAGCCCAGAGAGGATACAGCAATGAGAGGAGATGGATGATGAACTCTTGGCCAGGAGAAGCAGCAGGAATCTGGGGTACACCACAGTAGAGGTAGCCAGGCCAGCAGTTAGAAGAGTAGATTAGGGGTGACCCTAGTAATCATCAAAGCCAAATAAAATGACCATGGTCTGAGTCTCATTTATTTGTATGCTAGCTGGGGATATGCTTAAATCGGTTATACTGCATTTAATGGGCCAATTCAAGCCAGATTAGAGTATATTAAAGTCAGGTTTATTGGGATGTGAGTGGGCTGGCCCCAAGCACTGAAGCCAGGGGAGTCGCCATGGAGCTGGGGGATCCAGGGGGAGAGAAAGGACACACACAGGCTGGTATGCCAGATAGAGACTGAGGGACATCAGGAAAACCTGGAGGCCAGGTCTGCTTTGATATGTAAAATATGCACCTCAGTGGCTCATCCCGGGTCCAAAACCAAACAGTGCCCTTCCTCCGTATGCCCCCTGTGCTTTTTGTCTCTGCCTGTGATGTTTCATTTTTTAAATTAAGGTTTTGAATACTTTAAAAAACAATTAATTTTCCTTATTCAAAGTCTTACAATTTAATGGCTTTTGAAAACAGCTGTCTCTGCACACAAGGCCTCCAAAAGCCACAAAATGTGCTCTGATTTCCCAATGTTTTTGTTTACTCCTCCATTGAGCAATAATAACTTAGAATAATTTTTGTGGTAGAAGACTTACTAGGTTAAATTGTATGTGTCTGCCTGTGTGTGTAAGTGAGAGAGACAGACAGACAGACAGAGAGACAAAGAGACAGACAGATTGTTTTGTGTTATAAATGGAAAGTGAGCCAGGAATATGTTTGATAGAGTCAGGTATGGTGAGGTGGGCTAGGTGCCTCCGCGGGCCCATGCTAAGGCATCCCTTCCCCTGAGGTTCCAGCCACAGTCGGTCTAGTATAGAATGGAGTTTATTTAGGGACATGGGGAGGGGAGTTGAGAAGGGAGGAGAGAGAGAGAGAGACAGAGAGAGACAGAGAGAGAGACAGAGAGACAGAGACAGAGAGACAGAGACAGAGAGACAGAGACAGAGACAGAAAGACAGAGAGAGAGGAGGAGGAGGAAGAGGAGAGAAGAGGTTGGTCAGGAACATGTAGGGAGGGGGAGGGGGAGAAGGGACAGAGGAGTAAGAGTACAAGAGAGTAGAAGAGTGAGGAGGGACAAGCAGCCCCATTTATTGTAAGCCAGCATCACCTGGCTGTTGATGGGTAACTGTGGGTAGGAGCCCAGAAGGAATGCTAATACACACACACACACACACACACACACACACACACACACACACGGGGGGGGGGGGGGGGAGGAAGAGGGAGAGAGAGAGAGAGAGGGAGAGGGAGAGAGAGAGAATGAATGTGCCATAGGACATATATGGAGGTCAGAGAGAATTTTTATTGGGTCATCTCTCTTCTTCTACCATTATATGGTATATATTAGGGTTCTCTAGAGTCACAGAACTTATGGAATGTCTCTATATATTAGGGAATTTATTGGGATGACTTACAGTCTGCAGTCCAACTAGCCCAACAATGAGCAGCTGTGAATGGGAAGAGCAAAAATCTAGTAGTTGCTCAGTCCCATGAGGCTAGGTCATTCCACTTGTCTTCTGTATAAGCTGGAATCCTCAAGAAGTAGGTTCCCACAGATGTGCTGGTAAGCAAGTGCGAGCAGGCGAGAAGAGTGAGTCTTCCTTCTTCCAATGTCCTTTTGTAAGCTTCTAGTAGAAGGTATGGCCCAGATGAAAGGTGTGTATCACCACGCCTAGATTTGGAATTTGCTCCATCCCAGGCTGGCCTTGAACTCAGAGATCGGCTTGCCTCTGTCTCCTGGGACTAAAGGTGTGTACTACCTTGCCTGCATCTAAGAATTTCATGGCCACTAGGCCTCAAGATCTAGATGAAAATCATGTCAAGATCCAGGTTAGAAGCCTGTGTCTTCCAGCCTCAAGATCTGGATCAGAGGTGTGCCCTCCGTTTCTGGATTGCAGCTCATTCCAGATGTAATCAAGTTGACCATCAGGAGTAGCCATTGAAAGAGTTAAATTTGAGACTTGTGCTGGCTAATGAGAAGATTGCAGGTTTGAGATAAACACAGTGGACCAAGGTCGAATGTGTCCAAATAAGCCTGGGCAAAAATAAGCAAGCTGTTAAGACATTCTGAAACTAGCAGGCAGGGAAGATGTAGAGGAGAAAGCATGCAAGGACATGTCCGGGTGGGCCCAACCACGCAAGGACATGTCTGGGCAAACAACCCAACTGAGTAGTGGGCCATCTGGTCCTCTTAGATATGGTTTAAGGTCAGATGCTCTGTTGACTCAGATTAACACCAACCTTAGGAATTTTCCATTCTGTTCTGCACGTAATATAGTTGATATTTGAACTAGCCAATCATGTATAGCCACACTGATTCCTTTGTTCCCCCAGTCCTTTTTCCTATATAAACCCCTAACCCCCGAGCCCCTAACCCCTGAGCCTCGTGATCGATTCTGCTGTCTCCTGTGTGAGATACGAGTCGAACCAGAGCTCTGAAAATTAAACTGCCTCATGTGTTTACATCAAGATGGTCTCTCGTGATTCCTTGGGTGCGCGTCTTCCCGAGACTTGAGTGGGGGTCTCCCTACGGGGGTCACCATCATATATGGGTTCTACAGATTGACCTCTGGCCACCAGACTTGCCAAGCAAGGGCCTTCACTTACTGAGCCATCCCACTAGCATAGGATGTTTGGAGAATGGAAGGGTGCAGGGCCCTATTCAGACTAATGGCTAAGTACTCTTGCAAGCATTCACTCTGCCACTGAGTTTCTTGCCTTTCTGTTCTTTGTGCCTCTGTGTGTAGGCTGGGTTCACAGTTAGACCTACCATTGGTTTATAGGGATCATAGTTTGGAGTCTAACTCACTGTAGAAATGCAGTGTGAAGGAGCATCCCCGAGAAATCCAGGGCTTGGGTTGGTGCCTGCCAGCGGTGCCAGCCTTACTCACCCTAGGGCCTGTGATGTCTTCGGTAGTCCTGCATGTGTGCTACCTCCCATTGCCATGCAGCCTGCAGGTGTCCTGAAAACTGGGTGCATAAAGGAAGGGATGTCAGCGCTCAGTAGACCCTGTGAGATGGGAGTCAAGAATGTGTTGACCGCAGCAGGAAAGCCTAAAAAGAGGCTTCTGGGACAGTGGGAGATCAACTGGGCGAGGCTGGGCGTCATGATTTATTTATCAGCCTGCTAATCATTTTGCTCATTTATTTTGATCAAAGCAAAAGTCAGCAATGTTGTATCCTGCTCTATCGTATCCTTCCTTGTTCCCAGCCTCACCTCCAGAGAGGCTGAGAATGTACAGCCTGATGTTTCTAGGGCCAGCTGAGAGTATTTCTTCATCGTTTAAAGCATGTGGCTTTATACTACACACACACACACACACACACATCTATACATATACATACACACATATACACACATTGTACACACATATGCATACACACATACATATATAGAAGGGAGGTAAAGGCAGAGAGAGAGAGAGAGAGAGAGAGAGAGAAGTGTTTCTTCACTGTTCCTCTAAGCCTCTTTCTGCATCTCTTTCCTAAGTTGGATGGCAACATCCTTGGAGCTGTCATCAGCTTCCTCTCTTTGCTTCACATCTGGTACTTACCTTCATTGTACAAGATGTTCAAGCAACAAGCAAAAATATGCAAGTGTCAACTCATGGCCTTTTTAGTGGTATTTAACTTTGACTGTACATGCAAACTTTTCTGTTAAATACCCATGGCAGACTGGCTTGTGCTTGGCAAGTCTCTCTCTCTCTCTCTGACCTCTCAACACCACCCACCTATTTGTGCATGTGTACTTTAAGATTTCTTCTATTTTCATTTATATGTATGTATTTGTATGGAGTACAGGTGACCATGGAGGACAGTGCATCATATCCTCAGAAGCTGGAGTTCCAGGTAGTTGTGATCCACCTGATGTGGGTGCTGGGAACTGAACTTGAGTCCTCTGTAAGAGCAGTCTGTGCCATTAACCACTGAACCATCTCTACAGTCCTCATTAGTTTTTGGAGACAGGGTTGGCCTGGAGCTTCCAGCTAGGATAGACTGTCCGGATTTATTTCACATGATTTCTGGGAATCAGACTTTATTATTTAGTGTGTGCATATATGTGGCCTTGCAGGAGTCTGTTCTCCCAGGGTCTCATGTATGCTGGCAAGGGGTGTACCACTGAACTGCACCCCAATCTTCCACACTGTTTTAAGGGGGCAGCTTTTAATGTAGCTCTGTTCACTGGCTTTCTGCATAGTCTCGCTTGTGTCCAGAACCTCCCTTTTCTATTCCTTCATAAGCCTGAGGCTCCCCCTGGGAGTCTGCACATTCCTCCTCTTATCTTCTCTCCACAGAGGCTACAGGCAGTGGCACTGCAGCTATAAAGAAAACAGGGCTTAGGGCCTGGAGAGATGACTCAGCTATCAGAGTGTCTAACGCTCCTGCAAAGGAATTTGATTCCCAGAACCCATGCTGGGGTGGGGGGAATAAAGAGGGAAAGAGAGGGAGAGAGCGGGAGAGAGAAAAGAGAGAGAGAAAGAGGGAGAGAGAGAGAGAGAGAAAGAGAGAGAGAGAGAGAGAAAGAGAGAGGAAAATGAGAGAGGAACATAAGTCCTTTTTCAAAAGGTAGAATTGGTTCCCACTCAAAGAAAATGTATACTGTGAACATTCCAGAAGAGAGAAAGAAGGAAATATCATCAGTAGAGTATTAAACATCTAACTGGGTTTTAGTTCTGTGTTACAAAATTCAAGAAGAATATGGGGTATCATCCTTTGATATATACATATATTTTGGATTTCTTTTTTTTTTTTTTTTTT
>NW_022196903.1:130575590-130577432 GCF_008632895.1 Mastomys coucha
TTTTTTTTTTTTTTTGCATGTATGAATGTTTTGCCTGCATGCATACCTGTGCACACTCCACGTCTGCCTGATACCTATAGAGGTCAGAGGAGGGCCATTGATCCCTTAGAACAAGTATTACAGATGTTTGTGAGCTGTTCTATGGGACCTGAGAACTGAGCTTGGGCCACATGTTAGAGCAGCTGGTGCTTTTAGCCACTGATCCATCCCTCCAGTCCTGACCTCAGACTTTTGAGGGAAAAAGTTGACCATGACATTAATTTTCAATTCAGGAATGTAAGTGAATTTTCAAAGTCACAGGAAACAAAGTGGAGGAATCACTTTTGAAACAATTATCTGATGCTGCCAACTGACTGGCCAGCTCACATTAAGATGTAATGCATACTGAAGCGATGATGTGAAAAAGCCAGTCTCTTCCGCCTGGTTTACAAAGCACTTGGGACCCAGGAATGAAATAGGACTTCTCCGGTGGCTTCTGCCACTCCAGCGCAGCTCAAGCTCAGGCTGAACCATTTTCCCAGGTGATACAGGTACAGTTCACAAGCCATGCTCTCTACAGCATGGCTCCTGTCAGGTCTGGTTAGAGGTGATGATGGTAAAAGGCACTTCTGAGTGGCTGCTTCCTGGGTGCCACTCACCTCAGAGTAACACAGATGGATCTTCAGCAAGAATTACATAACAGAAGCGACATTGCACAAAACTCATAGTGGCCATTTTCATTGCTAAATAAATTGAGCAATGACACTCACATTGGATAATGAATCCTGCATTTGAGGGGGCCGGAGAGATGGCTCAGTGGTTAAGAGCACTGGCTGCTCTTCTAGAAGGCCCGGGTTCAATTTCTAGCACCCACATGGCAGCCCATAACTGTCGGTAACTTCAGTTCTGGAGGATCCAGCACCTTCACACCGGCTTATATGCAGGCAAAACACCAGTGCACATGAAATAAAAAAAAAAAATGAACTTAAAAACTTACTTTAAAAATTTGCTATGAGGGCTGGAGAGATGGTTCAGCAGTTAAGAGCACTGACTATTCTTCTGACGGTCCTGAGTTCAAATCCCAGCAACCACATGGTGGCTCACAACCATCCGTAATGAGATCTGAAGCCCTCTTCTGGTGTGTCTGAAGGCAGCTACAGTGTACTTACATATAATAATAAATAAATCTTTAAAAAAAACTTAGCTATGAGAAGCAAATGGCTAAGGGTGCTATGAAGTTGGCCCTCACTGTCTGTGGGCTGTGTGTGCATCTGGGAATTCAGCCAACTGTTGGTCACAAATACTGGAAAAACAAAAGTGGTGACCATATCAGACAGGTACAGACTGTAGTGTGTGGAGATAAACTCTCACTGTGGAGCCCTGGTTGGTCTCAAACTCGCAGAGAGTCAATGGCTTCTAGATCCCTTCTGAGGGCTGGAATTACAATCATTGTACCACTGATTTACTTAGCTCTTACAGTGGGTCCTACAAGTAATCCAAAAGCAATTTCAAACAAACAGAAGCAGGGCCTAGTAGCACATATCTGTAATCCCAGCACAAGGAAGGCTGAGGCAGGAGATCACCAGGTTGAGGTCAGCCTAGACTAAGCAGCAAGACCCTGTCTCAAATCCAAAAAGCAGTAGATAAGAAGAAGCTAGGGGCTGGAGAGATGGCTCAACAGTTAAGAGCACTTTCTGCTCTTCCAGAAGTCCTGAGTTCAATTCCCAGCAACCACATGGTGTCTCACAACCATCTATAAAGGGACCTGATGCCCTCTTCTGGTGTGTCTGAAGACAACTACATGTACTCATATAAATTAAATAAATAATAGAAGAAGAAGAAGAAGAAGAAGAAGAAGAAGAA
>NW_022196903.1:130577812-130582926 GCF_008632895.1 Mastomys coucha
AAGAAGAAGAAGAAGAAGAAGAAGAAGAAGAAGAAGAAGAAGAAGAAGAAGAAGAAGAAGAAGCCGCCAGATGTGGTGGTTCACACCCATAATTCCTGTAGTCAGAAGACTGAGGCAGACCAGTTTCTACAAGTTTTAAATCATCCTAGGCTGTAGTAGTGAAATAGTGAGTCTTGGGACACAGAGTGAAATGATCTAAAACCAGACCAAACCAAACCAAATCACAAGGCTGGGAAGATAGCTAGCTTTGCAAAACCAATGATCTGAGTTTGGCTTTCCACCAACCAATCATAATGATGCTCATCTATAATCTCAGTGCTGGGAAACAGAGACAGGTGGATATCGTTGGCAAGCTCTAGTTTCAAGGAGAGACCCTGTCTCAAAGTAATAAGGTGGAGTTGGACTAGGAAGATGGCTCAGTGGTTAAGACCTAACTGCGGTTCCTAGCACCCAGAAGGTAGCTCCCAACCATCTGTAGCTCTAGGGCCAGGGGATCTGACAACCTCTTCTGGCCTCAGGAGGGTCACACAGGGGATGCACATATATACATGCAGGCAAACATTCATACACACAAAATAAAAGTAAACAAATAACATGAGCAACACGCTACAAGTATGCCAGCATGCACCCAACATACGAACATGTATACATACACAAAACCAGAACACAAAATGAACAAAACAAATTCCACCACTTACTCCCCTACCATCTATGTATATTCATGTGCTGGGGATCAAATCCAGGATCTCATGCACTCTGGGCAGGTCTTATAACAATATCTGTAGTTATCTATGATGTCATTTTATAATGGATTTGAGCATGTGTGGATTTGGGAATTGAGGGGGAGCTGAGGAACCGATCTATAGGTACTAAAGTATGAATTGTCAAGAAACATGTCTTTCATAGAGTGACCTTAAATAAGAAGTTCTTAACCCATGGGTCGCAAACCAAGGGACCCCTTTGATAGGGGTCACATATCAGATATCCTTCATATCAAATATTTACATTACTATTCGTAACAGTAGCAAAATTAAGGTTATGACGGGGCAATGGAATAATTTTATGGTTGGGGTGTCACCACACACAAGGAACTGTGTTAAAAAGTCACCGCTTTAGGGAGGTTGAGAACCACTGACCTAGTCCTTAAGTAGTGTGTAAGAAATCCGCAGAGACAGGGACTGAGTCACACTCAGGCACAGACAGTGACCAGCAGAGTTTCCCTTCCCCTCGAGGCCACCTAAGGTCTCGAGGGCCTTCATCTAAGCCACCGTCCTGTCTTCACTGAAGAAAAGAGTTTCAGGAAAAGCCATTATGAAGCAGAATTGTGTTTCTTAAAAGACATTTTTAAAATAGAGATCTTAAGTCACTACAACGGGCATACATATATATTAATCCCAGGACTAAGTTATATCATTCAGAGAATATAACTTACAACAGGTTTGAAGAGTCAAGAATTTTTTCTATATAAGCAAAGTTGCGAGGTGGGTTTGAGAGGGGTAATGCCTAGCTTTATGAATGGCCAGGGAGTGCTAGACACAGGGAGCTATGCATCATTTCGACAGTTTATTAACCTTGACCTCTTTGTCTCAGACTGTAGGAAAACGTGTGTTGACTCACTAGGCAGTGCCACGCACACTTTGCGTGACGGCGGTATTTGAGGTGTAAACTTCAAGGAAAGTCAGTCTCCTGCCTCTGCATTGTCGCCTGGAACCCCAAACTCAGAGGTAGCCCAGATATGTCCTCGTACTTGTGTGCTAGGGGCCCACCAAGATATCATTTCTTAACAACTAGAAAAAGAAAATTCAGACATTGCTCTCTGACCTTCACCAATGGTCCAACGTCCTAGTCAAACCCTGGCTTGGAATGTTAAGCCATCCAAACTAATTGCCTCCAACTTTGTGGGTAGGGTATTAAACCCTGGCTTGAAATGTTAAGCCATTCTAATTGCCTCCAGCATTGTGGGTAGGGCATTAAAGCTTACAGAAAGAGAGACAACATAGAACATTCAGCAGTCAACATTCAAGAGTCTACATTCAGCATTCAGACTCACTCGCACTCAAACTAGAACCAGAACCTAGGTAGAAGTCCGTAGGCCCCCCCCCCCCGGGCCCAGAGCACTTGGGCCCGGGGGGGTGCAGCACCAGTCGAGATTCAAGAGAGTGAGCATTCGAGATTTGGGCATTCAACATTGAAGATTCGAGATTTGAGCCTCTACCCTCCTGGCTCACGCACCCGCAGCCCCCTGGGACTCTGGCCCGTCCCATGCGGCCCGGGTGTGCTTGGAGCCCAGGGGTGCTGCACCAATCCAGAGGAGATGGCAGATGTTTTAGACCTAGTGTGTTTTAGATGGCCTCAGATGTACCTCAACTACTGAGCTGCCAGATTTTTCATTTCTCTCTTGTACAATGATTGTAAAAGCCTCATGTCATCTTTAAAGAAATACACTCAGACCTTACACCATTCGTGTCTAGTCTGTTTGTCAAAGCTGAATCCCGTGTACACCTGGCCAGAACCCATCATCCCGTAAGGAACCCCAGTCCGTGGTAAGGCAGCCTCATCGTTATCAGGCAAAAGGAGAAAAGGTAAGTCGGGCTGAGTTCGGCTGTGTGCATCACACTGGTCAGGCTGTACTCAGCTGTATGCATCGTACAGGTCAGGCTGTACACGACTGTGTGCATCACACTGGTCAGGCTGTGCTTGGCTGTGTGCATCGTACAGGTCAGGCTGTACACGACTGTGTGCATCACACTGGTCCATCTGTGCTCAGATGAATGTACCAGTCTGTGCTCGGCTGTGTGCATCACACTGGTCCATCTGTGCTCAGATGAATGTACCAGTCTGTGCTCGGCTGTGTGCATCACACTGGTCCGGCTGTGCTTGGCTGTATGCACCACATTGTAGGACAGCATCCTTGTGTAAATAGCTGCTTTCTGCCACCATAGATTCATGTTTGAATGCTTGGCACCCTTAGGAGGTGTGGCCTTGTTGGAGGAAGTGTGTGTAACAAAAACAGGAGAAAAACTTAGCAGCACCACCAACAGCAACAACAACAAGACTTAATTTGTCCTAGGGCCAGCAGGACGGCTGTGATGGTGTGAGTAGGTTTGGCCACCATAGATTCATATGTTTGAATGCTTGGCCACAGGGAGTGGCACTGTTAAGAAGTGTGGCTTTGTTGGAGGAGATGCGTCACTATGGGGGTGGGCTTTGAAGTTTGCTATGCTCAGGTTCCATCCAGCGTGAATGCTGCTCCTGGCTGCCTTTGGATGAAGGTGTAGAACTCTCAGCTCCTCCAGCACCATGCCTGCCTGGATGCTGCCATGTTCCTGCCATGATGATAGTGGACTGCACCTCTGAACTTGTAACCCAGCCCCAATTAAATGTTGTCCTTTATAGGAGTTGCCTCGGTCATGGTGTCTGTGCACAGCAGTGGAGACCCTAACTGAGACAAGTGGCAAGTGTTCTTAGCCACTGAGCCATCTCTTTAGTTTCAGGAATCTACTTTATTGTAATGCATAATGAGATCATGCGATAATGGATGTCCCTGTACTTTGGGATTTGAGGATTTCTCTTCTCATGTGCCAGTATTTTCCAAATTTTTATAACAAGAATGTGGTTTATTTTCTCATTTCAAAATCAAAATGTTTGTTATGTCCTGGTTGAATAAATGCTTGTACATTGCTTGTGTTCTTTGAAACACAGTACAGCTCACATCATTCCTTTCCTTGTTGGTTGAGCATTCTGACTGGCAGTACCACACGCCACATTTTTACGTAGGTGCTGTATTTTTCCTTCCGAAGCTCCCTGGCCAACAGCCATCCTCAGGCAGAGTCACCAGAAGCATTTTTACAAATATTCATGGTTGCTCAGTGCCTTATCATTAGCTAGTCAGTTTGCGCTTGTCCTCCCTCGAATTTTAAAACCTTTCCCTGAAATGCTAGCTTTCTCACATTGCTAGTGCTGTTGAAAGTCCCCACCCTCTTTGGGACAGTTTGATGCCATACCTTTACATCAGAGCTCAGCATTTCTACGGAGTTTTATTTCTTCCTGGTGAACTCTCTGAGGGCCTACCATTGATCTGCTCTGTTCTTGATCTTTGTTTTTGAATAGATCACGGCCCTATCTTATCCCCTTCTCCCTTTCCTACCATCATCCAACATGGCTCAGCTGAGGTCCAGGTCAGGTGCGCTTAGCAAACATGATGATGCCACATGCTGTGATGATGTCCATTCAGAAAGCTCTCAGCTGCTGCTCTCAGAGGAACCACTCCCCTGCTAGACAATCTAATCTAATTGGCACACACAATCCTTAGTCCCAGGAGCCTCAAAGAAGGAGGAAATAGTGGCACACGCAGCTTTCCTAGTTCTTTACTTCTGGTCGACCCCCTCTCTGAACTACTGCAGTATGTCCCAGCCGAGCTAACATCTATTTTATTCCTTGAAATCAGACTGTATTCTTCTTATTATTATTATTAATATTATTATTATTAGTCTGAAAATCACTGAAGGAAGACCCCGGACTCAGATAGTATGCAAAGACAAAGAGTATTTATTCTGCAAAAACATCCAGCATGGTAGGGTTACCATTGTTTCCTGATGACAACCCAGATAGAGACATTCCAGTCCCTTTCAAAACAGGACTGCCTAATTGCTTCTGAGCTAACTTCCAAAACTTAGGGCACATTCTAAGGGTTCACAGAGACCATTAACCAAAGGCCGTAAAGAAGATATACACCACAAGGCCCGTGCAAAACAGGAGAAAAGATATCGACTGGGTTTGTCTAAACCAAACGTCAAGGAGGGCTTAGTTATAATCTAAAACTTTTCCATGGCCCTGCAAGCCAGTAGCAAATGGTGAAAGTTAAGCCAGATATTATACCTCTTATTCAATTTATGACTGAATTTATGTTCGAACTCGAAGTGATTTTTTTTTTTTTTTTTTTTTTTTTTTTACCAAGTGAACACAGGCTCTGAGAGTGGGTACAAGTGTTGATAACAAAGGGCAGAGGTAAGTCTCCCCCCAACCCCCTTCTCAACTTAGAGAAGCAAAGTCCCTGCAGAGGCTTTACCTAAACCTCCCGCTGTGTTGCCAACCACGCACATGCGTGTGCATGT
>NW_022196903.1:130582936-130587822 GCF_008632895.1 Mastomys coucha
AGGCTGCAGCTACCAGCCCCAGAGCAACTCAGACAGGCAGACCAGATGCTGAAGCCAGCAAATGGTTCCTGACCTAGTTTCTGAGTGGAGATAAAATGCGATATAAAAAATGGACTCCTCAATTTATTGTCGTTATTAAGAGTTTTATTGTTGGGCAGTGGTGGCACACGCCTTTAATCCCAGCACGTGGGAGGCAGAGAGAGGCAGATTTCTGAGTTTGAGGCCAGCCTGGTCTACAGAGTGAATTCCAGGATAGCCAGGACTACACAGAGAAACTCTGTCTCAAAAAACCAAAAAAAAAAAAAAAAAAAAAAAAAAAAAAAAAACAGAAAAAAGAAAAAGAGTTTTATTTACAGGTTTTGGTTTGCCTTGACCTCAAGATCTTGATTCAGCCCCTCAAACGGCCATCTGTCTTTCTGAGTGTAGCTAAATCAAAGTAGGAAGTTTATTCTCTAACCTCTCAACCCCAGAGCAAGTTTCATACATGGACATTCCGGCATGTGTAAAGGATGAAGGTGGAGTTTTGCTTTTGGATGCTCCCTGTGTGCCTCACGGCCCCCTTGTTTGACACTGTCAGATGTGTCTACCCTCAGCCTGCCAGGGGACCACAAGAGGTCAAGTTCAGCTCTGAATACAGCCTAACACAAAGTGATAAAATTACTTGGCACAATTTGGAGGTGGGGTGGAGTGGGGATTTTCTTTTGTAGCTCTATTTCCTGGTTCTTGGGTGTGAACTTTGGAGATGACAATGTTGGTCTACAATGTGACAAGACTGGACATCTGCGGGGCGGTCGACCATGAGAGGAAGCCTGGTAAGGTAGAGCTAAGGTTAGAAGCCCCAGGGACCCTGAAGAGCTTCATCTGCTCCTGGCACCAGGCCCCTGACATATAGCCACCCCCCCCCCCCACACACACACACACTTCCTGAGAGATTTGTGGCCATCAGTCATGTAGGGGCAACTCCCCCAAGCCCTTCCACATGTAGATGAGGCATCCCTAACATCCCAGACCAAGCCAGTAGGAAGCACCTACTGTCAGATTTCAACTAACCCTCAAACTGTATATAAGATCCTATCCAGAAGGAATAGACGTGTGTGAGAATTACTCCCTCACAGGCTAGCCAGCCTTCCGCCATCTCAGCAGACTCCGAGCAAGTGCAGTCAGTATGGCGACTTGAAGAGACAGCAGCAGAGGCACTTCCCCTCCCTGCTCTCGACGTTTCCTCTTTGCTTGAACCCTCCAGGCCAGAAATCTCCGAGGATAGCCTCAGGTACACAGGCCTACAGTCATCCTCTTTTTTTCTTTTAGATTTGAATTTTTTATTATTTTAAATTATGTGTATGCCTGTGTGTCTGTGAGTGCGTATGCACAGGTGAATACAGACGTCGGAGGAGGCCAGAGGCACCAGGTCCCTCTGCAGGGGAAGTTACTGATGTTGGCATTTAGTCTAGGCACTGCCTCACAGTTACCTGGCAACAGCCAGGCGTGTCTGACTCACTATAAAAGGGGCTGCCTGCCCTCTCCTCTCTCTCTTGTCCTCTTGCTCTCTTCTCTTGCTCCTGCTCCCCCTCTTTCCCCATCTCCCATACTCCTCTCTCTCCATGCTCATGGCCAGCCTCTACATACATACTCTCTGTCTCTCTGTCTCTCTCTGTCTCTGTCTCTCTGTCTCTCTTTCTCTCTCTCTCTGCCTCTCTCTCAGCTCCTCTCCCCCTGCCGTAAATAAACTCTATTCTATACCGGCAAGGGATGCCTCAGCATTGGCCCAAAGAGGCACCCCCTTCCCCCACACCATACCATACTTCCACCAAACATATTCCTTCTCTCTCTATCTTTTTATAAAACACAACAACAGGTAGTAGTGAGCCTCCTAACATGTGTGCTGGGAACTGAACTCTGGTCCCCTGTAGGGGCAGTTATGCTCCATGCCCCCAGATGAACTGTCTCTCCAACTCCTTGATGAGTGAAACATGGTAAAGGTCTGTGGCTTTGGGGTAAAATTATACCATTTCAAAATTTCATTTTGCCAGTAACCACGAAATTACTTGATAGTTCCGTTCCACTGGTTTCTCTCTAACAATCATAATGACAGTGTCTAGTTCACAGGTTTTCCCGTTGTTTAGCTTAGCTGTTTTAGTTTTCTGAGACATGGCCTCACTCTGTAGCCCAAGGTGTCTATGAACTCATGAAGCTAAGGCTTGGTGTCACACTCTTGGCAATCCTCCTGCCTTAGCCTCCCCTCTTTGAAGGATGCCTGTGTGGTGTTTCACAGTGCTGCTTGGCCCAGCTGTGAAGCCACAGTAAACCCTCCCATTTCCTCTTGGAGGGCAGTTTGGTAAGTTCCTCCACGCCACTCACTTTCCTTGTCAGGGTCCAGTTCTGGATCCCAGGGCCTCCCTTGACTCACAAACATCCAGTTCACCTGGTCAGAGGTGTTCTCATCCATGGCTGGCTTTTCTTTCCTTAGTCTGTAAAATGGTTGCCAATACTCAGGTAGCCCAACACTGAGTTAAACACATCTCTCGGTTTAGGCCCAAGCTTCTCCTAAGGTTCGAGGTCATCTGAGCCCAACTGCAAATGCAAAAGCAGCCTCACGAGGCTTTGCACTCTCAGGAGGCTCTTAGGGAACCAATGAGGTGCCTCTGGGGAGATGGCTCCGCCAGGGTTGGTTGTGTCGGAGGATCTTAGTTCAACCCAGGTCTCTTTCTCAAGCTCTTTTCTGCCACTAAAGTCTCCAAGCTCTGGAACAAAAGCCAAAACACATTCCTGCTTCTCTAAGCTGCTTTTGTCCTTTGTCCCAGCTAGGGGATAAGTGATGGCTACAGCAAGGCTGGCATTGGACAGACCCCTCATCCTTGCCTCTCTTCCCCAGTGCTGGGATGGCAGCCATGCCCCATCACGCCTGGCTTGTGAGAACCCAACCTAATCATGGGAGATGTGAATCGTGAGCCACATTGGAATAAAGCCCAGGTATTGTTGAAGAACCCTGTTGTTAAGGTCGTAGTTCCCTATGACTTGATGGCTTTCTGAGCTTGGCTGCAAAATGGAGGACTCCCTTGCTCATCAAGGCATCCCTGTCTCTGCCTGGCTTTATCTGCAGAGTTTCTTGTAGTTGTGGGTGGCTGGCCTTGCTTGAAAAGTAACCTGTACAGAGCTCTCCTCAAGGCTGTACAATGAAGCATACGAGCCTTGCTATGGCTTCCTGCCCATGACAATGAGCTGCCTTCACATGTCCCATCACATGTCCCATCACATGTCCCTTTACATGTCCCTTCCTGCTCACATGATGCTATGGCCAATCAGCCCTTTCCACTGTACTCCTAAAATGCCCTTATATACCCTATCGCTGGAACAATAAGGCAGACTTGTCTCACAGCGGCAGTCTCTGGAGGTCCTTCTGTCATACCTACAGTCGTCTGATCCCTGCCACCCTCCTCTGCTCCCTTTGTCCTCTTGGGACAGTGGCCAAGAGCCTCAGAGAAGAAGGGAGGGCTATACTATGCCCATCAGTGTTAACAATCAGGCCAATAGTCATCTCTTAAGATACCTCAAATCTTCTCCCCTTTCAATAACAATGTTTTTCTAAAAATATAATAAGAAAGGCTGGGGATCAGGTCAGGGACAGAGCACTTGTCTACCATGAACAAAGCCCTGGGTTTGGTTTAAGCACTGCAACATAACATGTTGATTATGCATGTACACCCATACACACATCTATGCAATACCATTGTTACATGTACAAATTAACAGTTAATATTGACTAACTAGTCAGTTTGTGAATTTCTCCATTTATCAGGAAGATTTTTTTTTCTTATTTCATTTCTTTGCATCAAGATCCAAGTAGAGTACACACTACTACTTATTAACATCTGTCTCAGGTCATTTTAGACTATCGGGTCTGTTTCCTCTTTTTTAAATTGCTGGGCTGTTTATTTATTGAGGACACCGACCAGACTGCTGTCCTGTAAGTCTGGTACTCTGGGTTTTGTTGAACAGATGTGTTTTGTTTTAAACAGCACTGTTGAGCTGCCCTTGGGCTACCGGAAACTATACACATTCCAATAGAACTTGGGTATCTTGGCATGCTTATTGCTGCTGTATCCAGGTGAAGAATCTATTATGCTTGAGGATTTGGTTGTTGTTTGTTTTTGATGGGGAGTAGGGAGCAGTTCTCAGTATTTAGCTCAGGCAGGTCTCCAACTTGTGATCCCCCTGCCTCAACCTCGAACGTGTGTACCACCAGACCTCGCTCACCCTGTGTCTAGACTCAGTAATTCTTTTATCCCATGCTTCCCACTCTCCCCCCCCCCCCCCGCCCCCTGAATCTAGAATCTGCTTTCTGTTGGAGCCTGCATCTGGAAGTGGAATCTTGAATTGTACGTTCTTTTTCTGATTTCACCTGCTTGAGTCTGTGAAGCTTAATCATGACCTATCAGAGCTTATTGCTGAACGATGTTCCATTATATGTCTCTCCATGTCTTGTTGTGTCTGTATGTCACGCTTTGTTACTACATACATTGGAGAGTAGGAAGTAGGGGGGAGGCTATGAACCATCGAGCCCACCCTAAGTGATGGATTCCCAGCAGTGCTCTGCCTCCTCAAGCCCACACAGCACCACCACCAGTGGACCATCTGTGGACACACCAGCCTCTGGGGACATTGCTCAGTCCAGCCCAGAACTCTTCCTTTAGTCCACTGAATCCATCGTCCCTTCTCCTCTGGCCTGCCAGGTTTTGGCTAGTAAGTCCCCTTACTACCCTTGGAGGCTCCTCCAGCTCTGAGTAAGACAAACTGGCTTTCCTCGGCTGCTTTAAGATTTCTGCCTTTGATCTGCAGCGCCTTGTTATAGTAGGTTTTGGCTGGGATTTCTTTTGGTTGGATCTCAG
>NW_022196903.1:130587835-130597916 GCF_008632895.1 Mastomys coucha
CCCGCCCCCGAGAAGAAAATTGTTACCTTAATGTTTTTTATGCATGCTGTCGTTCTTTCTCTTTTTCTGGGACTCTGTGTTGATCCTGTTTTTATTTCGTGGGTACTTCAGGTTTCCTCACTTTTGAAAATTCTCTTAAATTTTTGGTTCTCTAATGGCATAATTTCATATAATCTACCCTTAGCTTGACCAGTTCTTCCTCCTGCTCCTTCTAGTCTCTTGCTGAAACTTCTAAATTTAGTTTAGTTAGTATATCTTTCGGCTTCAAGTTTTTAGCCTTTTTTTTTTTTTTTTTTTTTTTTTTTTTTTTTTTTTTTTTTATTCAAGGTAGGTTTCAAGAAGTGAGACTTCTGGTTCAAAAAGTAAATGTGTGTGTAGTTTAGTTATGCTAGCTTCTCTGGATACACACCACTGCACAGTCCTGTGCTGGACCCCATGTAGCACCAACAGTGACAGTGCCTGCTTCCTCAGGGCTCGCCTACAGTCTGCATGCCAGTCTCATAGGCAAGGGCAAGGGGGGCATCTTAATACTGAGTTAGCTTGTTCCCCTAGCAGTGAACTTGAGCACTCCTTTGTATGTTTGAAAGTCTTTTTATAGGCTTCTTATTAACTGTTCGGAGCTTTCAGCACAGTTTTCTACTGGTTGTCATTAGTTCCTGAAATTGCGAGGTTCTTTATGAGTAGGGGATGCTTAGTTTGCAGTGGTTGCTAAGGATGTAGCTCAGTGGCAAAGTATGTGCCATAGAAAGGCTTTGGAGTCAAACACACACTCACGCACGCACACATGTGCATGCACACACGCACAGCTTGCAGTTGTGTTTTAGCTCGTTTTAATTTTATTGCTTCTTAAAAGATTCCAAATACAGTCACATGCTTAGTTAGCTCTGCTTTTTGTTTTTAAAAAGAGTTATTTATTATTATATCTAAATACACTGTAGCCGTCCTCAGACGCACCAGAAGAGGGCGTCAGATCTCATCATGGATGGTTGTGAGCCACCATGTGGTTGCTGGGATTTGAACTAAGGACCTTCGGAAGAGCAGTCAGTGCTCTTAACGGCTGAGCCATCTTACCAGCCCCAGCTCTGATTTTTTTATAGTCTTCGTTACCAGGAAGAATCGCGCACACATACAGGGTCATACTTCAACTTGATTGCCTCCGACTTGGTAATTCTAAAGCTTACCCTCATACCCCCGCTGAGCTGGCATGCACCCATGTTTGATTTCAATATTTGCATAGCTTCTTTTTTTGCTTTTATAGTCTTGATGCATTTTAAGCTTTTATTTATTTATTTATTTATTCACTCATTCATTCATTCATTCATTCACTGGCGATTTGGTCTTGCTATGTAGCCAGGCTGGCCTCAAAATCAAAGTCCTTCTGCCTTGGTCTCCCCCATGTTGGGACTTACGGGTGTGCAGCGTACAGCAGCATGCCCTGCTGAAGCTTATTCTTATGAGTGGGGGACACACAAATGGCAGGATATTTACTACGAAAGCTCACAGCTGCTCAGGTGGCTCAGGAACACCATCTTTATAATACATTTATTTATATGCTTAACTGAATCTATTTCTTTTCTCTTCTATCTAGCACATATTCACCATGTTGTTGTTTTTTAAAGATTTATTTATTTATGTGAGGATACTGTAGCTCTCTTCAGACACACCAGAAGAGGGTGTCAGATCCCATTACAGATGGGTGTAAGCCGCCATGTGGTTGCTGGGAATTGAACTCAGGACCTCTGGAAGAGCAGTCAGTGCTCTTAACTGCTGAGTCATCTCTCTAGCCCCCTTGGTTTTGTAAGTATTAGTGTTTTCCCATCTGCCCTGCATATTTATACTTTAAGAAACTCTTGTCTATTCTATAAGAGTTTGGTTGATATTTACTGATCATGCTAATTTTGTAAATTAGTTTAAGAAACCTAACACTCATTTATTTACTTATTTATTTGGAGACAAAGTGTCAGTGTGCAGCGTGGGCTGGCTTGGAACTTCCTGTGGAGACAATTCAGATTTCTGGGAGTAAAGACACCCATCAACACACCCAGTGTTGGCATTCTGTATTAACGCCACCCCCACAGATACCTGGCAGCAGCCAGGTATGCTCCTCCCCATAGTTACCTGGCAACGGCCAGGTAGGCCTGGTCCTATAAAAGGGGCTGCTTGCCCCTCCTCTCTCTCTTACTCCTGCTTCTCTCCCTTGTCTCTTACCCCCTTGCTCCCCCTTTTCTCCTCATTCCCTCCCCCCCACATGGTCATGGCCGGCCCCTACTTCTCTACTCTCTCCTTTTCTCTGCCTCTCTCTGCCTCTGCTACCCTCTTAACTCCCCTCCCCATGCCCTAAATAAACTCTATTCTATACTATACCGGCGTGTGTCTGGTCCTTCACGGGGAGGGGATGCCCACCGGGGCATGGGCCCACCGGGGCACCCTGTTCCCCCACACCTCGCCAGAACATACTCTTAGAGCTCTTTCTCTTTTTATGATCACGACACCCAAGATAGAGTCTAACGGCTTTGTGCTGATTAGTTTTATTACCTCAGAACACAATCCCCAAGAACACATTGCCTGTTTTAAAAGCAAGTCGGGCATAGCATTCATCAACAAGACACTTAATGCTGAACACAAGTCAAATGTTTTACTGACAAGTGCAGAAAAGAGAACTCATTCAGTAATTCTAGGTTTCTTATGTGATGTGTAAGTGAATAAAGTCACATACGTCACAGATGTGTTTGCATTAAAGTTAGAATATAAAAACTAAGTCACCAGGCCTTTTATTTGTGAAGTTAATTTGGGTAAGGTTTGCTATGTTTCTATTTTATATTTATACTTTTGGTTTGTTTTGTAAACTGACTTCTTTGCATGTTTTGAAAAAGACGTAATTGACATTATCGGGTTCCTGGGGCTTGGTCAAAAGCTCTGGGTATCACACCAGCCCTGAGGAGACCTCGCAATTGTTAATATAACCCAGCTGTGCTTGCTGGCCTTTCTTACTTGACACAAGCTAGAGTTATCTTGGAAGGGGGATGCTCAACTGAGAATATGCCAATATGTCTGTTAATGAGACCGTAGTGAGTTTTCTGATTAATGATTGATGTGTGTTTGGGGGGGGGGCAGCCATGGATGGTGGAGGAGGCCACCCCTAGGTAGGTGGTCCTGAGAAAGCAGGTCGAGCAAGTCATGAAGAACATGACAGTAAGCAGCTGTCCCCCATGGCCTCCAGGTTTCTGCCTTGAGTTCCTGTTGCCCCTGCTTTGTGATGGATGATGGCCTAGAAGCATGAGATAAAATAAACCTCTTAGTCTCCAAGTTGCTGTTGGTCATGGTGTTTTACCATAGCAACAGAAAACACTAACACTTGTTATAACCGGCGTGGGTACCCCACTCGCGTGGAATCAAGAAGGAGGCCACTGCAACAGCATGAGGTTAATTTTTTAATTGAAACTGAGGAAACAAGGCTCTAAGCTTTTAGACCCTTTCAGAACAGTTTTACAGCTTACAAAGTTACAATTTACAACATGGACTAGTTACAACTTATCTTCTTTACTGTTCTTTAGTTTCTATTGACGTTTCTCCTCCAGATGAGGATGAGATAGCTGTGACAAGCAGGAGGGGTGGGGGACATTGCAGGAGGGGTGGGGGAGATCCGCTCTCCTGGGGTTGTCTCCTGAAATGTTGCATTCCTTGGGGATGGGTGTTTGCTCTGTAAACTCTCCTAAAACCCCTTTGTCTTAAGGATGAGGGGATTTCCTTGCTTTCTGGTAATTTTATGGGGTACCTCCGTTTAGCACAATTTCTACACACTTCCAGCCAGTAAAATACTTCGATGACTCCAGCTAGAGGCTCTGTCTGCCGCCCCTAGCAGACCACAGATGGAGAAAAGTCACCTTGGCCCTCCTATTAAGTCTCCCTGCTCCGCCTACCCTCTCACTTCCCCAGAGTACTTGAAACTGTGTTCAGTTTTCGAACTTCCCTTCTCACTGATTTTGTTCTAAGTAGGCAGCCCACCTCCTACTTCAAAGAGGAAGCAGAGGCTGTAGTGTGGGAACCCCCTCAACTTCCCTTTCAGAACTGTAGACAACTACCGAGATTTTCACTTACCCTCTGTCGGCCAGTGCAAAGTGTCTTCCCTAGGCCGTCTGAGGCCCGTCCCCTCTCCTGCTTTCTGGTCCTTGCAGCTTCTCCTCCCCTATTCTGCTCACGACTGAGCCGTAGGCTCTCAGGTCTAGTCTCTCTTTCTATCTGTGACCTCCCTCTTCACATTTCAAATTATTGCTGTGGCAGTAAGAGGCAGCTATTTGTCTTTCATATTTTCAGACAAAGAAGACCCATATCAAAGCTGTATTCTTTTTTTGTTTGTTTGTTTGTTCGTTTTGTTTTTCGAGACAGGTTTCTCTGTATAGCCCTGGCTGTCCTGGAACTCACTCTGTAGACCAGGCTGGCCTCAAACTCAGAAATCCACCTGCCTCTGCCTCCCAAGTGCTGGGATTAAAGGCGTGCGCCACCACCGCCCAGCAAAGCTGTATTCTTTAAATTATTCTCGTTTACCAAGCAACAATTAAACACATCCCACCAACTCTGACACCCAGGCCCTCTGGCTAAAGCAAGGAGAGGCTTAGACATGGTGGTGCCTGCTCTGTCCTCAGGTGTCCTTTTAGCTGCTCAATATCTGGGCATCTGTGTATCCAGATGAGTTGTCTTTATTTTGTGACATAAACCCCAAGATCTGTGAAAAGAAACTGCAAAGCTGTCAGCCCGATCCCACCTAACAGCAAAGGCAGAGAGTTGAATTACTGCATAATTATTTGCATTTTAGTCACATCTATTTTCTTATTTAGTTGAGCAAGACTATCCATCTAATCACGTAATTACATTACAGAAACAACAATGAGAAACTTTATTTCTGAGCTGAGGATGCTGCTCAGGGCAGAATGCTTGCTGAGTATGCAAGGCAGCAGATTCAGTCCTTCCCACCAGAAAGGCAATCCCAAACACAGGCCATAACAAAACCACACAGCTAACAGTGGACATCCATGCTTTTTACTTTCCTCAGAGCTAATCTCTCAGGTCACAGCTCTATGGTGCGCAGATCCTTACATTGCAGAATGGAGACAACCCATCAGCGTTCACAAGTGCCCAGACACCGAGAAGCAGCTAAAAGGACACCTGAGGACAGAGCAGGTCACCACCGTGTCTAGGCTTCTGCTTGCTTAAGCCAGGGGGCCTGAGTGTCGGAGTTGGTGGGATGTGTTTAGTTGCTGCTTGGTAAACTAGTATAATTTAAAGAATACAGCTTTGATATGGGTCTGTTCCGTTTGAAAATCTGAAAGACGAATAGCTGCCTCTTACTGCCACAGCAATGTTTTGAAGGTTCAAAAGCTAATGGATACAGGCTGTGTGCATGGTGGTTCAAGGCCAGCCAGGACTAGTAGTGAGAGCTTGTCTCAAACAAACAGCTAATGGATACAAAAGTCCTACATCTCAGCACATGTTTAAAGTTTCTCATTGTTGTTTCTGTAATGTAATTACGTGATTAGATGGACAGTCTTGCTCAACTAAGTAAGAAAATAGACGTGACTAAAATGCAAATAATTATGCAGTAATTCAACTCTCTGTGACTACAGGTTGGACAGCTTTGGACCTGTCATTCACTCAGCATTAGGGATACAGAGGAGAATGGGGTAGAAGCTCTTCTCTCAGGGATCTGTCTTAGGAAGGCAGGGTGTAAGCATGGCTTTCAAATGCAGCTTAGTAGTTTCAGTAAGTGACAAGTAGAGGGTGTTCTGGAAGTTGAGAGAAGGAAGCATACAGCTTAGTGTGATGAGAGGCTTGCAAGAAGCCATCCGGAGTGAGGCCAAGAAGCCATCCGGAGTGAGGCCAAGAAGCCATCCGGAGTGAGGCCAATGAGACAGTTCCTGGAGTAGGTGTTAGCAGTCCAGAGAAGCCTGCAGAGATACGGCTTAAAGTTTCTCAGCCCACACAGCTCAGTTCCAAGGCACTTAAGCTTTATTTAGTAAACAAAGTTATGGTTCTACAAAGTTATTTGACACTTACCGGCCCATTCCAACGATGTGTAAAGAACAAGGTGTTACAGGAAGATGCAACAAAAAGACACGGGTGTGGAACACAGCAGGAATCGCTGTAGGCAAAGTGACTCAACAGATTCTCAGGAACTTGGTAGCTGGGAGCCCAGATGGGGCGCTGCCAGTGAGAAAGTCACGTGGGTGATGGCTCCATAGTCAGGGATTTTTGATTCAACTTTTGCATGTGCAGGAAGTTGATTGGCAAGTGCTAATCTCATGGGTATTGCTTCATTCAGAGAGAGGAGAAAGCCACATAAAGGTGGATGCATTTACTCGTGCCGTGTATAACCTTTATGTTGATAAAGTTACATACACTACAGAGTGGTGTAGCCAATAATGCCTTGAGACTCAGACTTCAGAGCAGAAGGAGGAAGTCTCTGTCTGGTTCAGATGGGGACTGAGCAGCACATACCCTCCCTCTTCCGATTCTTCAACGTTGGGATCTGTGCAGCCTCAGAGGTTTCAGAAGCCTCGTTGCCGTGGTTAACTGAACAGTGCTATCTGGAGTCAGCCTTAGGTCTTAGGGCAAGACGCAGCTAACCAGAAGATGTTTTGGAATAGATATAAATAGCAGATGCTGAGGCAGCCAAGGCTACGTTAAGTCCTCTGGGGGAGATAACAGCCTGAGACTGTAGAACTGACAATGAGCTAGTGCAAAGGATGTGGGGATGGGGTCGCTCTGACCCTCTGAGAGCTAGGTGGTTCATGTTCATGAACTCAGAGAATTATGCACGTTGTTCATCCACACAGAATCTCTACTTGCATGAGCATAGGAATAGGTATACAAGGTTCTCTAACACATTGAGAATGGTGTATTAGTCGAGATTTTCCATTTCTGGTTCTGACCTGAGTTCTATTTTCTCACTGGTGCCATGTAGCAAGCAGCCACCATGCCCTCCCTCGTGCGAGCATGGATGGAGCCTTCTGCCATGCTGTTTCCACCTTAATGGATTGTAGCCTTTGAAGAACGAGCCAGAATAAATCCTTCCTCCCTTAAGTCACCTTGCTCAGGAGTGTGACCTTAGTGAGTAAAGGGAGCGTGTTGACAGTGGATGCGCCACTTCTAAACTTATGTTAAGGGCTTTGGTACATCCTTGGCTTGCTCTGCCACTGAGCTCCTACTTGACACACAAGCCCATCTGAATGTTCACTAACCACTAATTTGTTTGTGCATGCATCATTCCCAAACTATTTAGCAAACACTGCTTTTTACCTTGAGATCACAAGGCTACAGTCACCCACCCTGCAAAAGGTCATGGTCATAGTCAACAGCATCTCCCTAGAGGCACCTTTGTACCATGCCTTCTCTGTCATGCCAAGAATATTACATTTTTCCTCTTAAGTCAGTGCAAATGCTAGTGAATTGTTTCCCATCTCCTTACATTCTGGTTCTTACAGTCAGTTAATTGGCCACTAAGAATTTTCAAATACACATTTCTACCCCATCAGTTATACATCTTCTCATGGCTAGACTGCCAGAGCTTCCCAACCGAAGCCTAACGTGGGAGGCTTTTACACTGTGTCCATCAAGCTTGTTCACACCTTCTGCTGTCAGAGTGCTTTCCCTACACCACGGACATCAGTGTGTCCTGCCCCTTCTCTGTGACAGCTCCTGACCTGCCAAAAACCAAAGAAAATCCTTGAATCTGGGATTCAAGGCCATCCACAACTTGACCTCAGATTTCTTTTTATAAAATTCTAGTTTTATTTTTGTCACATGTGTGCAGGTACCTAAGGAGGCCAGAAGAGGGGAGCCAGATCCCCTGGAGCTGGAGTTACCAGAAAGGATGATCCACCTGATTTGGGTGCTGGGAGTGGAACTCCAGTCCTTTGCAAGAACAGCCAGAACTTGCTGGGCCATCTCGCCAGTCCCAGGATTCCTCTCAGTGTCAACAATTAACCTCTCAGAAGTCACTTCTCACTGCACGCCTGCTCCTTGCTCTATCCTCATTTTGTCAGTGTTAGTTCTTTTTATCCAGTTGGCCAGGCTAAACACCTTAGTGCCAGCCTTGCCATCTCCCATTTCCATACCTAAGGCATCAGTCAGTTCTGTTATCTCTGTCTTCAAACACCCCAGGATCTGCCCACAGTTGCAAGAGACCTCTCGTGGAAGAATACCAAAGTGACCTCATGTCTTCAGCTCTTGCTCCACTTATCCATACCTACATCAGTTATAAGTATCCTTAAGTGAAACTCTGTGTGTGTGTGTGTGTGTGTGTGTGTGTGGTGTTTGTGTGTGAGGTATGTATATGTGTATATGGTGTCTGTGTGCGAGGTGTGTACATGTGTGTGTGCGGTGTGTATATGTATGTTTGTGGGGTGTGTGTATGTGTGTTTGTGTGTTTAGGGATGTATGTATGTGTGTGTAGTGTTTGTGTGTGAGGTGTATGTGTGTGTAAAGTGTATATGAGTATTTGTGTGTGTGTACATATGTATGTGTGTGTTTGTGTGTGTGGTATGTGTATGTGTGTTTGTAGGGTGTATATGTGTGTTTGTGTGTGTGTATGTGTGTGCGTGTGTGTGGAGTGTGGGGTGGTGTGTGTGCCTGTCTGTCAGTCCTTTCTCTGGTCCTATGGTCTTGCTGATCCCCTTGCAGTGAGAGCCTAATGACTGAACACCCTCATTTTGGCTTATAGCTTTAATTCCACCTTTCACCCTCTAGTAACTCTCAGCTCTTCCTAAGCTCAACTGATCTTTTAACAAATCTCAGGCTCATCTCACTGTAAGTCAAAAGCTAAACATCAAATCGAAGCATGGAGTGGTGATGCACACCTATGTGTACACTGCCACCAGTATGGGAGCAAATGCGTTCAAAAATTATCTTTCTGTTTATGTCCATTTATTTATGTCTATTCAGATACATAGCTGCAATGGAGCACATGGAGGTCAGAGGACAGCTCTCAAAAGTGAGTTTCTGTAGGGTTGTGAGGCTCTGAGTCTGCTCTGCCACAGGGCTTGGTCACTCGGGGAGGCAGAAAAGAGAAGTTTGACTGTGCTTACACCCCACGAGCACTGCTCCGGGGGTGGGAAAAGCGCAGTTTGAGGTTCCAGAGAGAGCTGGTACTGACTTGGGGGTCTGCAGGCCTGAGATGAGGCCTGGGCTGCCTGGTTCTCAGGCTCTTGGGCACCCAGGTGCCAAACGGAGTTGGGGCCCTCGGGCTGGATCTAGCCTGGGGCAAGGGTTTGGAGGGGGGAGAGTGGGGAGCTCTGGCTGGATCCTGTAGGGGAGAGAGTCCTTGGTTTGTTGGGTGGCAGGCTTGGGCTTGGCAGCTGTGGCTTGGAGCTCAGAGAGGCCTTCTAAGGGAGATTAGAAGGTGGCAGTTCTATAGGCTAAGGCCTCCACGGCTTACCACTGCGGATCCTGGCCAAAAGAGGCAGTCCATGGTTTTAAGGCATTTATTGTCATGGCGGAAAGTGGATGAGTAAAATCTTACCCCACTTCTCAGGGTGGGCCTGAGGTTAAATACCGTTTGCAGGGAGGAGTGTCTGGGACGGAGAGTTTTCTAAGTCCTCCGGGCCTTCAAATACCTCATTAAAATAGAGATCTGTCTTGAGGCTATGTGACCACACTGGTTACATACTCTCCCTGTGGAGGGGCTTGGGGCGTTGCCCTTACTGGACAAAGGCCACAAATCTATGGAGGCTGTGGTCTCGAGCCAGGAGCCTGGTGTCCAGGAGCCAGGTAAAACACCTACCGTCCCTTTAAGGTCACCAAGGTTTCTAGGCTTAGCTCAACCAGGAAACAGGCTGCCTTTCACAGTCCTACAAGTTTCCTCTTGCAACTTTATGAAATCTGGAGATAGAGTCCAGGTCATTTATTATAGATTTCATCATTGATCTGTGTCACGGTAGGATTACAGTTTCTGAGGTTTTAATCCAATATTCTCATTTATTTTCTTATTTGGGGTCTATTTTCCCACTTTGACCTTTGGGCTCTCTTTCAGGCTGGCTTCTGCATGTTTTTGATATTCTTTCTACTTTTTGCTCTTTGTTTGGATTTT
>NW_022196903.1:130597926-130607542 GCF_008632895.1 Mastomys coucha
ATGTAGCCTATGCCAGCCTTGAACTCACTATAACCGAGGGTGACCTTGGACTCCTGGTCTTCCTGCCTCTACCTTCTAAGACCTAGGATTAAAAATTATAGGCAAAAGCCCAGTAGTGGTGGCTCACACCTTTAATCCCAGTACTTGGGAGGCAGAAGCAGGCAGATTTCTGAGTTCAAGGCCAGCCTGGTCTACAGAGCCAGGACAGCCAAGGCTGCACAGAGAAACCCTGTCTTGAAAAACAAAAAAAACAAAAACAAAAACAAAAACAAACAAACAAACAAACAAATTATAGACAAATGCTTAACTCCCTCCTTAAACAATTTTGAATTTTTCATACCAGAGCCTTAGGATTAGTCACTTTAGGGTCTGGATTCTGTTGGTAAATGGCATTTGAAAACCACCCACCATCTTGACACATGCTCACCTCTCCTGCCGGGTGTGCCTCAGCTTCAGAACCAGCATCTTGACACGTGCTCATCTCTCCTGTAGGGTGTGCTTCAGCTTCAGAACCAGCATCTTGACACGTGCTCATCTCTCCTGCAGGGTGTGCCTCAGCTTCAGAACCACCATCTTGACACATGCTCACCTCTCCTGCCAGGTGTGCCTCAGCTTCAGAGTGTCCAGCCTATTTCCTTCTGAGAAACAACCTTAACCAGTTAAAGTTTGTGCTGGGATCTTGGGATTCCTACTATACACACCCCAAAATACTAGTTTTGGGTCTGCCAGCGACTTTCTTTCATTCTGTATAAGGAAAAGTCATTTGCCCTAGTCTGCATGACATGGGCATCCGGAGTCACCTTTCAGACACCATAGCATTGTAAGGACAGTCACACTCCACACCATTTGTGTATTTTATTCCTTAGCAGGCAAGCCTCCTGACACCCAGCTCTTACAGCCCATTTACATGACTTCCATTCCTATAGTTTCCTCTTGGCCCTCCCCCAAAATAAATAAAATCATTCAATATATAAGTTTTTAGGCATCTTCTCGGAAAGTTGTGTTAAGAGATTGGGTTCATACTTTAAGATTCTGAGTGATATTTAGTTTTATGGGTGTACCAGAGTTCCTTTATGCATTTGATGTTGGCCTGTTGGTTCTTAGGAATTAAGCTGAAGGAAATATTCAATATTTGGGCCTTCAGCAGCACATGGGGCTAACCAGAACCAGCGGAAGCCTGTGTCACATCCAGATTGAGGAAGAGAAAATGTAGAGAAAGTTCATGCTTCAAACAGGAAACACCAGGATGCCTGAGTCACGTAGTGTGCAGGCGCCAAAGGCCTACCACGCAGAAGGCCTACCGCGCCAAAGTCACAGGAGCCACTCTGTTCTGGCCTTTGGAACCTGGCTTGATGAGGCTGGAATGCCTCTACAAGAAGGATAGTTTCTCATCTTATTCATGCTTTCTCTTAGCCCCCATTAGTGTGGTAGCTCTTTCCCCAGTGACTACTGTACTATGGATTTTGCCTCTTTGGCCAAGGGTTTCTGATATGTCCAAGATGGCTAAGAGCAGTGGCTCCTTAACCTCCCCTGTTTTCCATTAACTGGCAGTGGGTTTGGAAATTAAACCGTGATCATGGGTGTAGATGAACAGGAAGTGGCCAGTTAGCAAGTTCTTTATGGGATAAAGAAAGAAGGTAAGCGTTAAAGAAAGGCTAGCATGAGGCTTCTGAGAGGGAAGCTTGCTACAGAGCTACCTTGCTCTATCAGGTAAGGGGTGAGGGACCGGCCAATGGGTCAAGAAACAATTGGTTTGCTTGTTCCTTTGTCCCTAAGAGTTTATTGTTAGTGTTTGAATCATGGTAAGGAACACAGTGACATGCTCAGTTCAGGACTCTCATGTTAAAGAGCAACCTCTAGGGCTGAGGTCATCTTGTTTTGTTGTTGTTGGGCTCCAAGAGTCGTCCCACAAACCATACAAACACTGATCTCAGTCAGACAGGTTTATTGAACGTAAACCCTAGTGCTGATGGATCAGGACCATACCTCAGAATTCGGGGCCTGAACCATGACTCCAAACATCTTTGTCTGTCAGCTAATAAAGAAAACCCACGAAAACCACAGTGAGCTCATATGCAGGTGCAGGAAGTGCTGCCTGGTGGTCAGTTCTGACTCAAACCATTTTAGACATAACCATTTTAGACATGGCCTCTAATTTGATGGGCCCTATGTAAAGCTTTGTGGAATTTCTTGAGATTAAGAAACCTTAGAACATGACAGGATATATGTATGGTCAGCATGACCTTGCTTTGAGTCAAGTTATTTTTCAGTGTCAGTGACTGGCAAACATATTACAGCAACAATATGAGATAGCTGGCAGCTACGGAACAAAATGGCTCCAGCTATGCTGGGGAGGGGGGTAGGCCTCTACATTTTTTTCAGGAGTGTCTCACATATGGAGAAGAGGACACAGAGACAGAGGTGTGCTGTGTACCCGCCCGCTTTCCATGCCTTCCTCAGCTTGATTTCTCTCTCTCTCTCTCTCTCTCTCTCTCTCTCTCTCTCTCTTTCTCTCTTCCTTTTTCAGAACTTAAAAAAAAAGACTTTCTTTATTGAGGGCAGTGGGATGCAAGCAATATAAAACTCAAAAACTTCTTTGTCATTGGATTAACTTTTCTTTTTCTGCTTGTCGGGTTGGAGTTGGATGTCATTTGCACATTTCCTAAGGGGCCCAGATCTGCTCACAAGAAGCAGTGGGGTGGACTATACTCAAGTGACCCTGTGGGAGAGCACGCATCAGGGTGGGGGTACCAGTGCTCCAGTGGGCCTACGTCTTCCCTTTCTGCTCCATATGTACTACAAAATAGTCATTGCATGCAATGATGAGCCCTACCACCAGTGATAGAAAGCTCTGGAAGCCCACTTTGCCATCTCGGCACTGCCCCAGGTCCTTCATGTTGTCCACAGTCAGGGTCCCTTTTGGTTTTCCAAAAACCAGGGATCTCCCTTTCCATGAGCGTTCTCAGGTCCTCCTTTGTTCTCCGAACATCTGTGAAATGTAAGCATCATGGTTTCCATGGCGCTCCATTGGGGTGGCATTTTAAAGAGTCTGGTGAAGTATGGGTGCAGCAGTCCTTGGAAGAGCTGGGCGCACAGTGATGTGGCCAACACTCTCAGCTTGATTCCTTAGAGTGCCCACAACCACCAGCCCAGGGGTCTTACAGCATCACCCGCAATGCACTGGGCCCTCCCGCATCAGTCACTAATTAAGAGCGTGTTCTACGTTTGCCCACAGGCCAATCCGATGTAGGCGTTTTCACAACTGCACTTTTCATTTCCAAAATGGCTTTACCTTGTCAAGTTGACACGAAACTAGCCAACACACTGCGTTCAAAGAGGACATGAGTTAGGTTCCCAGCAGCCATGGCAGGCAACTGACAACTTCCTGTAAATCCCGCTCCAGGGGATGTGATGCCCTCTTCTGGACTCCTTGGAGACCCACACTAAGATATTCACAAATCTACACACAGACATTCGTATTCACAACAGTTGAAACAAACAAACAAAAAAACAAACAAATATTTAAAAAGGAAACAGAAAACAGGAAAAAAAAAGCTGAAGCTTTGCAATATATTTTCAAACTGCTTTGTTGTCAATGGTAATGGTGGTCTGGGCTCACACAGATTTGCAGAAGCAAGACAACTTTATTTGGAGCAAAGTTGTAGTTCAGGTTGTAGAGGGAGACATTGTCCAGATTGACAGTGGGCCATGTGAGTGACAATCCTCAAGAGAGTGACAATCCTCAAGAGTCCCAATTACTGTGTGGGGCTCGTTTTTATGGGGTTCAAGAGATGGAGCTGGTTGTTAAAGGGCAAGGTCTGGGTCACAGGTTAGGTGATGCATTATTCACTTTTCCTAGTGCCCATGGCCATTCCTACAATGTACCTGATTCTTATCATATGCAAATTATATTAGCATTGATTAGTGATGTGCTACTGCTAAGTACTTCTAATGTGTGTTATATACACTACTTTTAGAGTTACTATGAAATGTCCAATCAATGGCTCCATATTGGTTTCATGCAGGCTAAATATAAAAATTTATATGGTGAGTGTGGTGGTTTGAACAAATGTACAAACTAGGTTTAAATATTTGAACACTGTCTTAGTCAGGGTTTCTATTCCTGCACAAGACATTATGACCAATTCCTGCACAAAACATATGAGCAAGAAGCAAGTTGGGGAGGAAAGGGTTTATTCAGTTTACACTTCCACATTGCTGTTCATCACCAAAGGAAGTCAGGACAGGAACTCACACAGGACAGGAACTTGGAGACATAAGTGGATGTGGAAGCCATGGAGGAGTGCTGCTACTTGGCTTGCTTCCCCTGGCTTGCTCAGCTTGCTTTCTTATAGAACCCAGGGCCACCAGCCCAGGGATGGCACCACCCACAATGGGCCCTCACCTTTGATCACTAACTGAGAAAATGCCCCACAGCTGGATCTCATGGAGGCATTTCCTCACCTGAAGCTCCCTTCTCTGTGATGACTGCAGCTTGTGTCAAGTTGACACACAAACCAGCCAGTCACTTTGTCCCCAGTTGGTGGCACTGTTAGGGAGGACATAGAGCCTTCCATAACTGCATCCTCACTGGGCATGGGCTATGTGTCACCTCCCGAGTTCCCAGGTCTCTTGCTCTGTTTCTCGAATGTTGACAGAGATATGATCTCTCATCATTCTGCTCTTGTTGCCATGTCTGCAGTCACACTGTCCTGCCACCGTGGACTCTTTCTTTCTGGAACCATATGCTAAAATAAACCCTTTCTTTCATAAGTTGCTTTAATTGTGGTATTTTATCACAGCAATAAAAAGTAGCTAACACAGAGAGTGTATGTACACATTAAAATTATAGAATATATATGTGTATATATTATAGAATATACATACATGCACACATATATTGAGAGAAAACATACATATATGTGTATATATATATACATATATATATAGAGAGAGAGTGCATGTGGTATGTAAGTATGTATAAACTATAATATATACAGGGAGAGCTGTGTGTCACTGTCAGAAATGGCACGCACTTGGAGACTCTGGTCATTTCCTGTTGGGACATGTTCCCTGTCCGATTACATTAGTGCAGCAGGAGACCTGTGGTTGGACAGGGAAAAGGGAGGCAGAGAGAAGAGTTGCAGGGACATGGAGCCTCTCAGGGGAGAAGGAAGGAGGCCAGGCTGGAAGCAGACGGATGGACAGGAAGAAGAACCTGACCCAGCGTGGCTTTAATTAGCCACAGGGAGTTACGATATCACAAAGTTAGAACAACTGGGGTAATTTGTCCAATCTAGGTGGGCAGCTTTTGTCATTATCAATTGGTTTGGGAATTATTGTATTGACATCTTGTGAATTGAGAATGTATTGAGACTTGGTAATTATAAGCTTCTAGCGTTTTGATTTACTTGGTTACTGAAATGTGGGACAACCGACTACAGGGGTTTATGGTATAGAGAGAAGTAGTGGCTCCAGAGACAAGTGAACCAGAGCTGGGAACACAGCGGACATTGTGTGGGGGTGGGCAGGGGTGGGGGAAGGATAGCTAAGAGAGTTTTCTGGTGGAAGTCTGCCGGTCCAGCCCTGCCAAAGAGTTGGAGGATTCATTTTTAATATTTCCTGAAACAACTTCCTAGGTAGAGCAGAGGAAATGAATCTGTGCCTGGCCCCTTCTTAGGTCTGTGCCATGATAGGCTATTGCACATTCACATTGCTAAGTGGGCAGCCACGGCAAAACCTACAGTCTTAAAGCAATAATCTTCCTGGACACAGAGGGCGCTTCCAGCCTTCAAGGATCTTGGCCCTGAAGAGCTGCTAGTCTTGCTCATTCCTCCATGAGACACTTAGTCTTTCATTAAATAGGAGGTAAGGACTGGTGGCCCCAGGAAGCAGAGTGGGTAGAAGAGACACAAAGCAGACTCTGAACACTTTTATTTTTACCTAATATCCAGCATGGTTTCTACAAAAATCACTAGTTAGACACACTTTCTTAGAGACAAGCTACTTAACATACAAGTCAGACAATTTAAAAATCTTTCTTACGTGTAAAGAAAGAAGGAGCCAGTAAATAAAACCAAACCAGAAGTGAAATTAGAACGAAACCCCAAGTTCTGAACAGCACAGGGCATTCCTCCCTCCTCGATTCAGGTTGACACTCCATGGAGAACTGTGGGACAGAGCTCTGAAGTATACAGGCTCATCCCACTGCCAGGAACATGCATGGACGATCTTAGAAGTCCAAGGTCATCCGCTGCTACACAGTGAGTTTGAGGCCAATTTGGGACACACGAGACTGTCTCAATAAAACAACCAACAAACCAAACCAAAACCAAAACCTGAACACCCACACAACTTGAGGGGTTGGTTCTATGTTCCAGGCAGGGCACTGAGGCTAAGCGCTTGTCTGTGTTGTTGAGGTCCCTGGAAAATGCAGTTTCAGGATATCGGAGGTTGCTACTGTCAGTTCTCAGACCTCACTCGGTCTAAAAATAGGTGCTATCGTGGTCTGAGTTGTTCAGCTGCATGTATTCCAAAAAGCCTTTCTTGTAGCTGGCCACCCGAGCGGGCCTCCGGCTCTTCACGCCTGAGGCTTGTCTTTTCTGTAAAGCACTAACGATCATGTCCGAGAACTCAGCTTGCAGCCGTTGTTGGTTCTCCCTGGAGAGTGGGTGGGAGAGAACAAGGAGACTAGTCCGCAGTCCACAAGGAATGCATCTCAGCCCCACAGGTTTAATCCCATCACTACCCAGTGGATGCCTGTTCTGTGCTACACAGGACATGCAGGGAGTACAACATCACCGTTGTCTTTGATGAGTCCAAAGAACTCTCTTCCCTGGCCATGTGTCTGTGTACAATAAGCAAAATACATCACACACAGGAAATGGAGTTTTGTCTTTCCAAGTGAAACATGTTGCTAGAACTGAGGAACGTGGTAGAAAAGCCACCGAGACCAAGTAGCAAGCATTCTTAATTGCTGAGCCATCTCTCCAGGATTTATTTTATTTTTATTATGTGTCGATGAAGGTGGTATGTGCACATGTGTGTGTGTGTGTGCGAGCAAGAGAGAAAGAGGGGGGAGGTACATGCAGCAACCATGGAGTCTAGAAGATGGCATCATATCCCTTGGGACTACACTTATGGAATCCATGCAGTGATGTGAACTGAGCTCAGGTCCTCTCCATTACTGAGCTATCTTTCCAGCCCCTCCCCCAACTTTGTTTTTGAGACCCTTTCTATGCAGCTTAGGCTGGCCTCAAACTTAAACAAGAGATGTGCTTGCCTGAGTGCTGGGATCAAAATTATGTGCCACTACACCCGGTAAATCAAGTATATTTTAGTGGATTTAAGCTGGATTGGGTAAAGATGCTGATTTATACAGAGCTTTTATAAAGCCAGCATTTGGGAGACTGGCTAAGACAGTTTGATAAAGAGATGGAGGCCAGTCTAGGCTATGTCTGTATCATTATGTGTGTGTGTGTGTGTGTGTGTGTGTGTGTGTGTGTGTGTGTGCATATTCATGTATGTATGGTGTGTGTGTGTGTGTGCATGTGTGTGCATATTCATGTATGTATGTACTCTATTTAACCTATCAGTCTATTATCTTGCAACTACATACTTGGATCAACTAAAAAAAAAAAAAAATTACCTCTAGGAGGGTTGAAGGAAAAGGAGCCAGTAAAACAAAATAAAGCCCAAATCAACGAACTAAGAGCAAAATCTCCTCCAGTTCTAGAGCAGTTCCCTTCCTCTTTCCCAGGGGAAGCCTCCCTGGGACAACGGAACATGAGCACCGAGGTGTGACTTTACTGGGGACACACGTCAGTGCTCCAGAACAGCAGAGGCTGGACAATGGAACACGAGCACCGAGGTGTGACTTCACGGGAGACACACGTCAGTGCTCCAGAACAGCAGAGGCTGTGTGCGTGCTGTGCCAGAAGCTAGAGAAAGGAACATTCTAGACTTTCTCGTGTTTCGTTCTCAGCTCACCCCACGTCATTGCCTCTCCCAGACACTTGTCACGTTGAGTACCTCTAAGTATCATAAGTGCCGACAAGACTGAGATCGCCCAGCCCCTCTCCCTCCCTGCCACCCAGCGGCTTACACTGTTGGTGGAGTTGGCAGGTTGTACTCTTGGTCCTTCATCCCAGTCAGCCAGTATGTGGTCTCTGTCCCTCTTCCCTAGTGACACAAAAGAGGAAGGTCACATGAAGTACTGCTCTCACCTGCTGCCCCGACAAGGTTCCAAGAGGCACCAACCCCACACTGCCCATCACTTCTGCTATTCAAACACACACATCTGTAAAATTCAGAAAGTGTTTTTAAGACGTCTTCCACCAGGCTGGCTTTTTTACTTTTTCCTTACCCTCTCTTCTGTTTTTAAAAAATTAGTTAATAATTAATCAATTAATTAATTTTGAGACAAGGTCCCACACTATGATACAGGCAGGTCTGGAGCTCATCGTGTAACCCAGGTCACCACAAACTCACAGCAGTTCTCCTGCCTCAGCTGCTGAGTACCAGGATTTCAGGCATGGGTTACTATGTTCATCCAGACTGGCTATTTTCAAAATAAAGCTTGCTTGCTTTCCCAGGAGACATTTCAGCTTGCAGGTTAGCAGCATTTTAAGAACTCTACCTTATAAAGGAAGAAATTCTCGCCGGAGGAGGTAGTTCTTTTGGAAAGTGCTTGCTGTGAAAGTATGGGGGCCTGAGTTCAGATTACCAGCACCCCAGTACACAGAGGGGTGCAGCAGCATATGTCTGTAGCCCACATGCTGGAAAGCAGGGACAGCAGGATCTCCAGAGCTCACTGACAAGCCCGTCCAAACCAGTGGGCTACAGAGTTACTGGGGACCCCACCTCCAAATGATGAGGTCGGTAAGACAGCCCATGGGTTAGAGCCGCAAAAGTCTGGCAGCCTGATTTGATCCCTGGACACACACAGAGGTGGAAAGAGAGATAACAGACTCCACAAAGGTGTCCTCTAGTGTTCACGTGTGCGTGCTCATATGTGTGCATGCGTGCGTGTGCACGTGCACACACACACACACACACACACACACACACGCACACACACTAAATAAAACTTAAAACTTAAAGAGCTTAGAGGAACTTAAAGGTTTAGAGGAATTGAAGAAAACAGCCAGTGTTGACATCTGGTTTCTATACATCACACGCACACATGAACATACCCAACACACACATACACACATGAACATACTCAACACACACATATACACATAAATGAATAACTCAATTTTAAGAAAGGAAGAAATCCACTCACAGTTCTGTCAACAAATATAACCAGTTTCTATTGCACATTTTCTTTGTTTTAATGTGTGTGTGTGTGTATGTGTAATTAAGACAACACACATGTGCTGGACAGAGGACACTATCAGGAATTGGTCATCTCCTCCCATGTGAGATCACACTCAGGTGCCCAGACCTGACAGTAAGGACCATCTCTCTCTCTCTAGCCCTGTGTTTTCTTTTAACCTTTTACAACAAAGTTTTGAGACAAAATTGTTGCCACAGCTTCATTATGTTGGTGTGTATGGTTATAAATACACATGACATAGGCCCCCAGAAGTGACATTTGTTTGGCTCATGGGGG
>NW_022196903.1:130607552-130627137 GCF_008632895.1 Mastomys coucha
GGTGGAAACTTACAAGAAATTTTACTTTTGCTAAGGCTTTATCTGGGGAGATGAGATCAGATGCATATAGATTAAATATGTATCTATGTATCTACATTTTTACAAGACTATAAGTAGCATTTTAGGGGCAAATGATCTTGGTTTTGTAAACATGTTTGTGGAAGACTAAAACACAGAGTGTTATTTCACAGTTTTGTTTAAAAGGAAATGTTTCCCAAGTTGCAGCTACAACGTACATGTTTGGCTGCTGGCGATGAAAACACATATGGTCAGCTGCTGGCTTTAGATCAATTGTGTAAACATTGTGATAATCTTCAAATACACCTGAAAGATGGCTGGGGACAGCTGGTGGCTTCACAGGGCAGATGGTTTAAACGTGAGAAGCACATGACAGACATGCCTCAGAAGTTCAAGTGCTTACCACATCAGTGGACGTCCACACTCCCCATAACCCGAACCTCAGAAGGCAGAGACAGGGAAGCCCCAGTCTGGAGAGCCGGCCTAGCCATATCAGTCAAATCCAGATTTGAGTGAGAGACTCTGCTTTGAAGAGTCAGGGAGAATCCTGATATTAACTTCAGGTCTCTACACGGCAAGTGCACAGGCTTGCAAGTGTGTACTCACATATGCGCATGTATCTCTCTCACACACACAAGAGCAGAAAAGCAAGACACAGCATGGAAAACCTATAGCCATGATCCTCAAACATCTATGCGTCACAGCATCGGAATGCTCGTCTAAAGTACAGGTGCCTGGTTCTTGCCATGGAGTCTCAGGAGGCCAGGCAGGGTGTCTAGACACCTGCAGTCTAATAAGTACTCAGGGATGAGGAGTATGAGGCCACATCTGGGTACCCACTGGCCCAGAGCCTCAGAAAAATAAAAGCAACTGTGGAGAAAGCGATATTCGAAAGTGAGCAGACAGGCGTTTAGACTTCAGTGAATCCTGACCAGTTTGAGCTCTTGGGTCGGGAGGAGGGATTGGGGACAGACTGTGCATGTATGTGGGCAGACGGTGCATGTATGTGGGCAGATGGTGCATGTATGTGGGCAGGTGGTGCATGTATGTGGGCAGACAATGCATGTATGTGGAGGAGATAGATGGTGTGTGTATATGGAGGAAATGGCAGCAGTGTTCCTTTTTTTTTTTCTTTTTCTTCTTTCTTTCTTTTTTTCAAGACAGGGTTTCTCTGTATAGCCTTGGCTGTCCTGGAACTCACTCTGTAGACCAGGCTGGCCTCAAACTCAGAAATCCGCCTGCCTCTGCCTCCCAAGTGCTGGGATTAAAGGCAGCAGTGTTCTGTTATTGCTGGTGTTGTTACATTTTAAAAATTATTTTTAGATTTATTTTACTTTATTTGTATGAGTGTTTTGCCTGTATGTATGCATTTTTACCATGGGTATGCAGTGCCCATGAAGACCAAGAGAGGGCGTCAGATCCCTTATAACTGGAGTTACAGACAGCTGTGACCCAGCGTATGAGGGCTGGGAACTGAACCCAGGACCTCTGCAAGAGCAGCAAGTGCTTTTAACCTCCGAGCCACCTCTTCAGCCTGATAGCAATGTTTTGTAGCCTACTAGCCCCAGCATGGAACAGCTCAAGGGCTTGTGGGAGTATAGGGCCGTTCTGAGTTCACAGGGGCTGAGGTTCTTTCTCTAGGGATGGTGGAGGTCACGGCAGGGATAGGATGGGGCACAAAAGATTTTTCAGCTTCATCTTTTCTGGCTTCCTCGGTGGAGAGCTTTTTGTGGCCCACATGTGTTTCAGGAAATAATTTTTAAAAAAATCAGCAAGTTCCCATGCTACGCGCAGCTACTCTCTGCCCAGGCAGCAGTCTCGCCACCTCTGCCTCTAGGCAAGCCCCAGGAGCAACTGATCAAGGTCTTCTTCTCAGCGAGGCTCACTTGTCTCAGAGTTAGTTCCTTCTCAGCCATCTACCTTCCTGTGGCTAGTTGTCACAAATCCCTTTAACCCAGTAAATCAAAACTCTAGCTTATGATTAATCAGTCAGATTTAATTAACAATAAATTCCCAATTCACAAGATGCAAGCTGCCCACCTAGATTAGACAAGTTATCCCAATTCTATCCTCTTACAATAGTTATAGCTACCTGTTGTTGGGAACCATCAGAGACCTGAGAAAAACATCCTGACCCAGAGACCTGAGAAAAACATCCTGACCCAGAGACCTGAGAAAAACATCCTGCCCCAGCTGGCTAAGCACCTTGGAATAAACATCCTGCTCTCCAAGATCCAGCTTGGCCCTGAGATAAAAAACATTCAGTGTACCATGACTTCTGAGAACTTCCCCCCAGCACCAGAAGATCCTGTAAACATCCTTCTCCCTCCTTCCTCTCCCCCTCCCCTTGTAAACATCCTTCTCCCTCCTTCCTCTCCCCCTCCCTCCAAGATTTTTGCTTTAAATATGCTCTGCTTAACCAAGTAAACAGCTCTTGACAAGCAATGCTTCCTTGAGTCCTGTCGTCTCTCTTGCCCATTCTTTATTCACAGGTTGTGACCCTCCTCGTTCCCCCGAATAACTTGACCTGCAGGCCAGGTCAACCCGTGGCTATTTAAAGCTTCGCAGAATCTGAATCGTCTTCCTCCTGCTCCACCTTCCTCCCTTCTACTTGTCTCCTCTGACTCTTCGCCCTGCCTCCCCTTTCCCTGTCCAATCACAGGCTTCTTGATGTACTAACATTTAATGTGATTGGACAGGGAGGATTCTGCTACACATCTGTATCTGAGTGCTTGCCCACACGTGTCCGCAGCATTCCTACCTTTAAGTACGTTTCTCCCCTCACTTCATACAGGAACTGGCAATCCGTTCTCTTCAGGATGGCTATGGTGGAGCTGCTCATGTGTATCCTCAAGGCTGGAAATAAACACCAGAGCCATGAGAATCCCCTCACGTCGAAATACGCTATGGTCACGGTTTGTTTCTTTCTGATTTGAGATGTCACCAGCACCCTAAGCAACTACTGTCCATCATGGAAAAATGCGTACAGCTGTTTTAGTGAATAGACCTTTAAAAACAGTGCCAGTGGATGACAAAATGCTGCCCATGTCAGAAGACCAGTCTGGCACTGTTTTCTTTAGGATCCTGAATGTTGACACTCTCCAAATTTTGTCCATTGAGTCTCATTCCAGCTCAGAGTGGGAACCTCTGACCTGGCTTTGGTTGAGTGGGCGGGGCTTTGGTTGAGTGGGCGGGGCTTTGGTTGAGTGGGCAGGGCTTTGGCTGAGGGATCTCCAGTATAAAGATTCAGTAAACACCTAAGGGGCTGTGGACAAGGTGAAGAGTCGGGCTCTGAGTTTCTCAAGCTTGCCTCTTCCCCAGCACCATCTCCTTCTGAAGAACAGTGACGAGGGACTCCTACCTAACGGCTCATTGCTGGATGCCCAGCAGCCACACCACAAGCCGTGACAGTGGTCAGAAGAGTGGACACTGGCCACGGGATCAGAGGGCTGTCGAGTGCTTAATACTGCACCGGCCCAGTCCTGTCCAGAAACCCGCCCAGCGAGGTCGGTGTCTCATCCTCCGTTCATGTATTTCAAGACCTTTCTGAGGTCTTGAAAGATGGAGTGACTTCCCCTAATATATGCAGATGAGGCGAGCACAGTTTTTACTTTAATCTAAGTCTGCTTGAGTCACACTCTTCTTTCCATGACACTTTGACTTTGTGGTACATAATTCTTAGATCATGTCAGTCTAACTACCAAAATCTTGCCGTGGGTCCTGTGCTTTGTCAGCTTTCTAAACTTCATCTACCATCATCTTTCTTCCCTCTACTATATATTATTATTATTATTACTACCACCAATATTAACTGATCGTCTATTGTATTCAATACACAGTGCCTCAGTTTTGCTGGTCACATGCCTTTGCAAAATGTCAAAGACTGACTCAGTCTGAAGAAAAGCCTTGTGTATGAACATATTCCTAGATTCTTTCTCTCCTAAAGTCAGCTTCTAGAAAACTCAAGTAAAGAGGAAAGAGGAATCTGAGCCAGGCATCTGGTCCATATCTTTCCCATTGGGTAACACAGTTTACATAGATATGTGCTAAAGTTCATGGCTATTCCATCTAGAACATGCCTCATTTCATTGCACATGGGCCCCAAATACAGAAACAGTCTAAATCAGCAGTCTATACAATAAAATTAAACATGGAGTGTTAATACGGGCTTCAGTCTAGCCCATGGGAGTCCTGCCTCTCTCTGACATTGTGTCGTGGTACTGTGCCGCGAATTCTACAAGTGCATCTGTTGGAAGAGAGAATCTCTGTTGCCTAAAGAAGACAGTGATGCCCCTTCTTACGGAGGCCGGTGGATTCCATCCTAGAGGCAGTGTTGACCGTATCTCCAAACAGGCAATAGCGAGGCATCTTGATCCCCACCACACCGGCAGCACAGGGGCCTGGAAGGAAGGAAGAGGAGGCGTCATTGCACATTGAGGAATGGAGCTGGGACAGGTGAGCCTTTCTCATGGGCACAGGGCTGTGTACTTCAAGACATGGAGACTTGGCTAAACACATGACGTGATCCCTTTAATGAGTGACTACAAGCTCTGGGATTTTGTTATAGCAAGGAACACTTATATTTTTACTGAAGAAGAAGGCATTCAAAGATCTGGGGCACAAAATGCCAACGTTTGAAATTCAAGGGCTTTCAAGAAGGTCTCGGGTGATCCCATAGCTTGTCTACTGTACCAAAGCACACAGTCCTAAACTCTGGATTGCTAGAAGGAACCATAGGCCAAAGACACAACTGCCCCTTTCCTTGTGTTAATTTTAGGGTGCTATTTCTAGGACTGATGGCCTATGATGGAACACTCAAAAGGAATGTCTGTGGCCCGAGTCTTCAATAAGCATTACGGCCATGCCAGTGCTGCTGGATTTGGTCTGTGGCGCAAGGATGCTTAACATGCAGAACAGAAGCCAAAACAAGAGTGAGCATGTTGGCACCATGGGTGGGTGTTGTGGACATTTGTTTCTTAAGCATAAAGAGGCATCATCTAGATCAGAGCTGCTGCTGCCGCTGCCTCATAGGAAGATCCTCGGACCCTCATCTCGAGATTCCAGCCCCTTGCACCCTCCTGTGTCCTGTTGCCAGCTGTGACTCTGCCCCAGTTGCATGTAAGCACCTCCAGGGAGACGCTATGGTATATACAAGACCAACTGAAACAGGAGCACCATCCCTGGGACCTTTGAGTTATTTGAGGTCACTCAATCTCTTGGAAGTAAACCCAGCGAACGGCTCACCGGCCCACCAGACCAGACTGGAGTGAGCGTTCTATTTTGTTCTTTTACTGGTGCCCTGTCTGATAGGTATCCTATAGATGGTGTTCACACCTCCCCGGGAAAAATTAGTGCAACCCTTGGAAAGGACTATCTTTGCATCTGGGTCTGCAGAGTGAAATATTAACCCAGAAACTGATGACCGTATGAAGACAGAAACTTCCAGCTACAGGGAACTACTAGCTTTCTGGCTGGCTTTCCCCCCGCCCCAATATTTGGATTTCCTTTTTCGTTTGTTTTTGAGACAAGGTCTCACTAGGTAGCTCTGGCTCTCTTGGAGCTCACGATGTAGCCCAGGGTAACTCAGAGTTACCCAGATCACTCGCCCCTGCCTTCTGAATGTCGAGACTATGATTCAGTGTAAACTACTCTCACAGAGGCCCTGAGGGGGTTCTAAGCCCTAAGTTTGGCAGCTGAGAACTGCCTGGGACTCTAGCTCCAGGGGATTTGACACCTGCTTCTACCAACTATAGGTACCTGCAGTCATACCCTCTCACACATACACAAGACATGCAAATAATAATAATAATAATAATAATAATAATAATAATAAATCTCTAAAGCAAAAGGGTTTCTTAACATATTTATCCTAATAGTGAAGATTAAAATAAACCAAAAACAGTTCAAAATACTGGATTTTACCTGAGTCTTAAATTAAACTCATTATTGGATTTGATACAAAACAAAACAGACAAACAATGCTAACAAAAACATACAAGAGACCACTGTGGAAATCAGTTTGGTGGTTCCTCAGAAAACTGGATGTAGTCCTACCTGAGGACCCAGCTATACCACTCCTGAGCATATACCTAGAAGATTTTCCAACATGTAACAAGGGCACATGCCCCACTGTGTTCATAGCAGCCTTATTTATAATAGCCAGAAGCTGGAAAGAACCCAGATGTCCTTCAACAGAGGAATTGATACGGAAAATATGGTATGTTTACACAATGGAGTACTCCTCAGCTATGAAAAACAATGATTTCATGAAATTCTTAGGCAAATGGATAGAACTAGAAAATACCATCCTGAGTGTGGTAACCCAATCACAAAAGAATACACATGGTATGTATTCACTGATAAATATTAGCCCAGAAGCTCAGAATACCCAAGATATAATTCATAGTCCACACGAAGCTCAAGAAGGAAGACCAAAGTGTGGATGTTTCAGTCCTTCTTAGAAGGCAGAACAAAATACTCAAGGGAGGAAATACCAAGACAAAGTGTGGAGCAGAGACTGAAGGAAATCCAGAGACTGCCCCACCTGGGGATCTATTCCATATATAGTCACCAAACCCAGACACTATTGTGGATGCCAAGAAGTGCTGGCTGACAGGAGCCTGATATATCTGTCTCCTGAGAGGTTCTATCAGAGCTTGGCAAATACAGGCGGATGCTCACAGCCAAGAATGAGACTGAGCACTGGGACCCTAATGGGGGAGCTAGAGAAAGGACTGAAGGAGCTGAAGGAGTTTGCAGCCCCATAGGAAGAACAACAATATCAACCACCCAGACCCCCCAGAGCTCCCAGAGACTAAACCACCAACCAAGAGTACACATGGAGGGTTTCATGGCTCCAGCCACATATGTAGCAAAGGAGGGCCTGGTTGGACATCAATGGGAGGAGAGGCTCTTAGTCCTGGGAAGGCTCAATGCCCCAGTGTAGGGGAATGCCAGGGCAGGGAGGTGGGAGTGAGTGGGCGGAGGGGGGGTAAGCACCCTCACAGAAGCAGGCAGAGGGAGGATGGGATAAGGGGTTTCCAGAGGGGAAACTGGAAAAGGGGATAACATTTGAAATGTAAATAAATAAAATATCCAATAAAAAAGACACAATAAATGTTGAAGAAAATAGAAAAAAATAGAAGAGATGAAATAGAGGAGACATGTGTCTGTGTTTGCATGTGTGTATGTGTGCTTGTGTATGCTACATGTGTGTATGTGTGCTTGTGTATGTGCTTGCATGTATGCATACATGTGAATGTGTGAAAAAGGCAAGACAATGTGTCATGCAAAGTATTAGTGAAGATAATTTAAACTTTTTACCTTACATATTCATTGTACATGTTCACTGGATGACAGTCAACAAATTTCTAATTCCTCATGTTTTTGGATTTCAATTGACTAGGATATGTCAGTAATATTAATTTTCATATTAAGATATTAAGAAAAAGTAGTTGTTACTTCTTGTTTTTGTTGTAAGAGGTAGAATTAGGTTTTTATGGATTTGTTGAAAGATTACTTTCTTGCTTCTTCTAGGGTGTAGTTTTGCTCCTTAAGTTGATGTTTTCCATCTATTATCCTTTGTAGGGCTGGATTTGTGGAAGATATTGGGTAAATTTTGTTTTGTCATGGAATATCTTGTTTTCTCCATCTATGGTAATTGAGAGTTTTGTTGGGTATAGTAGCCTAGGCTGTCATTTGTGTTCTTGTAGGGTCTGTATGACATCTGCCCAGGATCTTCTAGCTTTCATAGTCTCTGGTGAGAAGTCTGGTGTAATTCTGATAGGTCTGCCTTTATATGTTACTTGACCTTTTTTCCCTTACTGCTTTTAAAATTCTTTCTTTGGTTAGTGCATTTGGTGTTTTGATTATTATGTGATGGGAGGAATTTCTTTTCTGCTCCAGTCTATTTGGAGTTCTGTAGGCTTCTTGTATGTTCATGGGCATCTCTTTCTTTAGGTTAGGGAAGTTTTCTTCTATAATTTTGTTGAAGATATTTACTGGCCCATTACATTGGGAGTCTTCACTCTCTTCTATACCTATTATCCTTAGGTTTGGTCTTCTCATTGCATCCTGGATTTCCTAGATGTTTTGGGTTAGGAGATTTTTGCTTTTTGCATTTTCTTTGACTGTTATGTTAATGTTTTGTATGGTGTTTTCTGCCCCTGAGATTTTGTCTTCTATCTCTTGTATTCTGTTGGTGATGCTTGCATCTATGACTCCTGATTTCTTTCCTAGGTTTTGTATCTCCAGGGTTGTCTCTTTCTGATTTCTTTATTGTTTCTATTTCCATTTTTAGATTCTGGATGGTTTTGCTCATTTCCTTCACTTGTTTGATTGTGTTTTCCTGTAGTTCTTTAAGGGATTTTTGTGTTTCCTCTTTAAGAGCTCCTAGTTGTTTACCTGTGTTCTCCTGTATTTCTTTAAGGGTGCTATTTATGTCTTTCTTAAAGTCCTGTATCATCATCATGAGAAGTGATTTTATATCTGAATCTTGCTTTTCCGGTGTGTGTGATGGTGTGTCCAGGACTTGCTATGGTGGGAGAATTGTGTTCTGATGATGCCAAGTAACCTTGGTTTGTGTTGATTATATTCTTACGCTTGCCCTGCATCATCATGTTATCTCTAGTTCTACCTGCCCTTGCTAAATCTGACTGGAGTCTGTCCTTCCTGTGATTCAGGTTGTGTCAGAACTCCTCATAGTCAAGCTATCTCTGTGATCCTGTGATTCTGGGATCCTGACCCTTGTTAGAGCACCTGGGAGTGGAGCTTCCTCTGAGTGTTTTGGGACTAGCTGCAGAGTTTGTGTCCAAGGTCTGCTCAGGGCACCAGCCAGCCCAGACAGACTGGAAGCAACCTGAGCCACTAGGCTGGCAGAGTTCCTGTGTGCCTGGGTCCTGCTGGTCCCAGTTAATCCTAATGTTGGGACAGATGTTGTATCCTCCTCTCCTCTGATCCTGGGCATGTTAGAGTGCCTGGGAGTGGAGCTTCCTTTGAGTGTTGTGGGAGCAGAAGGAACCTGAGCCACTGGGCTGGCAGAGTTTCTGTGTGCCTAGTCCCGATGGTCCCAGTTACTCCCGGTATTCGGACCCGATCTTGGTTCTTGACTTCCCTTCCTGGTAGTATAACGGCAGCACATGGGTACCCAGAGAGGAGACTGGGAACCACTGTGGACTCGTCATTCTGGACTTTGCTCTGTCTCCTCCCAGCAGTGTGCTGGTGGCCAGGCACCACCCCAGGCCCAGTCCCCCTATGATCCACTCTCAGAGAGGTGGAACACAGTAAGACATAGAGCTTTAACTAATCAGATGCTCTGGGTCTCTCACCTCTGCTAGTATTAGCTCCTTTCTCTCCCTCCCCGCTCTTTCTCTTGCTCTCTGTCTTGTTCCCCCCTCTCATTCTCTCTTACTCTTGCTCATTCTCACTCTTTCTGACTCATTCTTTCAGATTGTCTCACACTTCTGATGCTCCTGACTTTCCTTTCAATGAGGCTCTTAAACTTCCACTGTCTTCTAAGTGACCCATGTGCTCTCTGTAGCACTGCCTCACAGTAGAAGTGTTAGAGACCTTTGACCTGTTGTTTCTCCTCTGAATCATGGGTTTTTAGATATTGTTTTTTTCTTCTTAAAAAAGATTGTATGTTCCATGACATGTATGTGCCCATCTGTCTGTGGGTAGGTGTGTCTGAGTGTAGATGCTGGAAGAAGTCAGAAGAGCATTGTATCTCTTGGAGCTGGAGTTAAAGGTGCTGTGAGCTGCCTGTCATGGGTGCTGGGACTAAACTGAGGTCCCTTACAAGTGTGCTACACTGTCTTGACCATTAAGCCGTATCTCCAGCCCTAGCATTATAACATTTTAATGGAACATGGACAGGAGTTGGGACTGTGTATGGGAAGGCAATAGTGAGACAGATGTGACGATTTAAGGGCAGTCCAGAACCTCTTGTTTGCCTGTGTGGTCAGAATGTTTATCCATCCTGGAACAGACTTGCTATCCATGGTGTTATTTCAGGCGTAATCGAGGGGCTGATGGGCTAAATGTGTCAGGATATATACCGGACTCCACACTTGGCACATAGGTTAAGAATAAGTTTTACATGAAAAAATATGGCCTTGTGTGTTTTACTTTGAGTGACCCTGTACTGGTTGGTTTTGTGAGTCAACTTGACACAAGCTGGAGTTCTCACAGAGAAAGGAGATTCAAGTTAGGAAATGCCTCCATGAGATCCAGCTGTAAGGCATTTTCTCAATCAGTGATCAAGGGGGAGGGCCCAGGCCCTTGTGGGTGGTGCCATCCCTGGGCTGGTAGTCCTGGGTTCTATAAGAAAGCAAGCTGAGCAAGCCAAGGGAAGCAAGCCAGTAACATCCCTCCATGGCCTCTGCATCAGCTCCTGCTTCCTGACCTGTTTGAGTTCCAGTCCTGACTTCCTTTGGTGATAAGATGAGTACATTTTTTTCCTCTCCAGCTTGTTTCTTGGTCATGATGTTTGTGCAGCAATAGAAACCCTGACTAAGACAGGCCCCCTCTTGCTAGGATGCCCAAGTCCTCACCAGAATGAACTCCAATGCGAATCCACACGGGGAGGCCAGGGAGATGCTCCAGCTCATAGGTCCCTATGAAGCTCAGGATGTCCAAGGCCATCTTGGAAATATCTACTGCATGCCGGTTGCCATTTCTCATCGGCAGACCGCTGGCCACCACGTAGGCATCGCCGATGGTTTCTACCTGTGGAAACACGTTCTCATCAGTGGCTCTACTCCACGGGAGACAGAACTGAACAGAATCCTTTTCTGAACGCACATATGAGTAAGGAATGAGAGCTCAGAATGAGCACAGTCCTGTTTACCTTGTTCAGGGCCCATCTATGACAATTTCTCCAGTTTTCTTTCTTTCTCTCTTTTCTTAGTAGTCTAGTTAACTGGATGACACAACAACTATGGAAGATTTTAGCCATAAAGAAGAATTTTATAGTTACATTGTGCAGATGAAGTGTCTACACATTGTAGACAATTCTGTAAGTGTTCAAGTGATCCATTTATGGGGCTGGGCACAAGGCTCTGTGACTGAGGACACCTCTGGCTCTTGCAGAAGACCAGGGTGCAATCCTGCATTCACTTGGTGGCTCCCACCCATTTGCAACTTCAGCTTAAAGGATCAGATGCCCTGTGGGCATCCGCATGTTAGTGGTGCAGACAAGGAGGTGGACACATGCCCGTACATTTCACAGTGAAGATTAAAACTAAATAATGAAATGACCTGACTGATCCTATATAATTTTACCAGAATAAGCTTTAGCGATGATCATTTTCAACATAGTATTTTGCCAAGAGTAATTGTAGGTTCCTTCAAGAAGGAAACATTTTTATGGCCTTGTGCAGTGTTCACCGTAACTCCACTGTCTGCGCTTCATTTACAGTCAGCTTACATGCTGCCCATTGCTTTATAGGGGATTTGAAACACTGCCGTTTCCTCTGTATTTGTCATCCTAAATTTATCTGTGCTGTAATTTCTTCCTTCTGGGCTACTTCTTAAGGTAATTTTGACATCTGACCTTTTAAAATTCTTCTACATCTTTTCCGGTTCAGCTTGGATTCAAGCACCACTTCTGTGAGTGCTAAAGATTGGTTGATTGGTTGATTGATTGATTTTTGCATGCATGTTTGTATGTGTCTGTGTGCTAAGTGCAGGTACCTGCAGAAACCAAAAGAGGATGACAGATCCCTTGGAGCTAGAGTTACAGGCAGTTCTGAGTCCCCATGACTTTGGTGCTAGAACTCAACGCAGGTAGAATAGGAAGCGTTCTTGACCTGCCTCTTGTTATAGCTGAGTGGGGGGTGATGGGGGGGGAGGGGGCAGGAGTTATAACAGGGGCAACTGAGTCAGGCTCTGGTGGCCTTGGGCCACTCAGTTGTCGAAGCCTGAGGGTTGGAGAAGGTACCTTGTAGACATCATGGTGGTCCACAATCTGGTCAAAGCTCTTGTAGATGTCATTCAGCATGTCCACCACCTCCATGGGTGTGCTGTACTTGCAGATGGTGGTGAAGCCCACAATGTCACTGAAGTAGATTGTGACTTCTTCGTACAGCTCTGGCTCCACAATGCCTTTCTCCTTCAGGGACTTTACCACCAGCCTAGATGAGGGAGGAAAATGACCTTTAACATCTGTAGAGTTTCCTTGCCTTGCAGTTTAGATTGTAGCAACTGTCAACAGGACTGAATAACACATGATTTCTAATGAATTCCAGTGAGTGTCCAGGAAGCAAAGCCAACAGATTTCACATGTGTGTGTATGACTCCACTGCCCACATATGTGTACGCGTATCTGAAATTGGATGAAAATAAGCATTTTCAACCTTAACTTAGATTAGTAATATTCATAAACTCACAATCCTATCACCTATATAACTAATGTCTATATGCATTCATTGATAATCTCTCCATTGATAATCCATTTCAAACAAGCATAGCACCATATTCAGAAGCCTCAATGTCAAGTATGTCACTGATGTCAGAAATTGGCCCTAAGGCTACGAGCCCTGCCCTTCTCACCAAAGCCACCAGTTCTGCCCCGCTCAGATACTTCATGGGGTTATTTAACATCATGCCAAAGAAATGATGCATTCAACATTCATTTTAAATATACCTAAATCATAATTTATTGGATATTTTGAACCAGATTCTGGTCCTTTAAGGAGCAAAGTCAACCACTCCATTGGTAAGTTGCAGCTACAGCAAAGGATGCCAAAGAGAAGTCACTCAGAAAACCTCACTGAAAGGTTGGGAGGGGCAGCTTCACAGAGCAAGTCCACCTGAGCGGACTGGAACTTCCTTTAGGGGACAAGGTGCCTTCCTCACGGAGGAAGCGTTCTGGGGCTGACTGGGGTTGAGGAGTCTCTGTTGCTGTTGGGGTCATTTTGAAGGGAGCCTGAGCAGAAATGTGGAAGCCTCAGTATCAAAACCTAGATGCTGGGAGGTGTGACAGCAGCCTACGGGAACAAAGCCCTCATTTTCTTTATTTTGTACAAAGTGTTTGCTTGAATGTGTGTATATGTACTGCAAGTGTGCCTGGTACGTGCAGAGGCCAGAAGAGGGCACTCTCGAGACTGGAGCTAAGGAGACTTGTGAGCTACCATGTGGGTGCTGCAAACTCAGGTACTTTGCAAGAGCAGCAAATGCCCCTAACTGCTGAGCCATGTCTCTAGTCCCCAAATACTTCATTTTTATATAGATAAGAAAACAAAGGGCTGAAAAGGAAGTGGGAATTTCCTGTGATCCCATAGCCTGCTGCAGACAGAGCTGTTACTAGAACTGAGCAATACCTGCCCGTCCTGTGCACCACAGCCATCTGCAAGGCAAGCCATGTTCAGGGAGATGGAGAAGATTTGGAGATGATGCTAACAATGTAGAATCTCTGGGGATCGTCGAGAAAACCCATGGCCTATCAGCCACAGGGGTCTGGAACACACGGAGACTCTCCAGTGCTTAGAGGAGAGCTTTTCAAGTGTAGTAACACAATGTAGGGACCTTTGCAAAATAATCCTTGATGTGGTTGGTTAGGCTGTGATGCCACACTGTGTGTAAATGGCACGCTGTGTATGTGTAACATGCAGAGTGCTGTGGGTGTTGCAGAAACATAATGATTACACTGGGATTTCTGCCAGTCTGTGCTTTTTATGTTAATGTTGAAGAAGACAAAGAAACTTGAAAACCATGTACTCCCCAGAAAAGTGAGTGTTTCTAGGTAAGGGAAAGAAAGAGAACTTCAGGTAGTGAGCTTGGGTAAAGGGTTGCTGCTGTCACAGAATTTGAATACAAATTAGATATCTTGGTTTTCTCACAAGAGGAAAACCCATTTACATTTTCCTAATCTCCTGGGTACCATTTAATACATGCTGAAATGGTGGTGGGTCCTACACACCCTTCAGCGGTGCTAGAAATGTTGGGTTTTGGTTCTTCTGGACAGCAGCCACTTAACGTTATTTTGCAAACACGAAGTTTCCATAAAATATATTTTTCCAGAATTATAGTGAAGCCTGGCTTCAACCACCTAGCAAGATTACTTACCATTGGTGCAGGAGAGATGGTTCAACCATTAAGAGTGCTTGCTGTTTTTGCAGAGGACCGGGATTTCATTCCCAGATCCCATATCAAGTAGCTCACAACCACATAAGACTCTAACTCAGATCTGATGGCTTCCACTGGCCTAAGTGGGCAACCACACTTGAATGTATACAGGCGTGGGTGCTCATGTACAGACACACATACACACACACACACACACACACACACACACACACACACACAATTTTTTTAAAAGTTGCCATCTAGTGGTCATGTTGAACGGAGCTTGTGAAAACCCTGGGACAACCACAGTGTCATGTTTGTCAACGAGGCCTTACTGTCCAGGCAAAGAACTCAGCATGACATAGTGAGTTTATGTGGCTCAGGAACACAGGCCCTCTTCGACACAGAGGCAGGTGGTTCTAGTATATTTCCAGAATGCTCTCCTAGTTTGTGTGTCTGAGCTGGAAGGCTCAGGGTCCCAACTAGGCTTCTCTTAGTCTCAGGGACTGAGTGGAGCATGTGTGTGTCCCCTAACTCTTTGCCCAGGTTTACAGAGAAGAAATAACTTTTTATATGGAAAATAGTACAGAAGGGGGTGGATCTGGGAGGGGTCGAGGAAACAGCAAAAGAACTGGAGAAGCCACGGTGACTGTGTCTACCCCAGCATGAATGTCATAGGCAAGTATTAGTTTCTTATCTGCTACCCAAGATAGTGAAGGAAGAGGGGAGACAGGCTGGAGCATTTACGTCTCCTGTCCAAGACTGCTCATCCATAGCAGTGGCTGGAAGCAAGCTTTGAAGTCAGGTCTCACCGGGCTCAGTTTCCATGATGTTACCAGAGCTAGGCTACCTCGCTCGTCTTTACGCTCAATTGACAGCTTGCCACACCTTAACAGGAAGAGACCTTCGCTTCCTGCTTGTACAAAGCCACGGCCAAACCATGTCGTGATTCCTTGTTTATCTTAACATTCCTTGGGAACTTATTTGAATGACAGTGTTCAGAAAATATTAAGCTTTCTGGGGATTTCAGTATTAATGTCCTTTCTCTCCTGTGCTGACCATGCTTCATGAAGTTCGCTCATAGATGGCCTGGTGGCGAGACACCTGGTGCGCGTCACCCACCTCCTCTCTCCCGAGTAACTTCTAGTTCTCACGACTTGGACTTGGCTTGTGATGTCAAGAAGAAAAGCAAAGACACCCACAACTATTGCCCAATGCCTCACAGCTCACACAGCACAGGCGGACTTGAGTTTCCACTCTGAGACTGGGGACAGACAGACGGCAACCTGCCTGATGGCCGAATGTAGGCTTCATGAGGTCTGAGAACTCACAGCCTGTAGGAATTCAGTGTGAAATCAGGAAGCTCAGCAAGGATAAGCATTTTTAACCCTGAAGGGTCTATAAAAGGAAACCATCCTAAACTACCCAAAACAAACAAAATCCCAAACCAAATCCAGAACAGAACCAGCAACAGCGAGAGGCGGGTATGTTGAAGGTTTCAGCTGGGAGCAAGGTGCCTGGCCGTGGAATCCTGGGAAGCCATGTTTGCAGGAGACGCGCCTTACCGTGGGAGCAGCATAAAGTTCAGGTGGTCAGCCCTGTCCCTCTCCGCCTTGTACAGCTGGGTCCTTTCCTCCACCAGGTGTTCCAGGTTTCGAGAGTACAGCTGTAGACGTCGGATCAAGGTGTCCATGTAGGACTCATTTTTTTGGTCATGGAAAAGGCTGCAGGTGGTAACAGACAAAGGATTTTTACACATCATAGGGAAGGGACATGAGGGGTCTCATGGTGTTGTGCATGTTAAAGATTATACTTATAGCATGCAGAGAGACATGGAGGAAAGCTCTGAGATGCCCCAGCCGTTCCGTCATCATGATTACATCATTGACAAGTTCCCACTTCTGCCCTCAGAAGGAGAGATGGCTTGCTTTGGCTTTGTATGAGTGTGTGAGTATGTGTGTGTGTGTGTGTGTCTGTGTCTGTGTTTGGTGTGTGTGTCTCTGTGTTTCTCTCTGTGTGTATGTGTGTGAGACTGGTTGTGTCTCTGTGTGGCATGCTCTCTCTCTCTCTCTCTTTCTCTCTCTCTCTCTCTCTCTCTCTTCCTCCTTCCCCCCCTCTGTGTGTCTATATGTGTGTTTGTGTATGTCTATTGTGTGTGTTTGTGTTTATGTTTCTCTGTGTGTCTGTGTGTGTTGTGCCTCTGTGTGTATGTGTTTGTGCATGTGTGTGTGTATATGTGTGTGTGTGAGAGAGAGACAGAGACACAGTAGAGGAGGTGTGAGGACAACATTGTTTTGGGGATGAACTGAGCCTGGTCTTGTTGACATCTCAACAGTCCCAAGAGACAGAATTTTTTTATAACAAGCTCCCAAGGGATTCTTGCTTGACTCCACCAGTAAAGGTTAGTTAGGCAGGATGGGATCAGGAGCAAGCAAGGGAGATGATGGATTATTTTTTTCCAAATGAATGGCTTCAATTAAAAGTTCCCCCACCTTAACTGTGAATCCTCATCACCTAGGGAATGATTAAAACTCCCAGTGCTAAGTCACACCTCAGAGCAGTTACGCCAAATGCTCTAGGGTAGAATAAGGTGCCAGTGTTTCTTAAAGCTCCTTGGGGAATCTCAAATGTGCAGCCATGTTTGAGACCCACCAGAGTCAAGGGTAAAGGCCAGTGGCTCATGATCTCCATGAGAGTCCCTGTCCTTGATACTGCACAGTCCCGACTGACCTCAGTGACAGCCAGGGAAGGAGTGAAAAGGCGAGAATGGAATCTGTTGTTATTTCCTGCTCTATTCAAACAGTGCCCACTTCTGCCAATCGGACCACATCAGCTCACCAGCTACAGCTCCAGTCTCTGCTTTGGTGTCTCACCTCAGCAGGTGTCTGAATCTTAAGCTGTCCTAAGGACGCCCCCAGAAAGTCAGAAGTGAAAGGAAGGATAGAAACCATCCAGCTCACTCCAGCTTCATGAATGAGAAAGTTGGTAGCCTGTGTGCATGCGTGCGTGTGTGCGTGCGTGAGTGAGTGCATATTGATTTGCGCTCTGTCCCCAGCAAGCCAGCATCATGCTTTCCTTGGTGCTTGGTCCCCCAGCTCTCCAGCCACTGTCCCTTTCCCCATCTGTAGTGTGTTATCTAAAAGCACACAGCATCTAGGATTTGGCATCACTGGATAAGGGATGGACCACGTACTTCGAACATGAATGCTGTTCTGATTCAGAAAACAAATCTAAAGCGTCTAGGGCTACAGCTGGTGATTTTGGAGATTTTAAAAGCTTGCTGACCTTGGGGGCTGGAGAGATGGTTCATAGGAGCCTTTTCTGCTTTACCAGAGGACTCTCGTTCACCTCCTAGGACCACGTCAGGTGACTTACAGTCTCCTGCCATCCCAGCTCAGGTCTAAGGGATCTGGGTGCCCACACACACGTGCATAAACTCACACACATACAAATAATTAAAAATAAAAGCTAGATCTTAAAAATATTAAGAACTTTCTGGGCTGGTGAGATGGATCAGCAGGTAAGAGCACTGACTGCTCTTCCGAAGGTCCTGAGTTCAAATCCTAGCAACCACATGGTGGCTCACAATCACTGCCTTCTGGTCTCTCTGGGCTGGTGTCCTGAGCAGACCTTGGGCCCAGGCTCCACAGCCAGTCCTACAACACCTAGAGGAAGCTGCTGCACTCCCAGGTGCTCTAACAAGCCCAGGGTCAGAGGATCCCAGAATCACAGGATCACAGAGACAGCTTGACTCTGAGGAGTTCTGACACAACCAGGATCACAGGAAGGACAGGGTCCAGTCAGATTTAGCAAGGGCGGGTAGCACTAGAAATAACCAGATGGCAGGGGTGTGGGGGGGGAAGCGTAAGAAAATAAACAACACAAACCAAGGTTACTTGGCATCATCAGAACACAATACTCCCACCATAGCAAGTCCTGGACACACCATCACACACACCGGAAAAGCAAGATTCAGATATAAAATCACTTCTCATGATGATGATACAGGACTTTAAGAAAGACATAAAGAGCATCCTCAAAGAAATACAGGAGAACACAGGTAAACAGTTAGAAGCTTTTAAAGAGGAATCACAAAAATCCCTTAAAGAACTACAGGAAAACACAATCAAACAAGTGAAGGAAATGAGCAAAACCATCCAGAATCTGAAAATGGAAATAGAAACAATTAAGAAATCAGAAAGAGAGACAAACCTGGAGATACAAAACCTAGGAAAGAAATCAGGAGTCATAGATGCAAACATCACCAACAGAATGCAAGAGATAGAAGGGAGAATCTCAGGGGCAGAAGACACCATATAAAACATTGACATAACAGTCAAAGAAAATGCAAAAAGAAAAAATCTCCTAACCCAAAACATCCAAGAAATCCAGGATGCAATGAGAAGACCAAACCTAAGGATAATAGGTATAGAAGAGAGTGAAGACTCCCCAATGTAATGGACCAGTAAATATCTTCAAGAAAATTATAGAAGAAAACTTCCCTAACCTAAAGAAAGAGATGCCCATGAACATACAAGAAGCCTACAGAACTCCAAATAGACTGGAGCAGAAAAGAAATTCCTCCCATCACATAATAATAAAAACACCAAATGCACTAAACAAAGAAAGTATTTTTAAAAGCAGTAAGGGAAAAAAGGCAAGTAACATATAAAGGCAGGCCTATCAGAATTACACCAGACTTCTCACCAGAGACCATGAAAGCTAGAAGATCCTTGGTAGATGTCATACAGACTCTACAAGAACACAAATGCCAGCCCAGGCTACTATACCCAGCAAAACTCTCAATTACCATAGATGGAGAAAACAAGATATTCCATGACAAAACAAAATTTACACAATATCTTTCCACAAATCCAGCCCTACAAAGGATAATAGATGGAAAACATTAACATAAGGAGCAAAACTACGCCCTAGAAGAAGCAAGAAAGTAATCTTTCAACAAATCCACACAAATCTAATTCCGTCTCTTACAACAAGAACGGAAAGAGTAACAATTACCTTTTCTTAATATCTTAATATGAAAATTAATATTACCAACATATCCTAGTTGACTGAAATCCAAAAACATGAGGAATTAGAAACTTGTTGATTGTCATCCAATGGTCTCTCTAATTTGGTAATTGGAGAAATAGGTCCAATATTATACAATCTATATACACTTTCAGCTTGTTTGTGACAGAGTCTTGCTGTGTACAACATAAGGGTCTTGAAATCTTGCTTCTCCTATCTCAGCCTCACTATTAGTAGTATTGTTTATTTGATGTTGCTACACTATACTATAGTTTTCAGAACAGCTTATATATTTCAAAAGTATTTATCTACCCAAGGGAGACATAGACAATTAACTTGGGAGGTGGCTTGTAGGAAAGAGAACAACAAAGAATGAGACTGAATGCTTTGCTTGTCATTTGTAGCTCTTGTATCAAGTTTGAAGAAGAGTACTTTATAAGTTATTCTTTCTCTGAGATGAATGCTTTTCCAA
>NW_022196903.1:130627188-130630650 GCF_008632895.1 Mastomys coucha
AAAAAAAAAAAAAAAAAAAAAAGAAAGAAAGAAAGAAAGAAAGAAAGAACTACCCATCTGGGTCTGGAGAGCTGGCCCAGCATTTAAGAGCACTGGCTGCTCTTCCAGAGGACCTGAGTTTGATTCCCAGCACCCTCGTGGCAGCTCACAACTGTCTGTAACTTCAGTCTCAGAGTCAGATGCCTTTTCTGGTCTCTGTGAACACTGCATGCACATGGCACACAGACATGCATGCAAGAAACACACACACACACTCATACACACACACACACACACACACACACACACACACACACACATATATAAATTTAAAAAACAATTACCCAGGGCATTATAGAATCGCAGGACCCAGGTTAGACTTCCAGAAGGTCTGGAAATTACACATTGAATTAAAATTTGTTTCATTTAATGTATTTGACCATGTTTCCCTGCTCTGTTAATTCCTGCCAATCCTCCCTGCCTCCTCATGCACCCCAGCTTTTAAATTCTCTTAGAAGCTGAATCTCTTTTTCAGACTTATTTTTAACTTATGTATTGTGTGTGTGCTGGAGGAACACTGCTCTGAATGCAGCTGCCCAGGAAAGCTGGAAGCATCCTGTCTGTCCCTTGGGGCTGGACTCACAGGCAGTTGTGATTCTCCTGATGTGGGCTGTAAGGAACCAAACTCGGGTCCTCTGCGTGTCTTAACTGATGAACCATTTTTCTTGCCTCTGGAAACTATTTTTAATGATAAAAAGTATGACATATTATAATGTATTTTGCCTTTGAGTGTTTAACTTTATAAGAGAACATGTCCCTGGGAAGTGGTCTTTTTATTTCAGAAGCATTTGCATTTTATGTGACAGGTGTTGGTTATAGCCTGAGAATTTTATTGGTACAAACATCTTCATTCCTCAGTAGCACTAAATATCAGCTATGCAACCATCGTTAAAGAATCCAAAATTGGGAGGAAAAGTAAAAAAGTCAGCAATACCCAAATATCTTGGCTAGTGTGCTCTCGATTCTCTTGAAATCTGGCCTCTTTTCTGGATCCTCCTCCCAACAGCTTTTGACAAGGAGATAGACCTGCAGAGACGAAGTAGGCGGGGCTTATTAGACATGCAAAGATGAACTAGGCGGGGCCTATTAGACCTGCAGAGATGAAGTAGGCGGGGCTCATTAGACATGCAAAGATGAAGTAGGCGGGGCCTATTAGACCTGCAGAGATGAAGTGGGCGGGGCTTATTAGATAGACGTACAAAGCTGAAGTGGGCGGGGCCTATTAGACCTGCAGAGATGAAGCAGGCGGGGCTTATTAGACAGACATGCAAAGATGAAGTGGGCGTGGCTTATTCGACCTGCAGAGACGAAGTGGGCGTGGCTTAGCCCAGGGGTAGGAGTGGGGGTGGGTGGGGGTGGGGGTGGTGCTACACTCCAAGATAGATCCTCATTCTGTCCTCCTTGATGGGCATGATCAAGACGGGGTATTTCACAAGGATCTGCCACAATGATTATGAGAACCAGTCCCCAGGTACATTACCACACCCAGTCAGTCTTTGGAGGGCAGTTCCTTAAAATGTGGTAACAATTTGAATGAGGCTGGGTTCATGGGAGAGATTATAGGCTCCACAGGAACATGTGGTGTTTATGTGTCAGGGAGGGTAAAAAATAATGAGGTTAAGGCTGGCAAGATGACTTAGCACGTTAATCTCTCTCTCTCTCTCTCTCTCTCTCTCTCTTGCTCTCTCTCTCTCTCTCTCTCTCTCACACACACACACACACACATGCACCCACGCACACACGCACGCATACACGCACGCACACACATGTTTGTGCACATGCTGCACACACACATGCACATGCTGTAATAAACTAAAATTACTGTTCTTCAAGGAAACAAAGCAAGGGGGTCTACCTAAGAGCAAAGCTTGATAGTTTGTTAATCTCAGCTACAGCTGGAAGTCACTTCCCTGAGAACTACTTGTGTTCAGGCCTGGCTCAAGGCATTAAGTGATTTGTGAGCACATATGTGTGTTCTGAATCTTGCATTGGCAAAAGATGATTGCACTTATGTTTGAAGTTTCCCACATGACAGGGGTGCACGGCTGTCATGGAGAAGTGGCTCAGAGAACAGGGAGGTAGAAGCGCCTGTTATCTTACCTGCCACCACATTTGTGACTTGACCCAAAAGGGAAGTTGCCGCCATGTATTTAAGTAAAGTTTACTCTTCTCTGAGGTTGGAAACAAGGTGATAAATGATTTGGTACAGTATTCCTCTCCCTGGATTTTATTGAAATGGTTCCTGGGAGGGAACTAAGGCCACAGCTCCCTGTTTGTCTATCTAGCCTCTGTCTGGGTAATGCCCCTGCCTCAGCATGGGCCACACCCCTGAGGATGGAAGGAGCAGTGTTGAGGGATTGGTTTCAGGCTTGTTTTCTACTGGGACCAGTTACTAGGGCATGAGATCTTTGCCTAGGTTCCAGTTGTAGAATCATTGAGCCACAGAGATGAATTGTGGGCATTGTTTTGGTGAATAGGGCTTTAATCATCTGTATAGACAGCCCAGTGAATTCTTCCATAGTGAAGATCCCATTAACCACAGGTTGAAACGGTTCAGGGAAAAACTAAGTCTGCACCAAACACATACAACAGTATACAACATGGCCATCAATCTTCATAGGATTTATTGTATAAATCCATAAGTTACGCAAAGGTGATTTATGGCATCCCGGAGGTTGTCGTAGGTTATATGCAAATGCCACACCATCTGATGGTAAGGGGCTCTGGCAGGCAAGGATTGGAGAGGCTGGAGGATCCTGGAATCTTTCTCTTCTTACTGGGGAATGACTGAAAAGATATGATGACGTGGGAGAGGTGGGGGAGGAGTCCAGAAGGGCAGGAGAAAGGGAAGTGATGAGAAACAGCAGTGGGTGTTGGGGGTGGGAGCGGCTACCTCAGCAGCTGGGTCCTTATCACGCGCCCTCCCCACTCCTGTACCCACCACTCTCTCTCAATCCTACCCTTCATCCTTTCCTTTCATCCTTTTCTCTTTCTCTGCTTTCTTTAATTTATAATGGGGCTCACTATGTAACCCACATTGTCTTCAAACTCAAAGTCCTTCTGCCCCAGCCTTCTCAGAGCTGGGATTATAGGTATGAGTCACCGTGCCTGACTTCTAAAGTCTTCTTGAAGGACTGTTTAAATGTTTCCTCTGGGTTTCTAAAATGAAGCATACTGTTTTTTCTCTTTCATTCATTTATTTATTTATTTATTTATTTATCTATTTATTTATTTCATGTATGTGAGTACACTATTGCTCTCTTCAGACACACCAGAAGAGGGCATCGGATCCCATTACAGATGGTTGTGAGCCACCATGTGGTTGCTGGGATTTGAACTCAGGACCTCTGGAGAGCAGTCAGTGCCCTTAACCACTGAGTCATCTCTTCAGCTCCTTCTTTCTTTCTTACCTCCCTCCCTCCC
>NW_022196903.1:130630660-130650035 GCF_008632895.1 Mastomys coucha
TTGATAAGTAGCTAAGGATGACTTTGAACTCCTGACTGTCTTGTCTCTACCCACTCAAGTGCAGGGATAAGAGGCATGTGCCACCACACCTAGCTTAGTACATTTTAAAGTAGAGTTTTAAAACAAAGCATACTTTTAGTCAGTCGAGCTTTTAAGTCAGTTGGATCAGAATATTACCTTCATCTCCTGTCTGTGCAGGTGAGGGTTTTGTGGTTTTCATAAATGAGACGTAAAAATCTCTTGTACCTGAGGCTAGACCCTCATACCTGATAATTCTCCCTCTGCCTTCCAAGTGCTGGGACTGAAGATGTATAAACCCATAGCTGTCTCATATTTCTTTTTAAATCAATAGAAGTATTTGTAAGCCCAACACATACATCACATATACCTTGGCTCTCAAAAACCGGAGGCTGCGATGTGTGCTTCCACCAGCAGCTCTGCCCTGAACTGGGGGAGGGGTAGAGCTTGGGGGAGGGGTGAGAACATCTGGTCACAGATCCCTGCATCCTCACCCCTGTGTCCTATGACTGTCACCAAAGAGCAGTCCCTCCTTGCCTGGGAGAGATGGTTCCAAGGCTCCCAGTAGAGACCTTCAAGTCAGGAGTACAGAGTACAGAGCCTGGCACATACTTATCATTAGACGGAATCTGTAAGTTATAATAATAACCAATGAGAAAGTAAAACAATCATAGTAGTATATTACATTTTCCCCCATCACTGCACATGCACTGGAGAGCCATTATTAAGTAATGGGGTCACTTGAACTCATCATTCAGATGTAAATCCTTGAGCCTAAGTGCCTGAGAGCCTCATGGGGAGGGGAGAATAGAAGAGAGGAAAAGGGCACAAGTTTTATCATACTGAGCAACCTGAAATCTATAAATTGTTTATTCTGGAGTTTTTCATTTAGTACTTTTGGACTCCAGTGGTTTCTAGTAACTGAACACACACACACACACACACGCACATGCACACACACACACACACACACACACACCTATCAAACAAAGGGGGTGATTGTATTTGGCCTTTTCAGATGTGATCAACTGAAAACTCTCGAGCGGGGTCAATTGTACGGGGTTACCTGGGTGGGTCCATATGGAGTCACTCACGTTCTAATCAGAAGAGATTGGCGCAAGAGAGACAGAGAGGCAAGAGGATGTGGCGCAAGGCAGTGCTCAGGATGGGTGGCTACCAACCACAAAAAGCCACCAGAACCTGGAGGCCCCGTCGTTTTTCCAGAACGCTCCGTGAGTCCGTTTTGTGTTCCACCACCGAGTGTGTGGTAAGCTTTCCAGCAGACAGATCGCTGGAGACTGGGAAGATCCACCCCTTACCTCCAGCTCCTTTTCATCTGCAGTTTCCAGGAAGAGATCTGGGCGGAAAGGTTTCGTCCCATATGAATTTTCCACTCTGAAAATCTTCTCTGATTGGATGAGAATAATTACATTGTGAGAAGACCCCTAGTGAAGACTGTTTGCCACAGTCTGAAGTTGGTTCACCCCTTGGTGACCCTTCAGTCCAGTAGGAGTGGGAGAGCCTGTCTACAGACGTGAATGAGGTGGGAGGGGTCTTCCCCCACATACAACCAGGAGCAGCCTCACTGGTAGACGGCTAACAAAGGAACCTCTCAGATTCTACCACTGCCTTCTTCAAGCTTCCCGGCTCCCCTCTTCGTACCCTGACTCCCATATCCCCCAAGCTGACCTCCGAGACAGCCCTGAGTTAGTACATAGCACATGCTCAGAGGGTGAAGGCCAGATGAATGGAACAAAGTGTTATCCTTCAATGAGAAGCAGCAAAAACTAAGCACTGCTTTAAATAAGAATGAAGTGCACGTGCTGTCTTGCTAGCCTGTGCTGGTCCCATCAGCAAGCAAGTACCTTGCCTTCTCTGATTAAGAGAACTGGAGTGCAGGGAAATTCTTACTGTGCTTGCATTTTGAGACAGTGTTTCATGTAGGCCAGGCTGGCTCTAAAGTAGTTAGGAAGCTGAGGATGGCCTTGAACTCCCGACCCTCCTGCATCCACCGTCCAAATGTTAGGATCACAGGCATGGACCACCAGAGCCAGCAAGTGAAGGAAGGTCCTTTAACACTGATATAGGTAATAATAGCACCTGGCTGAGCTCTCTCACACCAAGCTTCTGCAATCCTCATAGAAGGCATAACTCAGAGGGGGCCTCATGGGATGTGGGGCCAGAGATTTGGGATCAGTGAGTCCCGGATGCAGATGGAGGAGGTCTGACTCACCGTTCTGATCCCGACAGCTCAGCGTGTAGAAAGTTTCCTTACGAAGGATGATCTCCTGGGCGATGATGCCGAAGCTGTACACGTCTCCTTTCTGAGAGATGGTAGCTTGGCGCAGGTGCTCGGGGGCGGTCCACAGGTCTGTGTGTGAGCATCAACAGGGCAGGCTTAGAGGGAGGCAGTTCTACTTGTGTTGAAAGTTCAGGCAACAGAAATCTGCGATCAGCAGATCCAGCTGAACAGTGTTAAGGGGGGTGGGGTGTATGTCATCTGTCTGTTCCTTCGCTTTATGAACCAGCTTGGCACCCTGTGGGTCTTCTATATGAACTCATGGGGGGTGGGTGGGGTGGGTGAGGAAAACATTTGTGCAAATGTGAGCACCTGAGGTTGAATGTCTCAGAACCATCCGAACACTGTGTATGTATGGTGCCTGTCTGCACTCTACAGTACAGAGACATTCTCCAGAGGAAGCCAGCTAGGCAGGATGGCCTTATCGACAAGCTCAGGATTTAGTATGGAGACTCCTTCAATGAATAAAGTGAAGTGTGTTTGAGAAAGACTCCTGGCATAGCCTCAGGCTTCTGCACCAATGAGCAGACACATGCACGTGTGTACACACACACATGTAGATACTGCCCCCATGCACACATGCAAGCACACCACATTCACATATACATGCTGAAAAGAATACAAATGAACTTTCTGTATTTAGTCCAATGTCATGTTAAACTTCACAGGGCTGGGGAAATAAAGGTAGGAGTGTGTGTGTGTGTATGCGTGTATGTGTGTGTGTGTGTATAAAATAAAATTCAAAGAATTGCTAAACAGAATTGCAAATAAGAGCGCTTCATTTTTAGAGCAAGGTTATATGTTGAGACAACTTGAATTCTAGATTTCTGAAGTGGCTTAGCTGTAACTTATAATAAAGACTGAAGGGGAAATGCTGGTGTGCCTGCCATCCACACACCTGTGTGACTTCATGTTCCTTTTCTGGACCCTTCCCACAATCTTGAAGAACAATGAGGCTCTATTTCACAGGTTGTATGTGCATGTATGTGTATATGTCTATGTATCCTGTCACCACAGATAAGGAAATGGTAATATCTGTATGGGGAAAAGGGTCTCCTGCTCTGTGATCTGTCTTCTTGTGCAAAACTCCAGTCTGGGGTCTCCCAGCTCCTACCGAGTTCAATTAGATGGTTCTATGGGCCCTTCCTGGCCTAGCTTCTACAAGTCTCTAAGTTCCTTCTGTTTTTTCATTTAGCTCAAGAGTCAGCATTGAATATTGACAACAACATCCATGGGAGACACCTGTTTAGCTCAGAAAGCATTCGCTGAGGGGCTGGAGAGGTGGTTCAGCAGTTAAGAGCTTTTTCTGTTCTTACAAAGCACCTGACTTTAGTTCCCAGTGTCTATCTAGCCTCTCACAGCCTTCTGTAAGCCCAGGTCCAGGGGACCTGATGCCCTCTTCTGGCTGCTGTGGGCATTTTGTGAACACAGTCCACAGACACACATGCAAGCAAACTACCCACACCCATAACATAAAATAAATACATTTACTAAAAGAAAAAAGCATTCCTTGGCGGACAGAGAGGGTGTGCTGGAGAAAGAATCATCGTGTTGTCTGTCTCCTCCTCATTTCCTGAACTTTCTAAGTGAATGAGATAGAAAACAAACAAACAAACAAAACCCAATCGGACAACAACAACAAAACAAAACAAGAAAGAAAAAAATTCAAGTAAGAGAGGCACAGACCTTTTTTTGGAGGCAGGATGGAATTGCACCCAAAATCGGTGATCTTCACCACCATGCGGCTGTCTACCACACAGTTGGTGGATTTCAGACGCCCGTGGACTTCAATCTTACTGGCGTGCAGATAGGACATCCCCTGTGATCGTGTTCACACCATGGGAAAACAAAGAGATGTCACACGCTTTGGCTGAGAGACCACTTGAAAGAAAGGAGTGACATTTTGAATCTATTTCTCTGCGCGCGTGGCCGTACTATCCAATTTTAAATTCAGTGCTGTGAACCTCGCTTTAAGGCTGTCATGAAAACCGTAGTGCGTGTGGGCCATGGCTCTATGACGAGAAGGAAACTGAATGCAAACTGCGGCTGAGTGGCTGTGTACCATACAAGACAGGGCTTGGTGATTATGTGGGTGGCTGGGTGGGAAGGTGAGAGGTCAGCCTCTGGCTGTGTTGTTACTCGGGTTCCATCCGCCTTGGTTTTTTTTTTTTTTCTCAATTAAATTTGTGTTTATTATTGTGTTTATTATTTGTGTTTGATGTGTGTGTGTGCATACATGCATGACACAGCACACATGAGGTCAGAGGACCACGTTCAGGAGTTGGTCCTCTCTCTCCACTGTGGCTTCTGGGGATTAACTCACACCGTCAGGCTTGTATGATTTCACCCACGAAGCTACCTGGAAAGCCCTTACCTTGGTTTTGAGACAGAGCCTTTCACTGGAAACAGAGCTTGTCAGTTAGGCTGGCTGATTGGCCAGTGAACCTGGAGAATCTATTTCTTTCACCCCAGCTCCGGAATTACGTGTGCCACCAGACCTGATACTTTTTTTTTTTTAACATGGGTTTTGGGATTTGAACTAAGTTCTTTACGTTTGAGCAGCAAGCCCTTTACCCACCGAGCCATGTAGTCAGCCCTGCTCGTATTATTTACATAGTTTTACTTCCTGCTTATTTGGACCGTGAACACGCACACATCTCTAGCTCTCTCCTGTCTTGATCTAAAAACACAGATGAGACTACCTTACGTTTGTGAAGGAATCACTCCCTAAAATCTAGCAGATTTGGAGGTTTTTATTTGTAACAAATCTATGAGGATGTGTGAGCACACACATTATCTCGTCAAGTCCTGCAGACGACACATCTCCCACAGCTGCCATCATACCAAGGACTCCAGCGTGGATGGTGTCCGGATGCTCACTACACTATTTCATGTTCATGAATGTTTCTGTGGCCATGCGTCTCTTACCTTAGCAATGTCATTTAAGACAGAGATCTTAAACTCCCAATCCATGAACGTGCCATCAGGGTAGGAAATCGTGTCATTTAACACTTCCTGAACATGGGAGAGAAATACGTGTGTAAGAAGAAGAAGGCTGACGTGCCGCAGGGGAAGCCAGCATGGAGAGACTGTGAGCCTGGTTATCCAATCAGGAGGCTGCTGAATCAGGAACAAACTGGGACGCTCCGACCCTCCTTTAAGATCCCCTACCATCATGGGTTGTCTGACAGAGCTACAGTCTGAACAGTGTGGTGGGTGGTTTTATTGTGTGGCCGCTGAACCATGTTCTTACACAAACCGAGAGCCAGGGACCTTCAAAGTCCAGGCCACGGGGCACAAAGCCTGTAAACCACATGTGTTTTAGTGCAGAATGGAACTCTCCCATGCTCTCTGACACAGACACACACAGACACACAGAGGAGACACACTTTCTCTGTCTCTCTATGGTGTGTGTGTGTGTGTGTGTGTGTCTGTCTGTCTGTCTTTCTCTCCTCCCAAAATCTTGCCCCCAGCCCCACAAGAAACAAGATAGCGCCAGGCAGTGGTGGTGCATGCCTTTAGTCCCAGCACTTAGGAGGCAGAGGCAGACAGATTTCTGAGTTCGAGGCCAGCCTGGTCTACAGAGTGAGTTCCAGGACAGCCAGGGCTACACAGAGAAACCCTGTCTCGAAAAAACCAAAACCAAAACAAAACAAAACAAAAAATACAAAAAAGAAACAAGATAACACAGGGAGAAAAAAGTCAAGTACAATCAAAATGATTCAGGAGTCTTTTTTTTTTTTTCCAAGACAGGGTTTCTCTGTGTAGCCCTGGCTGTCCCAGAACTTACTCTGTAGACCAGGCTGGCCTTGAACCCAGAAATCTGCCTGCCTCTGCCTCCCAAGTGCTGGGATTAAAGGCATGCACCACCACCGCCCGGCGGACTCAGGAGTCTTAAACAAGAGAATTTCTACCAGTTTGAGGTCAACCTGGGCTATGTAGCAAGACCCTGTCTGAAGAAAGAAAAAAAGAAAAAGAAAAAGAGGAAGGAAGAAAGGAAAAGAGGGATGAGATGTGTCATGTTGTTGGCTACAATATAGTAACCTGAAATAATGATAAAGTGAATCATACAGTAAATACATCAACAAGAAACATAAGCATTATCAAATGCGTACTGTATGTAGGAGGTGGAGGCCCGAGGACCAGAACTTGAAGGGCAGCCTGGGTTACATAGTCAGTTTGAGGTCAGCCTGGGCTATGTGAGACCCTCTTTCAAACCTCCAAATAAAGGAGACAGGCGTGGGGTGGATTTCACCATTAGGTAGAAGAGAAAGACAGCGACTGCCTGGAGACTGGCCGCACGGAGCCCTGCCTACTCCATCTCACGAAGACTGGATAAATGTATTTGTTTTTATGTTTTAAGACGTCTTGTTTGGAGGCAGGCTCTCCCTTGGTAGTCCACAAGCCCTGAAGGTCCCTATGTCGCTGGCACACAGCACACAGGCAGAATCCCCCTGTGAGGCTTTGAAGTTGTGGCTCTCCTTCATCTGCCTCCTGAGAGCTGGGATTACATTCAGTGCTGCCCTGGCGGCTGGACCAGTGTTTTTAAGCTGGGAGTTGCTCCTGGGAATCCACCACTAGGCTCTTGTCTCCACCCTGTGTTAATTACTTCAAATGGCATAATTGCTCTGGGTTTTCTTTAAGTCTGCTAAGATCTCTGCCCTTCAGAGAGCTCTTGGCTTTCCTGGTAATGGGAGAAGCTAGGCCTTGAGCTAATCTAACATTAGGGTGGTTCTTATCAAGATGCAGGGTTTCATTAAACCAGTAAGCAACTATTTTCCGTATAACCCGGAGCACAACATTAACTGCTAACAATTGTTCTTATTTTAGGGGGAACCAACTGACCGAAGTCTGGTTTTAATTTGGGTATGGTCCCAATAATTCTTCATGAGGTTCTAGAGTTACAGTCATTTTAGATGAGGGGGAAGGGGCTGTGAGGTAAAGAGAGATTTGTGAGCAGCCGGACTCCACAGTAACACCTTCCTTTCTTCCCTTAACCCGCCACTTGCCCACCCTAACCTGTTCTCACCTGCCAGCACAATTCTGTTTTGAATACAAAAAGTATACACATATCTTTTATAAAATGTGAACAAAATTTGCAAAATATCAAAAAGTAGAAAAGAGAACTACCGCTGGCTGATCCTGTCTCTCATTTTGGCATTTGCTTTTTTATTCTTTAATGTGTACTTGGCGAAAGCATACAGTCCTGTTCTATAAAATCATATTTGCAACCTTGTGTGCTATTTCCTGGGATGCTTCAATATTTCTCTCCTTTAAGGGCTGGGGAGAATTATCATTAGGAATGTTTGTTCATTTTATCAGTATCAATTAAAGTGATCACTTTCAGGCTCATTAACATGATCATCTGGGGAAAGAGGGGATGGTAGGTTGAATAAACAGCTTCCCTGCAAGCCTTAGGATAGGGGCTCAGATGCCTAACACCAACACAAATGTCAGGCAGCCACAGTGTGGCCTCTTGTAATCCCAGCTCGGGGAAGCAGAGACAGCCTGGAGCAGACAGCCATCTAGCCTATTGAGATCTACAGAGGCTGGTTCAAGTGAGAGACCCTCCCTCAATAGATAAGATAGGAATGTCAAGGAAGATATCTGCCATCATGTTCTGATCTCCATGTTTGTGCATGTTATGCTTGTGCACACATGTGCGTGCACGCGCGCGCACAGACACACACACACAGAGATCATATTGTTCTAGGATCTTTGCTATAATGCATTGTCATATTTTTGCTACACAGAACTAACCAAATTCTATTGTTTGTGTTTTATACTCTGGAGTACAGCAGGTTTCATATTGCAGCATTTTTTCGATATTTCTCCATGTACACTCATAACCTTAGGTTGTAGTCAGTTATACAGTCAGTCTTAATGCTAATCTAGTGAAGTGTTTAGTGAGTCTGTTCTTGCTATAATAACTGCGTGTGGCCCTTCAGAGCGCTCAACAGCTCCAGGGGCCAGGTTTGATGGTTAGCTCCATGAACGAGTCAGCTCTGTCTTCCTTCCTTTGAAGCTCTGGAGCCGCTTATCCAGAATACCTGAGCCCACCTGGCACCCGCTGAGTCACCATCTAGGTGGCAGGGTGGGGGTGGGGGTGGGGAGGTGAATGGAGCAGGGCAGGAGCATCTATCTGTCTTTCATGCTTTTAACACAACAGCAAGTGAATAATGTGAATGGAGTCTCAAAGTGCTCACTCACTCACCCTCCGCTTTTGCTCCTACATTCATTCTGCCTTCCTGAATACCTTTGGCTTGCTTGCAATGACGTCATAGGACTGAGCGAAGTAATCTGTTGGCTCCCATCATTTTTCCTGATGCCTCTCTGATGTCATTTCATTGAGTAGAACTCTTGGTTTTATGTGTATGAGCATTTTGCCTGCATGTGCATCTGCACACGGCATGTGTGCGGTGCCCACAGAGACCAGAGGGAGTGTTAGATCCCCTGGAACTGGAGTTGCAGGTGGCCCACTAAGCTGTATCGCCAGCATGAGTTTTCCTTTTTCATGTAGTGACCGCTTAGGTCATAGGAAGTGACCGTGGCTCCTTACCCGGAGGGATCCCCTCTCGCAGTATTCCACCACCCCGAAGATCCTGGTGTCTAGCTTCACAGTGCCATAGAACTTGGTCAGGTTGTAGTAGTCAGACTGCAGCAACTAGAACAAGAGACTAGGCTGTTTATAAAGCAAAGATGCAGGGTGGGGGCAGCGTGATGTCCCTGGAACAACTGAACGCCAGTCCCCACTCCTCCCCACCCATGTCATATCCTACTCAACTACATTGAATACAATTTTAAGTACTTTCAAATAAAGCCAGGGTTGTGTTGTAGGCCACATCAGGCCTCACTCTCCAGTGTCTGTCCCTTGGTAGACTGCCCACAAGCCCAGCTGCTCTTCCCTTGCCTGGGGGGATTTTCTGTTGGCTGCAGCACCACTGGGGACCTCAGAGCTTGGATGGAAGTGATTTTGAGGCAAGCGTGCAGCACACAGGGTACGTACCTTGTTCAGATCTATCTTCTGTTTCTCACTGAAGTTACCATCACTGTGCTTGAGGTCTTTCAAAATCACCTTCTGCCAAGATCAATTGAGAAAGGGGGACTTGGTTATAGCATGAGTCTTCCATGGACAAAGTCTCCAATCAACTGTTAGGAAGGCAGGGTCCTGTGTGAGCCATTATGTGTGGGTTATGGAAGTTTGCTTGCAGGCTCGTTCTACTGTAAACATTCTGGAACACTCACAGTGTTGACTCAGGCTTATATCTATAATGTCTACTAACTGGGATGTAGTAGGCTGGCGTTGGAAGTTTCTTGTAGAATGACCAGGGGAAATGGAAGGAAGGGAGGGAGGGCGAAAGAGAAAAGGAAAGAAGGGGGGAGGAAGGAAGAAAATGAGGAAGAATGGGAAGGAAAACAAGGAAGGAGGGGTGGAGGCCTCCCTGACAGGGATTATTGGGAAATCTAAGGGCTGCCCTGAGTGAGTAGAACCTCACATTCTTATGTTCTCCATATCTCATAAGCGTGCTTCATTGTTCTTCCATGCCCCCAGACTCGGAAGCGGAGCTCTGCCCTCCCTGCAAACCCTGAGTGGCCTCTGGCAGCTTCCTGGGCACCTCTATCAATCCACTGTCAAGGTCAGGGCCCAGGACAACTGTGCCAGAACACCCAGCACACACATGGACAGGGCTTAGGACAATGGGGGACTGTACTAACCAACAGGGCTCAGAGCACTGGGGACTGTCCTAACTGACAAAGTTTAGTATGGGGACTGTCCTAACCAACAGGGCTCAGGACAATGGGAGGTGCTGTACTAACCGACAAGGTTCAAGATGGGGGAAGGGAGGGGACTGTACTAACTGGCAGGGCTCAGGACAGTGGGGGAGGGCTGTACTAACAGGCAGTGTTCAGGACAGTGGGGGAGGGCTGTACTAACAGGCAGTGTTCAGGACAGTGGGGGAGGGCTGTACTAACTGGCAGGGCTCAGGACAGTGGGGGAGGGCTGTACTAACTGGCAGGGCTCAGGACAGTGTGGGAGCGCTGTACCAACCTTCTTGTCATATTTGCACTGTCGCACTCTCTGGATTGTATCTCGTCTCCTGTCATCGTCAATCTGGTGGAGAAAAGAACCATTGCTTCAGAACTTCATACCCATCCCTTCTACTGTCAAAGACGAGATGCTCTCCCGTGGGGTGTGCCTGCTGAGTGTTCAACATCATGCTGGCTGGGCCCCTTGACACACTCCACAGGCCAGCTGGCCAAGCCGCCTGACAAACTCCATGAGCGTAACCATTGCTCCTTCTGATCCATTTCTTTTCTCTCCAGGTGTCTACCACCTCATGCTCTGGGATTTCCTCCCTCCCTCTCATGGCCAAGATTCTGTTTGCTTCCTGCTTCTCTGCTGGGAATCACTTCCTCCTACTGCTGGGAATCTTGGCCTGTGCCAGCTCCTGGCAGGTGCTCTTATAAGGAAGTTATAAAAGCTCCATGCTTTTGAGCTTAATTTTACACCTAAAGGCCCAGCAAATGAGAGGACAGAACCAGGTGTTCATCAGTCCTGGCTTTGTGTTAGAATTGCCAGATCAGCTGATCTCTCAAAAGGAAGCCTGAAATATGGGTTTTTCTATGCTAGTCCATGATTTTATATGCTGGCAATTGAGTTTAAAAATCTCAACACAGAACAGCACACCAATGTGTGTGCATGCACACACATGAGCATGTGTACACATGTGCACTCAAAGGCTAGGCATCGCTCCTGGCTCCCCCGACACTGACTTCTGGTCTAAACACACAAAAAACCAACACTTAAGACTGGTTTTATCTTTAAATTTGTGTCTCATAAAAACTTGGGGTGCTGTACTGGCTAATTTTATAACAACTCACTTGAGATAACCCCAGTTGAGAAAATGCCTCCGTAAGATCTGGCTGTAAGCAGACCTGTAGTGTATTTTCTTAGTTAGTGATTGATGGGAGAGGGCTTAGCCCATTGTGGGTACTCCTGGGCTGCGGTCCTGGGTTCTATAAGAAAGCAGGCTTGGTAAGTCATAAAGAGCAAGCCAGTGAGCAGCACCCCTCCACGGCCTCTGCATCAGCTCCTGCCTCCAGGTTCCTGCCCTGCGTGAATTCCTGCCTTGACTTCCTTCAAAGATGTGGAAGCATAAGCCAAATAAATCCTTTTCTCCCTGAGTTGCTTCGGTCATGGTGCTTCATTAGAGCAAAAGAAACCTGGACTAAAACAGAAACCGGCGCCAGGAGTAGTGTATTGCCGTGACAGACGTAACCATGCTCTTTTGGGGAGGATTGTGGGAGGACTTTGAAACTTTGGATCATAAAAGCCATTGAATGTTCAAAGCTTGGTGAGCTATTGTGTGTGCTTGGAAAATAGAATGTTGAGAGAAATGCAGTTGAAGGAGGCCCAGCTTGTGAAATTTCAGAGTGACTTAAAGACTCTATTAGGGCCATTCACTATTCGGAGTTGAGAATCTGTGGTTCTGTCTACCTAGCACTGAAGAATCAGCTGTGATTAAGAAGAGCCCAGCATCACTGAGGTGAGACCTCCTGGGAAGTGTTTCCTCAGAGTCTGTATACAAAAGCTATGTTCCAGAGGTGACCAAGGTTGGCAATTTAGGAGTCAGGCAAGTGGAAGATGTGTATGGGTTATGGAAAGCAACCAAGGCTTGATGCTATGTGGCAGGCTGGAGTCCCTGAAAAGAGCTCAGGAGATGCTATTGGTAAGAATACAATCCAGGCACAGCCAGAGACCTCAGCATTTCAGAGATTCCAGTAGGAGATGACCACCAAGAACAGCAGGAGTGGTGAGGTGGAGCTAGCCAGAGCTTAGAAGACAAGCTGTGTGTGCTGCAGAGAGTGGAGCCAGAGAAGTAGTTCAAGTCCCTTGGAGGAGCTCAAAAGACTATGAGTGAATCTGAGCTAGTGGACATTGAATTCTTTACACTGTTGGAGTATGGGTTTGCTTTATTCAGATTGTGCCGGTGCCCTGGCTTTTCCCTCTTGAAGTAAGAAATCATTTAATTTATTCTTGATTTTACAGGAGCCCATAGTTGAGAGACTTTTAACTTTAAAAATGAGAGAAAGAGATATTGGAGTTTTATAGAGACTGGATTTTAAAAGATACTAGATATTTTTAAAAGAGAACTTTTAACGTAGTTAAATGTTTAAGGCTGTGGGACTTAAGTTTGTAGAATGTTTTATATTGTGATGTTGATATTAATGTGTGACCTTGGGGATAGTCAGGAAAGGAAAGGTTATGGTTTAATAGTGATGCGTTTGCGTGTCAAGTTGACAAAGGGTCAGTTGTGCTGGCTAATGTTATGTCAACTGGACACACACTAAAGTCATCTGAGAGGAGGGAGCTTGGTTGAGAAAAATGCCTCCATTTTCCTTCTTCCTCCATCGCTAATTGGATGGTTAGAAGGCAGAGTCAAGGATGCCTTGGAGCAGGAGTCCCTTGATACTACGCCTCTTTACAAGTCTCATGTCCTTTAGGGGTGGGGTGGGAGAGAAGCTGCAAAAGCAAATGGAGATTGTCAGGGGAGGGGCTGGCTCCCGTGCATGTGCATTTTCCAACTTGAGGCAAGCTTGTAGGGCATTTTCTTCATTAGTGATTGAGGGGGGAGGGCTCAGCCCATTGTGGGTGGGGCCACCCCTGAGCTGTGGTCCTGGGTTCTATAAGAAAGCAGGCTGAGCACAGCATGGAGAGCAAGCCAGTGAGTAGCATCCCTCCACGGCCTCTGCATCAGCTCCTGCCTCCAGACTCCTGCCCTCTGACTTCCTGTCTTGACTTCCTTCAGTGATGAACAGGGATGTAGAACCACGGGCAGGCAAATCCTTTGCTCCCCAGTTTGCCTGCGGTCATGGTGTTTCATCACAGCAGTAGTAACCCTAACTAAAGCCAGTGTGTTATTATCCTTGCTAAATGTATTGAGGCTGTCCTTAAACGTAACAGAAATAGCTTGACCAACTTCCAAGAGTGATGACTGGTACACAGCCCATTAAGAAAAACTGCTCAAATGGGCCAAGGTCTGGGTACAAAGTCTTCACTCAAATAACAAAGTTTATCAGTTGAATTTTGGGAAAAGGCTCCAGGGACTCTTTGGCATGAGCTTTTTAGCATGCAGGTGTACAAAAGAAGCCAGCCACTCTAGGAGGTAACTTCTAACCTTACAGTCTCAAACTGTCTTTCCAGAGCACAACAGCTGCCCATCCCCAAAGGAGACATGACATTTGTTAAGCGGCCTGGTATCCAGGGACTCTTCAAAAGAATCCTAAAGGTTACCTCCTTATCCTCCAACTAGCAAAGTGCCTCTCTCCTCTCTTTATATAGTCTCCTGGTAAAACCCATAGGCAGGCGGATTTGAATATTTCCTGGACTCCTTGCCGGCCAGCTGGTATGTAAGAAAGTCTTTTGTTTGTAAAAAAAAATTGGTGCTACAATTGTAACCATTGCTTAGTATTGGTAGTGTGGCTTCCTCCTCTTTCTCTTCCTCCTCCTCTTTCCCCTTCTCCTCTTCCTCCTCCTCTTCTCTGTCCTCTTCTTCCTCCGTTTCTTCCTCCTCCTTCTCTTCTTCCTCCTTCTCTACTTCCTCCTCTCCCTCTTCCTCTCCCTCTGCTTTCTTGGTTGCCCCCTCTCCTGCTCCCTGACTCTTTCTCTTCTCCTGCTCCTCCTTTCCCCATTTTCTCCTTCTTCATTTTCTTCCTCCTCTTTTCCACCTCCTTTTTATTTTATAAATGCATTTTAGGAAGGTTAAATGATTGTAAATGTCACCCAAGAATGTAACATGTCTAAAGGATTAAAGCTTTGCTTTTCTTATTTTTGTCTAAAGGTTTTCTTATGTGTGGATCAAGTCAGTAATTTAAGCCAGCAAAATTTGCCTTTAGAAACCCAGTTGTCTTGTGATCATTTACTCTACTGCAAAATACTGGAGATGGACTTTTTCCTGACACTTGCCAGAGATAGACCAGTTTTTGCAAGTGGAATCTTTATGTGTGAGGTCTGGAAGACTACAGGAGGGCTGCTGGAGCATGAAGCAAGTCTGGGCAAAGAGTACACTACCCATGGACCGCTGTGAGCAGGTCCAAGCCGTTGAAAGTCAGCACGCGGGATGTGGCTGTGGAGTACCCATAGAGCTCGGCACAACTTCCTGTTCCCTCTCTCTCTCTCTGCTTCCTGTGTGGTGAAATGTGATCACATGGTTGGCAGAGAAGCTCCAAAGTGTAACTGTTTTACTTCTTTCTGTCAGCTCCTCCCTGACAGAAAGACTGAGAGACTTTATGAACGCCACTTCAGTGCTTCAGTATAGAATTACTGATAATGCTGTGGTCTGAGTCAAGTCTACAATTAGTTTGGGTTCAAACTGTAACCACATTTCTGGAATTCCAGTCCTGTTACCTGATGGGCTCAGAAGATGAAGCAAAGTAATAATACACCTGGTACATAAGTTCTCAATAAGTGAGAACTTATTACTATTAATCTATCAATCTATCTATTTATCTATCATCTAATCTATCTTTCTATCTATTTATCTATCATCTATCAATCATCTACCTCATCTATCTATCTATCTATCTATCTATCTATCTATCTATCTATCTCTATCATCTACCATCTACCATGCCTTACTATCTCTGTGTGACCCTACACAGCCTCTTAATACTCTGTCTTTTAGTATCATCCACAAAGGCAGGGTGATAAAGCATAGTTTCACAGCTTCTTATGGGGAGTTCGCATTGCTGGCTGCAGAAAATGTGGGTTGTTCACACTGATTACATTTCCCAGCCCAGGGAAGAAGCCATGTGTTGGAACAGTTGGTGCCTAGCTGGTGGTGCAGATCTGTGACATGCTAGAACGGTCAAGAGGTGGGGCTTAGCAGGAGGAAGTGGGTCACTGGGAGGACACGGGTGGGACAAAGCTAATGGATTAGAACTCGCAGCGCATCTGGCCTGACTGCCTTCTCTTTTCTGATCCACTGAGTTATGAGCAAGCCATGCAGTAAACTGCTACGGTCACCTGCAGAAGTGGTCCTAAAACCACAAGCCCAAAGAAGTCCTTCCCTGTAAGCTGCAAACATCTAAATCTTGGATTTGGAATGAACGAAACTGCCTGTGCTTGGCGCATTTGCGACCAGGCTACCAAAGTCTTGTCAGATGCGCATCAACAGGTGGAGCAAGCCCGCCTCACCAGGTGGAGCAAGCCCGCCTCACCTTCAGGCTGATGTGGTTGGTCTCGTTGGTCTCCAGAGGAAAGATATTTTCGGGGGGAATGTGGGACCATTTCTTCTGTCGGAGTGCATGATCTCTTCTGTATTTTCTGTAGCAGGAAGAGAACCAACAGGAGGTGTGTAGAAACATCTGTTCCATTTGGGCTCCCAGACACTAGGACCTTGACCCTGCTGTCCTCAGGCCAGCAGACACTGAGGTGTGACTCTTGCTCCCCCACCTGCTAAGGGGACAGTGGCTGGTTTTCTTCTTCACCATTTCGGTTTCCCAAGCCCTTCACTAGGACTGTAATTCAGGATAATGAAGACTCTGAACTGATGGTGAATGGAATGGAAGAAATGAAAGCAAAACCAGAAGCAAATACATGAGACCCCGACAGCCCTGAGAGGCAGAAAAAGTACAATCTGAAACCACCATTGAGCTCACTGTATCCCTAAGTAACCCACTTTCTTCTTTGCCCTTAAAATAAGAAGTTAAACCATGCCAAAAGGGCTGCTCCTGGAACCCAGCATTTGGGAGGTAGAGTCAGGAGGATTAGGAGTTCAAGAGTCTTTGGCTCTGTACCAAGTTCAAGGTCAGTCTAAGCTGTATGAGGCCCTATTACAACTCTTGTCCTAACATACAAAAGTAGAGTTCTCTAATTCCTCCCTCCAGGTGTTGTACATAATACCTTCTTGAGTTACAGGGAAAAAACACTTTCAACTTCATGAAATACTTTTCTAAAGTGGTGGGCCAGTTTCCCACCTTGAGAACTCTCATTTCCAATATTCTTGATATTGTTAAGCACTTTCAAACATTTATGATGTTTATAATGTGGCGGCTCACTGTTGCTTAATTTTATATTTGTTTGATTTCTATGGAGAGGATTTTTCCAAATATTTACTGCACACACACACATATGTATATATATATATGTAATATATATATACACACACATATAGTTATATGTATAGTTATATAGAGTTGTTTATGATTTTCTCAGTTTTATTATTATTGTACCATTTTCTTTTATTACATGAATTTTAATCTCTGTGTATATATGAGTGTGTGTGTGTGTGTGTGTGTGTGTGTGTGTGTGTGTGTAAGTGTGTGGTGAGTCTCATGTGTGCATGCGTACACCACAGAGTGCTTCTGGAGATCAGAAGACCACCTTGGCTCCTGATCCTCACCTTCCACTTATCTGAGGCAGGAGCTTGCTCTGCTGTTCTTTCCAGGTCAGGTGGTCTGTGAGTATCTGGCACTTCCCGTGTCTCCAATCTCAGTAAACATGCTGGGACTGCAGATGCACACAACCATCCCTGGCTTTACCTGGGTTCTAGGAATCCGAGCTCAGCACCTCATAGTGCACAACAGCAGTTGCCCACTGAGCCATGTCCACAGCCCCTTACAGGAACTTGCTCATGAATCATGAAAACAAACTCTATCTCCCTCTGTGTTGCAAATACTTTCTTCTGTCTCTCTTTACTGCTGTTGTGGGGTAAGTTTTAATTTCATCCTGGCCTAGTCACTCATTTTTTCTTCTATGGCTTTTGTCTCGATCTTAACTCAGAACTCCTCCTGTAAGGCCAGCTTGTGTTCATTTCTTCTGCATTTTGAAGCTTGTTTTGTACCTGTAAGACCTTAACTCTTAAAGCTCCACGTAGAGTGGGCCGAATCCTTCTATCGTATTAGTTAACTTTAATTTTGTTTTGGATGGAAAGTCAACTGTTCCAACATCATTTCCTAGATGACTTGCAAGTCCATCCCTGTCACATCTGCACTCTTTTTTGTTGACCTACTTGTCTGTCCCTGAATTCATCTTCACGTTTTTGTCATTAGATAAACCCTGACTTACAGTCTCAGGGCTATTTGCCATTTGCTTCTCAATGTCCCCTAAACAGAATGCTTAACTTTCTTCCTCTGCTTCTATCTAACTCTGAATTTTCCTTTATTAACTATGTGTAAAATAGCACCCCCTGACGGAGCTTCTGTGGCCCTGACAGAGGCAGGAGGGATGAATACCAAGGCATTAAAGGCTGCCAGGCTGCCATGTCTGTGGCCCTGGAGACATTTGGGGCTCAACAGAGCTGTCATTTACCCTGGCTTAGGGAGCATCAATAACTCAATCCCTGTTTTTCATGCATTCGTAGTTAGAACACCGCATACACCTAGTCTTTTCTATCAGGTCTCCCTATCAAGACTGCCCATTAGGAATCCCTGCCTCTGCCTCCAGGCCTAGAGACAACCAGAGCTGTCTCCTATTTCCCCCACAGAAAGTCGATATACCCATCTGGCCTTAACTTCTTCTGAGAGATTAAATGGTCATGCTGTAGACAAGTCTCCTAGACTCTGAGAAACACAGCTTTAGGACATGAACTCTGCCTTCAGAGCAAAGAAACCAGTCTACTCCCTCGCCAGAGAAAACATGCTATGGGCTGGGGGGCACTTATACATGAGAAAATGTAGTAATACTCTTGCCAAAGTGTGTGACACACACAGATAATTGTCACTTGACTTGGGGCATCCTGATCACACACCGAGGAAGAACATTCTGTGGTCAGTGTGCACAGGCAGAAGCTGGGATGCTTGCAGAGCCAACGAATATTTAATAAGTCCTATGTCTCCAGCCAGCACAAGCTATGCCCAAGTCAGGTGGGAAAGCCACAGCTCTGGTGCTCACCAGGCTGGAATTCTCGGCTTTTCCGACTCGCTACCTGCTAGATTTGAGTCTGTTGCCCTTTCCTCGTGCCCTGGATACTTAGAACAAATGATTTCTTGTTATTGTTATTGTTTGTTTGTTTTTATTTGAGACAGAGTCTTACTGTGTGGTGCAAGCTGGCCTCAAACTCACATTCTCTAGCCTCGGTCTGGGATTACAGGCACGGGTCAACAGATCTGGGTGGCATGGATGGTTTCGAAGCTTCTTCTAGACTCCATGCTATACTGTACGATGATTCTGCAATCTCTCGCAATATACAAGTAGATCTCTGAAGATAGCTAGTTAGACACGCTCATAATGTGGCTAACCGGACACAAGGCACGTCTGTAGTCTTCCCAACACTCGGCAGAGGCAGCCTGAGCACACAGACTCACGTGGGCAGAGCCCAGAGCTTCCATTTGAGTCCCGTGTCTTGATGCCAGGGTTCTGATCTACACACACCGGCTTCTGACTTTGACCCCGCTTTTGAGGTAGAATGCCTTCAAGCTCCCAGGCCTGCCTTTTTCATCAGGCATTGCCAACAGATACCAGACCATACCCTTCTCCCTCCCCCATCTGGAGGGAGAGCCTGGGAAGGAGGTACCTCAGCATGAGGAGGGCGATCAGCAGCAGAACAACCACGATCCCTGTGAGCGTGAAGATGGCGATCATCAGGATCTGAGGGCCTGTGCAAAGAAGGAAGGCACACGCATTAGCAGGGCCACGGGGCACAAACATCCGAGGGCCTGTGCAAAGAAGGAAGGCGCACGCATTATTAGGGCAACGGGGCACAAACTCATCCCAGAGTTTCTCCTGGTGAAACAGAACCTGAGGACAGGAGAGGGATGAGCCCTTTTGAAAAATATTTTTTAATTAATTTTTCATTGGTGATTAGCATCTCTAGGCTTTGAAGGAAGCTGTCGTGTGTCCAGGAAAGTGGATTCCTTTCAGCAATGCATTTAGCTTCCTCCTCTTCTCTTCTCTTCTCTTCTCTTCTCTTCTCTTCTCTTCTCTTCTCTTCTCTTCTCTTCTCTTCTCTTCTCTTCTCGTCTCGTCTCCTCTCCTCTCGTCTCTCCTTTCCTCTCCTCTTCTCCCCTCCCCTCCCCTCTCCTCCCCTCCCCTCCTCCCCTCCTCTTTCCTCCCTT
>NW_022196903.1:130650228-130651006 GCF_008632895.1 Mastomys coucha
CCCCCCCCCCCCCGTGTGCTAGAACTATAGATACATGCCAATAGGCACAGCCATGTAGCTCCTTATTTCTACCAAAAATCACTGCTGTCATAGGAACATTAAGTGCTTTCCAACACATAATTTGAAGGAATATAAACCTACCTAACTTTCTCAGACCTGTGCGTCTGAAGAGGTTCTAGGCAGAAAGGAAGAGATGGCTATTTTTAAATGCAGGATGCATACTGTAAGAAAGCCAATTAGAATATTACACCACAGTGCTGCATGCTATTCCTCTACGATTTCTATTATCGAGGGGAGACAATAACTTGATTGTGTTAGAGTGAATGAATCGTGTGTGAATAGTTTAAGTAGATGTCTTAAGTTCACAGAGTTTCAGAAGAATAAGTGGAGTTCAGGAAAATGGGAGTATAATCCGAGGAAGGCCTGGAGGGACATGTCCAAGGACATACAGGGGCAAATTCACAAGTTACTGAGAAGCCACAGCGGTAAAGCGTGCAGGCTTGGCTCGGCTCACATGTGCGCAGAGCTTCCCCAATGGCAGGAAGTAAGTGAGTTCCATGAAAGGACTCAGAGTGAGAGGCAAAATGTGTAAGGACCGGGAAGACAGTGAGAAGATGGTAAAGAGGGCACGATTCTTCTTATAGTAAGGAGAGAGCAAGAGTACATATGAGAGAGAGGGGGAGAGGAAGGAAAATAGGGAGGTGGAGAGAGAGCAAAAGAGAGAGATAGAGAGAGAAGAGAGGGGGGAGAGAGAGAGAGAGAGAGAGAGAGCGCTCCC
>NW_022196903.1:130651016-130673496 GCF_008632895.1 Mastomys coucha
AAAAAAAAAAGATTGGAGATCACTTCTAAGTAATTAATGAAGTTACTCCAAGAAAAGAATAACAGATTTCCCATTAAAGTTCTGCTCCGCATCCCCCACACCTCCCTCCCCAGGAGTCTCTAACAGCACCAGGACACACAGGATCCTCAAGGGCATGGTCGGGTCATCTACCAGCCAGCCTGCACCCACCACGAGTAGTTATTGATTTTTAAATTATTGATTTTTAGGGGCTGGAGAGATGGCTCAGCGGTTAAGAGCGCTGACTACTCTTCCAAAGGTCCTGAGTTCAAATCCCAGCAACCATATGGTGGCTCACAATCATCTGTAATAAGATCTGATGCCTTCTTCTGGTGTGTCTGAAGACAGCTACAGTGTACTTACATATAATAATGAATAAATCTTTAAAAAAAACCATGATAACTGAGATAGTGTGACATAAAGACAAACAATGGAATATAACAGATTTCAGGAAGATACTCTGCCTTATCTTTAAATTATTGATTTTTAAATTATTGATTTTTAAATGGCTGAAAGTTTTGGATAAAAGTTTGGTCCTCCTTATTTTACTGAGACAAGAAAAAGATGCCCAAATATGAAAATATATTCCACCATAAAGTTATCACATGCTTTGTAATGTATTTATTCAATTATGCTGTATCCTAAAAATGTCTTTTTTTTTTAAAAGATTTATTTATTATATGTGAGTACACTGTAGCTGTCTTCAGATGCACCAGAAGAGGGCATCAGATCTCATTACGGGTGGTTGTGAGCCACCATGTGGTTGCTGGGACCTGAACTCATGACCTTCTGAAGAGCAATCGGTGCTCTTCCCTGCTGAGCCATCTCACCAGCCCCCCAAAAATGTCTTAACTCTCTCTTCCTTCTTCCTCCCCAACCCCTGACCCTCTCTGTTGCCCCTCCCCCTCGCCCCGCCTCGCCCCGCCCCGCCCCACCCCGCCCCGCCCCGTCCCCAGCTCTGAGGGCGAGGGCTGCTTTGCGAGCTTTCCCCCCAGCCCCCCGGGGTTGCTTATCATCTGGCTTTCTAAGTGACTTTGTTTTTCCTCTCATCTAGACAGAAAGTGCTCCCACCTCAGATGTCATGCCGTCATAAGACCGTCATGACGTCACGACCACATTTCTTTTGATGGATCCAGTACCTCACTGTAATCGGCTCTTCCACCACCATCACACACTGCTACCACAACACACCCCTAGCCCCAGACAAAGTGCAAGACTGTAGAAAAATACAACCCCACAGTGTGGAGTCATACACTCCCACGCCAGAGCATGAGTGTGAGCTCTCAGGTCATTTCAGTCCCCACCTGCCTACCTAATGAGCACCTCCCTATGCTAGACATAATGACCATAATTAGATATTTAAACATGTTATTTAAATGAAATAGGTTCATTGTTGTTGAGACAGGGTCATACTCAGTAGTCCAGGCTGGTCTGAAACTCATTTTGTGGCCGAGGATTGCCTCAGCTCATGGTAATATTCCCCCTTCGGTATTTCAAATGCTGTGATTACAAATGTGAGCCACTTGGCTAATGCAGTTGTTTTAAATTCAACCACATTTTCATTTTGCTTCTTGGCAAGCCGTCTGCTCCCCTCTAGTGGCCGTTTCGGTTTTTGCATTCTGCAGGCTTCAGTGTGACAGGCTGATTTCTAAGCCACAGGACAGTAGTGCTGGAGGGAACTCGTTCAACATGCTGCTTGCTAGAGGAAGACGCTTCTAGTTGTATACTCAAAACAAACGGACTCATGTTAACGCAATTGTCTTCGGCTATGCTACCCTGGACATGCTGCTTTCATCTGAATTAACGGTATTAGTGCTGGGTCCAGAGTATACCGTCATATTATGTATGTTTGCATATAAATATATAATATTATAATATAATTATATTATATACTATTATGATATAATATAATAAATCATAACATTATATATCATATTATATATAATAATATGTTATATAGTATATAATATTATATGTAAATAATATATTCTAACATAATTAATAATATACAATATTACTATAATATTAACATCCCAATATATTATATATAATAAATTATATATTGAATATATTAAATAATTGAATACATAAATATTCAATTATTCCAGAGCACTGTGTTTCAGCAACAGGTATCAGTGACTATTAGACCCCACACTTGTACAGTATGTGGTATAAAAGACACACGAGCAAGCAAATGTGGTGTGAGTATCATGCAGGGGTCACACAGGGCAAGAGCCAGACTGATCATTTCCTGAGGTGCTGAGAAAAGCAGAGGAGAGGTGAGATTCAGGTACATTTTGAGAGTCTGAAGTCCTGCTGGAAGCTGGAAGCTAGAGGGCGGTAGTGGGCAAACGTGGTGGCGGAAGGTCTAGTCCTCCCGTTCCCTCTCCCCCTCTGCCTCTCCCCAACCCCCCACTTAGATTACATTCCTAAAGCTAGCCACCAAGGTCAATTCCCTTATTTGGGCCTGGCTCGTTCCTGAGGCTGAACACCAAGGCCCAATGATCAAAGCATCAAGGTTCCAGCAATCACAATTCATCATTTAGCTACCTTAATTAACACACACAGTCAGAACCTACCATCCCATTAGACAGACCTCTAACACAGTCCTCTCCCTTTTCCCCTTATAAAGCTATTTCCTGCCGTTCCTGCCAGATTCAGGTTCAGTCCCCTTTGCCTTGTTTAATAAAGGATCTCTTTGTGTTTGGAAACTGGTGTTTGGGTGTGGTCTCCGCCTAGTGCGGGGGTCCAGAGGGGAGCACCCCATACTGTGAGGGCCCCTTCAAAGGAAGTGCCCTCTGTGGGGGGAGGTTGTGCTCTTCAGCGGAGTGCCATTTTTAGGACAGGCTCAAGTTGAGACAGGAGGTGGATGCCTAAGCATCCAGATCAGCTTAGCCCATGCGGAAGGAAGACAGATGTGGCCTGGGAACCTCTGAAGAGTCTCCTGTCTCTCTCTACCTTACATCTCTCCATGACAGCAGTGCAGTCTTACAGATTCAATGGCACATTTGGGGTTCAGGGAACCCCAACTCTGATCCTTTCATTTATGTGGCAATACTCTCTGCACCATGCCCCAAGCCCTCAGGTATATCTTGAAGGGGGGTGGATGTTTGTCAGTTTATAGTCAGAAGGGACAGCACGGAGGATAATAAGGTGGTATAAAGTTGCAGGGCTCTGAAGCAGGAGGAGCTGAGAGCAAGAGGAAGTGATAGGGAAGAAGGGGATTATGGGTAAAGTGTCAGAGTGAATGCTGGAGGCCATAGTGATGTGGCCAGCCTGTGTTCTCCCTCTGACACTATGTGACTTTGCTGGAAGACAGTGAAGACAGAAACAGAAATTTATTAAAAACAAACCTAATGTAGTGGAGAGTTATAGTCATGGTAAGAATTTAGCTTTAAAAAAAAAAAAGAAAGAATTTAGCTAAAAAAGTTCCCTAAAGAATAAGCGGAGGTGCTGGAGAGATGGCTCAGTGGTTAAGAACACTGATTCTCTTACAGAGGTCCTGAGTTTAATTCCCAGCAACCACATGGTGGCTCTCAACCATCTGTAATGGGATCTCATGCCTTCTTCTGGTGTGTCTGAAGACAACAACATTGTACTCATATAAATAAAATAAATCTTAAAAATATTTATATAAAAAAGAATAAGCAGAGAAATAGAGAAGCCTGTGAAAAAAAATATATTGCGTCCACTTCTCCTCCACCTCTCTCTGTCCACGTGCAGGCCAGAGGGTCAGCATGTCCTCCTCCATCACCTGACACTGGAGTTTTTGAGACAGAGTCTCTTACTGAACTGGAGCTCACTGGCTAAATGCCCTGGCTCATAGGTACATGCCTTTTTTTGTTGTTGTTTTTTGTTTTATTGACATGGGCACTGTGTGTGTGTGTGTGTGTGTGTGTGTGTGTGTGTGTGTGTGTGGTGGGGGTAGCAGGTAGAGGGAGAGAGGAAGGGAGGGAGTGAGCAGGTGGGAAAGGGAGAAGGAGGGGGATTGAGACAGACAGAGGCAGAGACATGGGGACAGAGAGACAGAGATTGATGAAATGTTGGTTTAAACCTCAGAAGTATGAAGCTAGCTCTGGGGATAATATATGGAAAGCTTAAAAATAACTATAAGCCTGCAGTTACCTCTGGGTGTCTTTTGTTCAGTAGGATGCGCTCCCCACCAGGGCTTCGCTGACTGCTTTAAATGAATCACCACCCCCCACCCCCAGGGGGATTCACAGAGCAAGAGAAACATAGAAAGAGTTACAGTTTTAACACAAGCAAGCCCGCGGGACCCAGGATGCTCCCTTAAAATCAACTTCAATTGATCAAACTTCAATTCTTGGTCACAGAACACAGCCAGAATCGACATATTTCTAGCTTAGAGTTTTTAGTATTTGAAAAGTGATGAGTGAATACAGACATTGTGAAAAAGATTCAAAGTTCAGAAAGACGTAAAAGGGGACACAACCTTCCATGATCTTCTTACTCGGTGGGGACTAGTATTAAATTTGCATGTATTCCTTTTCAGTTTTATTTCTACAAGGTTAGGGAATATTAGATAAAGAGGTATGCTTCTCCACTCTTCAGTGTTATGATTATTCTCCTACCACTTAAAATTGTTTAGAAAGAATGAATTTCAGTTCGTTGTATGGTGTTGAGTTAATACATCAAAATTTTCTAGAACCCCATTAGTTGTATTTTCATATCATGTAAGTCCATTCTTAAGATCTTTGTGTTAAAGATGATAGATTAGTAATATAGAACTACTGATTGTTACACTAAGCACTGGCAGACACAGGCAGCATATGCTTTGAATGTTATGGTTCATGGATCCCCACCCCTGCTCCCTGATGAAGGGCAGGGTTAATGCCCATGGTTTCACTGCATCGTGCACATACGAAGGCCAAGCCATGTTGAGGCTTTAAGAACCTCATCTATGTGTGTCACCACAACTGTCACCAAATGTATGTCCTGTGAGGGAATGGAGGGAGCTTTCAGGGCCACGATCACCCTGATATAGCAAACATTCCTTGCTTAAAATATCGAGTTCTTTTTCAGTAAAAGTACACATTTCTATGATTATTTAATTTTTGCCAATTTTCTGTCCTTGTTCTCTAGGGGTCCCGCTTATATGGAAACCATCTTCAAAACAGGGTTTGGGGGTGGATGAGTCTAACCAGAACTCCCTGGACTTGCAAAACCCACAGTCACAAGCCTGGAGAGTATAGGCAAGATGAAAAGAAAAGAAGCACAAGCCAACTGCCTACAGCTTACATGGAAACCACACTGGGGGGAGGAACTCAGTAAGAATGTCTTACCCAGCCCAGGAATGTCATTAGGGAGCTTGTGGTTCTGCCAGATGAAATTGGGGTTCGTAGCCACTGGAATCGTTTTGTTTTCGTGGGTGTCATACGCCATAAGAACCTTGTACTGTGTTGGGGCCATAAAAAACAAAAAAAAAAAGGCAGAAGAAAAGAAAATCACAAGAACATTTTAGAGCAATTCGTGATGAGGCTGACTGTGTGTGTGGCTTTGGGGACATGATTCCCAGATTATAGGTCAGTTTGATTTTGATCTCTTAATCCTCCTGCCTCAGCTTCCCAAATGTTGGGATTAAACGTATGAGCCATCCTTACCAGTTACTAATTAGGCCTCTATGAATAAAGCTTTTTATTTGAAGTCATCTGCTAGTGGAAACATTATTACAGGCTGTCTTTGACTTACTCACTGCCGGAGGTATCAACAATGCTGTGTGCGACATGTTTGAAATGTGGCTGCCTTCTACAGTCACTATCCTTCCCTCAAAATATTCTCCATAGGAAATTTACATTTAGAGAGCCTGACTCGGAGAAAGGAACCTATAGTTGGCCCTCTATTGATACCTACCTGAGGATGGACTAGTATTCTGGTTGCACCTGTGTTTTGAGAGTCAATCCCTAGGTTCTCCCTGATATATACACATTGTACTGTGGTCGGAGGCAGTCAAAGGCTGAGAAGTTTGACCAAGTTTGCTTTGGGAGACCTGTGTAGGGAACAGTGCTTGTGTGAAGAGCAGAAGTGTGGGTGAGGAAAGATCTTTCACACACATCTTTGTATCTCATCCAAGGATAGTAGGGGCTTCATCTCTTTGGATGAGAATGTGGGTCTCTCTGTGTAGTTCCTGTTAGTAACTGAAGCATTTAGGGGATATGATTCAAATTTTTTCCATTATATTCCTTTTAAAGTTTCACTTTCCTTCCTTCTTTCCTTCCTTCCTTCCTTCCTTCCTTCCTTCCTTCCTTCCTTCTTTCCTTCCTTCTCTTTCTTTCTTCCTTCTCTTTCTTTCTTTCTTTCTTTCTTCCTTTTCTTTCTTTCTTTCTTTCCTTCCCCCTCCCCCTCTCCTTCTCTTCCCCTCTCTGTATCTCTCTATTTTTCTTTCTTTCTTTCATTCATTCTTTCTTTCTTTCTCTTTTTCTTTTTCTTTCTCTCTTTCTTTTTCTTCCTTTCTTTTCTTCATCCCTCCCTCTCTCTTTCTTTCCTTCATCCCCCTCCTTCTCTCCCCCTCTCTTTCTTTCTTTCTTTCTTTCTTTCTTTCTTTCTTTCTTTCTTTCTTTCCTTTGTCCCTCTCTCTCTTTCTTCCTTCCTTCCTTCCTTCCTTCCTTCCTTCCTTCCTTCCTTCCTTTCTTTCTCTCCTCTCTCTCTCTCTCTCTCTCTCTCTCTCTCTCTCTCTCTCTTTCTCTCTTCTCTCTCTCTCTATTTTAGGAGGTGGGTATATGTATCATGCATATGGAGGTCAGGGTACAATTTTCAGGAGTCCAACATCTTCTACCATGTGAGTCTCAGGGATCAAACGCAGGCTGTCTGGTTTAGAGCTGAGCACCCTTACCCACTGAGTCATCTCACTGGCCCCCAAATATAGTATCTCATTAAAGCTCCAATATAGTAAGAAAAACCTGTGGAGTCTCTGAAATGCTGCCTCACATTTCTGGTGTCACTTTTTAAGGATGAACATCTTTTCTGTAAATTTTACATTTGCTATTGTAGGTATCTCTCAAAAAGTAATGTCAATATGTATAGACTTATGTGTATATATTATGACTTATTTATATAAATTATATATATACATATGTATATATGTATATATAACTTATACACACATATGTCTATATATATGTGTATGTCTATATATATGTATATATGTATACATATATAAATATATGTGTGTATATATATACATTGTATATATATATACATATATATGTATATATGTGTGTATGTATGTGTGTGTGTGTGTGTATATATATATATATATATATATATATATATATATATATAAGCTTGCCCTAATGTCCACTCTGGAACATTTACAAATGAATTCTATTTTCTTCTATATGTCCACTTTTTTTTCAGGACCTGACCTCTTGTAGGAAAATGGTGTTTACTGGTCATTTGGTTGGTTTGCTGAAAGAGTGCCTTTCACAGTTTAGATGGACACAGCTCTGGAAGGCATAAAGGAAGTGGTTCCACTTTTAAATTCAGTGCTGATCAGCCATGAACTCTATACCAGACAGGAAGCTTCTTGTGGGAGATGTGGTGAGAGGAGTAGGCCCACTCCCCTCTTTAGAGGCCTCTGTCTTAGTCAGGGTAACTATTGCTGCAACGACACACCATGACCAAGGCAAGTGCAGGAGGAAAGGGTTTATTTGGCTTATGCTTCATTATCATGGCTCATCATCAGAGGAAGCCAGGGCAGGAACTAAAACTGAGCAGGAGCCTGGAGGCAGAGGCCATGGAGGAATGCTGCTTACTGGCTTGCTCTCCATGGCTTGCTCAGCCTGCTTTCTTATAGAACTCTGGCCCAAAATGTCCAGGGGTGGTCCCATCCGCAATAGGCTGTGTCCTCCCCCACTCAATCACGAATTGTAAAAAATGTTCTACAGGCTTGCCTACAACTTCTTAATTGCGCTTCCCTCCTCTCTGATGACCATAGCTTGTGTCAAGTCGACATAAAGCCAGCCATGACAGGCTCTTACATAGAAGTGAAGCGATACCAGGGACTGGGGTATTTCTGGGATAGGCCTGGCTGTGCTTTTTTCTGGAAGACTGTGGATTTGGGGACTTTGGATTTGGAAAGCCATGGGATGCTTTAAGTGGGGCTTAATGGGCCGTGACTTTGTAGCTGTGGTTGGTTTGAACTGTGCAGACCTGGCCCGAGAGGGTTCAGTGGAGAAGAAGCTCAGTGTGTGGCCAAGAGACTGTTTTTGTGGCATTCTGGTGAAGATTGTGGCTGCTTTTGCCCTAGTCTGAAGAGTCTGCCTGAGGCTAAGGTAAAGAGACATATTAATTGCATTGACAAATGAAGTCTTAAAAAAAGCCCAGTAGAGACTTTGTTCTTTGGTTAAGTCTTATGAAGTTTTGAACAAGCATAGCAAGCTTAGAAAGGAAAAATACAAAATATATGGTTCAAGTATTAAAGGGGCACAAGGAAGTGCAATGGAGCTGAATCCTATGTTCTAGGAGGTAACAGACTAAGGGATTTGGGAGTTTAGATCCAGGCATGGTGGTACACACCTTTAATCACAGAAGACAAAGCCAAACAGATCTCTGAGTTCAAGGCTAGCCTGGGACAAAGCAAGTTGTAGGTGAAGAAAAGCTTAAATCCAGGCATGATGGTACACACCTTTAATCCCAGCATTACAGGGGACAGAGCCATGCAGATCTCTGCGTTCAAGGTTAATCTACAGAGCAAGTTCCAGGACAGCCAAGCTTAGGCAGTGAGGGAGTTGGAAAACAGAAAGCTGGTGATAGAATAAAGGGAGGCCATGTTCCAGCCCCGGCAAGCAGCAGAACATGGCAGTTTTAGCCGTGTGGCTCTGACTTTAGAGTGGAATATAGAAGAGGCTACAGGGATAAGTGATGCTGGTTAGCTGGAGCTAAGAAATTGGCAATGATTAAGAAGAGACCAGCATCACTGAGGTGACATCTTCTGAAAAGTGTTTTCTGAGAGCACAAAGAAACTGTGTTCCAGAGATAGCCAAGGTTGTACTTCATGCTGCAGCTGCACCTGGCAATGTGTCAGAGTCACCCAGGTGGTGCTGGTTTTGAAGACATGAAGGGGTCATGAAGAGCAGCTGAGGCTGGGTACTGTGAGAGGCCAGGGAAGGCCACTGGTGAAGGTGCAGCCATGGTTGTAGTTGATGACCCAGGACTGAAGGGATCATGCAAAGGGGTTGAAGCTTGGCACTATGAAGAGAGCCTATAAGAGGTTATTGGTGAAGCCTGATTGCAGCGGAAGACCCCAGTGTATTGGAGATGCCAGTACTATAGGATGATCACCAAGAACAGCAGCAGCAGTGGAGTGGATCAACCTGAGCTTAGAGTGCTACAGAGGGCAGAGCTGGAGAAGCGAGGCCAGCCCTTTGGAGGAGCCCAGAATATCATGTGTGGATCCCAGACTTTGAAACAAAAATCACCTAACACTAAAGTTGCCTTGGAGACTCCAAGATGTTTGAGATGCCAGAGCTGTGAGCTTTCTGCTGAGGAAAGCCCTTCTAACTGGGAGTGGAACCAGCCCAGGAAAAGAACTTTTTTGAAGCCAACAAAGATGAAAAAGGAGTTGGAGATATGAAAACTGCTTTGACATCAGCTATGGAGATGCAGAGTTTGGAGTTTGCCCAGCTGGTTTCCTGTCTTGATTCGGGGATTACAGTTAAGTGATTGGATGGATCTCAGAAGAGACTTTGAACTCTGACTTTTAACGTTGTTGAGTCTGCTATAGAGTACAGGGACTTTGGAAGTTGGACTAAATGTGCTTTTTGTTATGGCTAGATATGGCCCCCATAGACTCAGGTGTTTGAATAAGCCTATGGGGGCCAGGGAGTGGAATGTCATGCTTTGAATATACTTGGCCCAGGGAGTGACAGTACTTGGACATTCGGCCTTGTTGGCATAGGTGTGTCATTGTGGGTGTGGGTTTTAAGACCCTCATTCTAGCTGCCTGGGAGCCAGTATTCTGCTAGCAGTCCTCAGATGAAGATGTAGAACTCTCAGCTCCTCCTGTACCATGCCTTGCCTGGACACTGCCATGTTCCCACCTTGATGATCATGGACTGAACCTCTGATGCTGCAAGCCAGCCCCAATTAAATGCTGTTCTTATAAGAGTTGCTTTGGACATGGTGTCTGTTCACAGCAGTAACACCCTTACTAAGGCACAGGTATATAATGTGAGTTAGAGTCTAGCATCACGGCACTTTCATGGGCGTGCCCGAGGGACTGCACAGTTCACACGTTTCAAGGAAGTGCTGATGGAGAGAGGTATTTCTTTGAAATCTTTAGTTTGTAAAAATACTTCCTGTCTTTAGGAAAGGCTTTTCATCAGCTTGTTTTCTTTCACCGACTCCAGTAGTCTGACTCCTACATGTGTGTGAGCTGATGTCTAATTAGAGGTTCTTGCTAACATGCTTAGGGAATCCTACCACAAGTGGAGTATACATGTTAAAACAAAGAGAACTGTCATGATCTGTCTTTAGATTCTGAACATCGCCCCTCTAATTCCTTCACTGTGTCTGTGTTTCCAGTTAACTATCCTTTTCCACCCAGTCTTGTCACCCTGGAGTCATGTTGGGGGTCAAACATACTTTCCTGGTATCCAGAGACACATACAGAAGACACATGATGTTGTCAATGTCCCCACTGTCATCCAGAGTCACAGGCCCCGCAAAGCCTAAGGGGGAGGAGAGAGATAGAGCATGTCAGAGGCCATCATTGGCTTTAGACATGAAGTCAGTAGGATCTGGATGAAGAGTGTAAAATGGATTCAAATCACTCTATTCTATCCTGGACAGATGGCCCTTACTTGCTTCTTGCCCCTGCTGATTGTGATTTGTGAAGGGTATTTTAGGAAGGGTGTGTGTGTCCATTTAGAAGGAAAATCCTCTTCCTTCCATTGAGGATGTGGCAAGTTAATGATTTGCTCAATTGTCCACACTACACAAGAGTATGAGCTAAACCAGTGGCCCAGAGTGAAGGCCACAGCATAGACTACATCGTACAAAGAACAAAATCATCTCAGTAGCATTCGGCAGCTGAAGCATTGAAAGAGATCCTTAAGTTGTCTGTCTTTCTACTTTCCAACTGTGAGACGGTAGCACTGCAGACTGACCGTCCAGACTGTATGGTTAGGTGACAGTAGCACTGCAGACTGACCATCCAGAATGTGTGCTTAGGTGACTGACAGTAGCACTGCAGACTGACCATCCAGAATGTGTGCTTAGGTGACAGTAGCACTGCAGACTGACCGTCCAGAGTGTGTGCTTAGGTGACTGACAGTAGCACTGCAGACTGACCATCCAGAATGTGTGCTTAGGTGGGAACCTTCACATCTTCAACAGAACAGCTCACTTCTGGGATGCCCAGCTAGAACAGCTGGAAAGGGTGCATCCTGGGGACCTGAGTCCAGTCTCCCAAACCCATCCACGTGATGAAAGGAAAGAACCAACTCCCACAAGTCGTCCTCTGATCCCTGCACACTGTGGCATGTCACTGCCCCAAGTAAACAAATAAATGTACATTTTAAAAAATGAAATCTAACACTTATTTCGTGTTTACCAGACACTAACTCTGTGCTAAAAGACTCCACACATTTGCCATTTTCTTCTCTTCAGAACACCATGACATAAAAACTGTTGTTTCTATTTTTATTGATGAGAAATAATTTTAATCAGACTCAGAGATATTAACATTTTTTCTCAGGGCTATAGTGATGTGTGACTAAATTAAAACAAATACATGCCTCTTAGCTCTGAGCCTGTGACAGTGGTCACTGGGACACTTGACTGAGCGTGGATAGGACTCTACAAGTACCTGGCAGAACTCAGGGGACACAGGTGGTCACTGCGTGTCTCTCTGCTTCTGCAGGCAGGCGGACACCATGTTCTCCTCAGCCCTGGGCATAGCCATGGCATAGCTCTCAGACCAGGTAGCAATCATTGCCTGCCTTCTGGAGCCAACAACGGGCTCACTTTGCTTTAGACAAAGGTTTTGCAGGGCAAGACTTTAAGAAAATTTCTTAAAATGAAATTTCTTTATAATCTTTGTCTGAGATTTGAGGCAAGAAGGAGGAGCTTTAAGAGGAGCTGGTAAGGATGGGTGTGTCAATCTAGAAGTTGGGGGTTGCCAGGGGGAAATAGAGGCTTAACATAGGAAAGGAAGGGAGATATATTAAAATATAAAGAGATAAAAATAAAAACTAAAAAAATAAATAAAAATTGAACCTAAGGCCTAAGAGCAGAAAGGAGATTGAGACTGGTTACTCTGAGTGTGTGTGTGTGTGTGAGTGAGTGTTAGAGGGCCGGGAGACAAGAGGATATGGATGGAGAGGAGAATCTACTAAAACACACTTCATTTGAAAAAGGCTGTAAATATATCTTATATGCTAATATGTGAAATAAAAGTAAAGCGCAAATATTTCTCTTCTCGCGGCCAGCACACTCCTCTTGACAACGCTCTGAGGAAACCTGCTCATGCATACAGCTCCCCACCTGTGTGCTCACTCTGTAACACCCCAGGGATGTGCGCAGCAGCAGCGTGTGCTGCAGTCTAGTTATGCATCACAGCATCCCCCAAGTTTATGCCATGACCTTTCCTTCCACTGAGCTCCAGCATCCTCAGCAACTGAAGCATCAACCGCTGACATCTGTCTTGGTGGTCTCCTGCTGCCCCCTCCCGAAGCCTGCATTTTTCCAACTTTATCATTTGATCCTATGAGACAGGTACCTTGAAAAGTGAGATTCCTGAATGCACGAGCAAACTTGCGATCGGTGACAGATTCTCCGTTTTCAAGAAACGTCTGCAGCACGTGTCCAAACAGCAAGGTTCCCTCCAAGTAAGCGAGAGAAAAGTCACTTCTCCCCTAAATGAGAAGGAGAAAATATCTTTTAATGAGAAAAGGGGGTGGTGGGTTCTGGAGACAGAGTGGATATTCTTGGGATATGTGATAAAACAAATTCAGGGGACCTGGAAGCATGACCTGCTCCCGTCAGTTTCACTTTCTTGTGAAATAAACAAGAGCCCTGCCTTTAGAGGAGAGCCTAGAGGCACTGTGCTTCCCTCTGGTGATGGTGAAACACAAGGTGGCTGAGAAAGTCCAATCCGCCATCTTAACATCCAAGGGACTTCATGCAGAAGTGCTAAGTTAATGCTCTAAGTTAATGTTTTCACGAGAGTGTAAAAGAGAAAACCAGAGCCCAGAAAGTAAACCTGCCTCTGGTCCCTAGAGTGGAATGTTAGGAGTTTGGCTGATGCCACTGACTCTGTTTTGAAGCTGGTTCTAACTGTCGCTTCAGGCCCCTAACCTCTGTCCTGGCAAAATAATAGAGTGAGCACCCCTCCGCCTTTGCATCCGCTCCATGATGGTTTTCTCGGGATTAGGGCTTGAAAGTTCTTGCCAGATAGGTTCTGTTCTCTCAGGCAGCCTGGAACTCCCTTCTGTCTTTGCACTTGGAACACATTTTACAAAAAAGCATTAACAACAAAAAGCTCCTGGTTTGTTTTTTGTTTGTTTTCTTTTTTTTTCTGAAATCATCATTTCATGACATTTATTTTTGAGGGAGGGGGACGCATGTGGTGGTCAGAGGACAACTTCTGGGACTCCTGCCTTTCCTTCCACTTTGTGGGACCTCAGGATTGAATTCAGGTGATCAGACATGGCGGTATCTGTATCCACTGAACTATGTGACCAGCCGCAAAGATCATCGTTCCAGGGATGAACAGAACTCAGTTAGGACCTTGCATTAAAGGTACTTATGAGCCTTAATATTGGCAGGTCCATACCTGGAGCACGTGGGACGTGTGGTCTATGAAGAGGGGTGATGCTCACCTCCCTTATAGTGCTTAGGCATTCATTTGCCGTTGCATGGCTGCTTAGGGGGTCTCTGGGCCACCCCCTCAGCGATTTCTATGGCCTCCTTCAATGGAGGCAGATGACAAACTGCATCTCATTAAAGCTCAGTGACTGACAGGGCCTAGTGTGTCTTAGGAGCTCTGCAGTATAATAAAGTGACCATGATTTAATGGGTAAATGGAGGTCCCTGTTCTGGGACAAGTGCCAAACTAGGTAGGATACCGAGACAATAAGAATACATGAAGCACCCTCTTGGTCAGTGGCCAACTTTACTATGATGGATGACGAGGTAATGTCTCCACCTAGGACTGCTTATTTCTAAACAAAGCCCAAGGGCCCGAGTTCAGATCCCCGGCACCCTTGTAATCCCAGTACTTGGTGGGTGGGGCTTGGGGTCAGGGCAGGGATAGAGACAGGTGAATCCCTGGAGCTCTTTAGCCAGCTAGTTCAGCTGCATCCTTGATCTGTGGGTCCACTGGAGGAGTCTGTCTCAAAATTTACATACAGAGGGCTAGAGAGATGGCTCCGTGGTTAGGAACACTTGCTACTCTTGCAGAGGACCTGAATCAGTTCCCAGCACCCAAGCAACTCACAACTGCCTATGACTCTAGCTTCAAGGGATCTGGTGGCTTCTTCTGGCGTTGGCAAGCATCCTTACACACATAGTACTCTCTCTCTCTCTCTCACACACACACACACACACACACACACACACACAAATAAGAAAATAGATAGATAGATAGATAGATAGATAGATAGATAGATAGATAGATAGACAGACAGGCAGACAGATAGATAGGAAGCAATCAATAGAGGAAAACAATATTCACTTTTGGCTTCCACATGCATGTGCACACACAGACACATACACATCTGCACAATGAACACACACGCACATATACACATATACACATACACACATGCAAAGAAAACCTACTTGCAAATCTAAGACTCTGAGTCTGACCAGGAGACTAATTACCTTGCTCTGCGTCATCTTTAACAAACACTTACATACATATACACATAGACATCTCACCGGTGCAAACCTCTCAGCGACAGAGGCGTTTGAGATGGACTTCTCAGGAGGCAGCGTGAGGACGAGGACATTGTCCATGTACTCAGGGGCTATGGTGTCATCCTCAAAGTAATGGTTACTATAAAAACATAGGTTCTTCATAAAAATTAGCACCCCGTAGAGACGGAAATTTCACAACTCATACAAATCGTAACCTGAGCTTTGAAAATCATGTCGGTGGTGGTTGTTTTAAGTGTAGCCATCAGCAAAGCCTTCTACTTTCCCCAGTTCTAATCCCCTTCTTCACCTGCTACAGGGAATGGCAGGACTTAGGCCGCTCTTGCTGTTAACTGAGGGTGCAAAGGAACTCATTATCCTTTGAGGGAATGTTTGTATTTGCTGTTAAAGCCCAAGGACCCTTGACTTCTGCAGGAAAACGTCCTTTTCCTTAAGTATGCAAAACAAGTTGAAAATATTGGGATATGGGATATGGGATTACTCTGCATAATGCCCTGTAATGTAGAAAGCTACCATCTGCTCAAGGCTGAACTGATAACTGCAGATTTAAGACATTTTCTCTGATAAATGTCTCTTGGTGTGTGTGTGTGTGTGTGTGTGTGTGTGTGTGTGTGTGTGCACATTCATGTGTGTGAATGCAGTGAATGCAGACACGGTTGTGCCATGGCATACCATGGCATACCTGTGGAGGTCAGAGGACGATGCCAGCTGTCTGTCCTTGCCTTCTAACTTGTCTGAGACAGGTCTCTTTTGTTGTGACTGCGAGCTTCAGGATGTGGGACTCATCAACTCACAGGATGCGTATCATCAACTCACAGACCACACTGTGCACATCGCACCCTGAGATCCCTCGGAACATCCCTGGGTTTCTGTGCTTCCTAACCATGTGGGTGCTTTAATACACAAACAGGGTGGCTCCGTTGAACTGCTAGAATTAGGGGGGCCACCACTCAGTACTCAATCTGCTCTGAGCTGACCACTGTATTAGCTCTTATGTTAACATTATCGATCTTACCCTAAAAGACAGGCACCCTCATTTTCATTTCACAACTCGACTTAATCTCAAAATGCTAACGTATTCCCACAGAACCCCAAGTGGTGGAGTTACAAGCCAAGCACATTAGGTTTACTTGAGTCTGACCTTGTTCTGGAAACAGCCACGTGTTCCACGAACAGGTGACACAAAGGAAAGCCAGGTGGCTGAGAATGAGGTCATACCAAGCTGGCCACACTGACAACTCCCTGCCCAGGGCAAAGCGCCAGCATGAGGTGGGAGGGAAATGCTGAGAGCACTACCCTCTTTCCTAAACGTCCACAGCTCAAGGGCTAGCGGGATGGATGGCTTATCTTCATGAACACTCAACTGTCCACCGGGCCTGCACTTCAGTGCTCCCTTTCCTCTCAGGCTGGGAAAGTGTGTTTAGTATCGGGGGATGACTAGGCAGATCCAGGAGAGCCCCTGCAGTAGATGAAGGCCCACAGGTAATGATTAATGACCCAGGGAGATAAGTGGGTCATATGATGCACCTGTGGGACAAGGGGCACAGGTGTACCGCTGGCACCTCCTCCAAGTGTGCCCTAACCTAAGCACTGCTTTGGTACTGTTAGGGAAATGGTTCCTCTCTCCCCCTCTCTCTCTCTCTCGCTCTCTCTCTCTCTCTCTCTCTCACTCTCTCTCTGTCTCCCTCTCCTTCCCTCTCTCCATCTCTCTTTCTTTCTCTCTCTCTCTCTCTCTGTCTCTCTCTCTCCCTCTCCCTCCCTCTTCTTCCCTCTCTCCCTCCCTCTCATTCCCTCTCTCCATCTCTCTTTCTCTGTCTCTCTCTCTCTGTCTCTGTCTCTCTCATGGTTCTCTCTGCTCCGTGTCAGCACAAAGGAAGGGACCATCCCTGAGTACCTGTTCTACCAAAAGCAAAGAATAACTGTACAGATCAGATCTCGTTGAATTCAACTTTAGTCTTTCCAAAGGTGCTGATGAAAAGAAATAACCTGAGGCCAAAGACCACTGGCAACTAAAGCCCAGGGGCGAGCCCTATCTCCCCAGGGAAACCACTGTTGAGTTCTTAGCTGCTGGATCCTTTCCTGAACAAAGGAAGTTAGTGTACTGTGTGCATCTAGACCCCCCAGAGGAGTGCACTGCATATCTGGATGCCTGTCAGGTGTCAAGGAATACATTTCCACTTAAGGTCACAGATGATTAGGTAAACATGAAGGTATTGTGAGGAAGGAATGAGACTTCAGTTGCAATGTGGCCATCATGGTGGCTGCCCACCCAAGAGAGAGGGGGCTGTCTAAGTAGCCACTGACATACTTCCTTTCTGATGGGAGGAACATTATACCAACCTGAACAGATCCACCAGGATGACAACAGTGTCGTCAGCCACTCTGAGGTCACCTTTCACATCATAGAAGGTTTCTGGCGTGCCACACATAACAATCACTGGAAGAAAGAAAGATAGAGTGACAGGTGATGGTGGACACATGAAGCAGGAGTGACCAGTTTCCTGATTTGAGCCCTACATAGTCATGTTATTTGTGGTTGTTACGTTTCCTCCTTTCTCTCTCTCTCTCTCTCTCCTTCCTCCCTCCATCTTTCCCTCTTTCCTTCCTTTCTTTCTTTCTTCCTTCCTTCCTTCTTTCCTTCCTTCCTTTGAGACAGGGCTTCATTATGTATTCCAGACTGACTTTGAACTTACTACATAGTCCAGAATGGCTTCTAATTCATAGCAATCCTCCTGCCTCAGCTTCTGAGTGCTAGGATTTCCAAAAGACAACGCCACACCTGTCTCTCATTTTACCTTTTTAAGGATTAATCCCAAGTCCCCCAAGCTCTTCTGTCCTCTTTTGCATTTAGTTTTGGAGTCCTGATTGAACTGTGTGGAATCTCTAAAATAGAAGGTGATCCCAAGGGGGCTAAAGGATAGAAGATGATAGAAAAAGCCCCAGAGTAGGACTCCCATTTACGAGTCCTGCTTCATTCAGTGTTTAGTCTATCGCATTGGATGGGAGTGATCCCAAAAGCTATTTTCTTCAGTGGATGGCCACACCTCATCATCTGTCTGTGTGTTTGAGGGGGAGTGTGAGAATAGTTTATAATATCCTCCTAAGCTACCATCTTTGCGCTGTGCCTGTAGCTTTTTAACTCAGAGCCTAGTCTTAGAAATTCGAGTGATGGAAACACTCCGAGCCTTTACCACGAGTCTAGCTGCGGCCTGTATGTGGTTTGGGCGTGGGAAGAGCTGGAGAGGACACTTCCTTAGATTGTGTGCTGTTGTTTAGAGATAGGGTCTCACTATGTAGATGGCTGTCCTAGAATTTGCTACATAGAATAGGCTGGCCTCCTGCCATCTCCCAAATGCTGGGATTAGCAAAAGGCATGCGTTACCACACAGGCTTTTGTTGGATTTTTTTTTTTTATATATATATGCTGTGCTACCTAGGTGACCTATAAACTCTTTAAGATCAAGAATGGCATTTGCTTCCCCCACCAACCCCCATATCTTGGTTGACTGTAAGTTCCTAAAATAACAAATACTTGGTTATGGCAGCAAGTGAGTGCTTGAATAATGTCGGGCAACTTGCCAAGGTTTAGTCAACAGAAATAACAATATGACGAAGTTGTTTGCAAACAAGCAACTTAGAGGCAGGCGGTGAGGGCAATGCTACAGAGACATTGGCCTGAAGGACTCTGAGGGAGGCCGTGGTCATGAGGGTGATGCTACAGAGACATTGGCCTGAAGGACTCTGAGGGAGGCCGTGGTCATGAGGGCAATGCTACAGAGACATTGGCCTGAAGGACTCTGAGGGAGGCCGTGGTCATGAGGGCAATGCTACAGAGACATTGGCCTGAAGGACTCTGAGGGAGGCCGTGGTCATGAGGGCAATGCTACAGAGACATTGGCCTGAAGGACTCTGAGGGAGGCCGTGGTCATGAGGGGTACTCTCTTGTTGTCTTACCATTGCTCTTCCTGTTATGACCCTTTAAGATTTCCTGGAACTGTTCGCTGCGTCTCAATACATCCTTGAAGCTGAGCACCTCTGAAAAATAGGACACTCCAGCCTCCAGAGCGTTGAGGTACCTGGAACAGGGAGAAGTGAAGCTTCAAATTGGTTTTGCTTCCTCATGGCCAGCCCACCTTCTATCTATCTATCTATCTATCTATCTATCTATCTATCTATCTATCTATCTATCTATCTGTCTATCTATCTACCTGTCTACCTCTGTGCTGGAGTTTTTATCTAACATCCAGGTCCTCTATTAACAGACCGTACCCACCAAGATGCCATTACTTTGCATTGTGGCTACCTCGTCTAAGCAGAGTATGGGGGGTGGAGTTTTTGTGTGTACAAGTTATAGACATCTGAGGGGTTCCTTCTACCATTTCCCTACTGCTACAGCAGGAAGGTTCTAGCCTGAACTGTAAACCAGAAGAATCTGAAACTATATAGTGTAAAACTCCAGAGCTGGTAAAATGATATCTGTTCCCGTGTGAATTGGAGGTTTGTATATTCCAGTTTCATGCCAAGTTTCTAGGGTGAGCTCCTAGGGTTGGGTTCCCAGATGTGCGCGCCTGGTCACACCTTATCTTAATCCTCTGAGGCCTCTGTGGAGAGAGACGGTAGAAGCAACTAGCATCCTGAGTCACCTCCACCACTTTTACTGGTGTTGCAGGAGCTTATGATATTTTAAAATCATGTTTCCTCTATTTATGTTGTGGTGTGTGTCCTTGTGTGAACACACACGCGTGTGTCACACAGCACATGGGTGGCACTCTGATGACAACTTGCAGGAATCGGGTCTCTTCTTCCACTATGTGAGTCCCGGGGATTAAAGTCAGGTCATCGGGCTTGCGCAGCAAGTCCCTTTGCACACTGAGCTATTTTTTAGACACGGACTTAGGCTTTTAACTAGGGCTTGCTCTCTCCTGTCCCCCCTTCCTCTCAACGAAAATGTGAGAGACATCATTTCCAAGTGCCTCTTGGTTTGGGCAGAACACACACTTTCTAGTGTTATATCTTCCACGGTAGTGCAGAAACACTGACTTCTAGCTTTCATTTGTATCCTCTAGAAACAGGGTCCTATGCATTTGTCTTTAGAGGGCTTGCCATGGGGAATCATTAAGACCAACAAGAATTCACTCTTTCTTAGGCAGAGTGCCACAAATGTGGTCTATACTGAGCATTCGCACAGTACTTGACTCGCTTTGCCCCTTTGATGAGTAAGAAAGCAGACTGGTGTCTATTTCAACAGTGCCCCTGATGAAGGTGACATTTCTTCATGGCAATGCATGGATTAACAAACAGCCTTCCTCACCAGAAACAATCCTCAGGCTCCGATCCATTCTTGTAAACATATGAAGAGTTCCAGGAAAAGGTTTTGAAAGATGCATCGTTGACTTTCCAGAAGTCGACCAAGAAGTACATCAGCTTCCTGGCTGGAGGCAGGATCCTGGTGAGCGTCTCCTTATAGTCACAGGACAATCCAAAACTTCCAGCGGAAATCATGGGATAGTTCAACTCTGTGTCAAGGCTGTGCCAAAAGCGAGAGAGGAAGCAATGCCAGGGTGAACTCCAATGGCACGGAGAGGAGCCCCTTTCCTCCTCTTTAACACTCAGGCATGAATGGTGAGAATGAAATGGGGACAGCAAAACAGGCACCTGGGTGACCCGCTCACACAGCTGACTTTAAAAGTAGCAATGGTGGCCCATATTCTGTGAATATTCATTACAGTGAAATAACTACATGCTAGGTCATGCTAATTTATTTCCAAATGCCTTCTCATGCTCTCTGGGTTGGGAACTGTGAGCCGGGAGAGAGGACTGAAAACTGCATGCTAAACAAAGCACTTTTCTCTGTCAACTCGACACAAGCTAGAGTCCTCTGGGAAAGAGAATGACACTTGAGGAACTGCTTCCATCAGTGGGACTGTAGGCAAGTCTGTGAGGCATTCTCTTGATTGATTATTTAGGTGAGAGGGCCCAGCCCAAAATGAGCAATATCACCCCTAGGCTGGTGGTCCTGGGTTGTATAAGAAAGCAGACTGAGTAAGTCATGGGGAGCAAGCCAGAAAGCAGCGCCCCTCCATGGCCTCTGCATCGGGTCCTGCCTCCAGGTTCCTGCCCTGGGTTCCTGTCCTGACTTCTCCTCATTATGAACTGTGAGCTGAAATAAATCCTTTCCTTCCCAAGTTGCTTTTGGCCATGGAATTATCAAGGCCACAGAAAGCAAACTAGAAAGAGCCTTTATAATTGTGATCAGCTGGGAAGTGTAGCTATGCCTTTTCTTCCTACCAGTGCCTGCTTTGTCACTTTGCATTGGCTAGTTTTATGTCAACTTGACACAAGCTAAGTAAGTCATGTGAGAGGAGACAACCTCAACTGATGAAATGTCCCCATAAGATCTGGCTGTGCGATGGCCTGTAGAGTATTTTCTTAATTAGGTATTGATAGGGGAGGGTCCAGCCCATCCTGGGTGGTGCCATCCCTGGGCTGGTGATTCTGAGTTCTATAAGAAAGCAGGCTGAGCAAGCCATCAGGAACAAGCCAGTACACAGCACTCCTCCATGGCCTCTGCATCAGCTCCTGCCTCTAGGTTTGCACCGGTTTAAATTCTTACCTTGGCTTTCCTCAACAGACTTAGACTCAAGATACGTAAGGGATAGGTGGTCTAATGATAGGCGGTCTACTTGGGATCCAGCTCAAGGGGAGGCTCCAAGGCCTGACACTATTGCTGATGCTATGGGGTGCTTACAGGCAGGAGCCTGGCATGGCTGTCCTCTGACAGGCCCAACCAGCAGCTGACTGAGACAGACACAGGTACTTATACCCAACAGTTGGACTGAAGTCAGGGACCCCTGTGGTTGAATTAGGGAAAGGTTGGAAGAAGCTGAGGAGGAGGGCAACCCCATATGAAGACCAGCAGTCTCAGCTAACCTGGACCCCTGAGATCTCTCAGATACTGAGCCACCAACCAGGCAGCATACACTATTGGTATGAGGCCCCCTACACATATACAGCAGAGGACTGCCAGGTCTGGCCTCAGTGGGAGAAGACATGCCTAACCCTGGAGAAACTTGAAGCACCAGGGAGTGGGGAGGCCTAGAGGGGTTGGGGGGGCATCCTCTTGGAGACGGGGGAGGAGGAATGGGATGAAGAACTGTGGGAGGGGGACTGAGAGGGGGCAACAACTGGACTGTAAAAATATGAAAGTAATAAAAAATATGTAAGTCAAATAAACCCTTTCTTCCCCAGGTTGCATCTGGTCATAATGTTTCACCACATACATAGTAACCCTGACTGAGACATTGTCTGTCTCCAACACAAAACATTTTTGTGGGCTTGCTCCCCATGACTTACTCAGTCTGCTTTCTTATACAACCCAGGACCACCAGCCTAGGGGTGATATTGCTCATTTTGGGCTGGGCCCTCCCACCTAAATAATCAATCAAGAAACTTTGAAACTTTTTTTTCATGAAGTTATTTCCCCACTTGAAACTCACCTCTCTAGCAGTGGTGACCATTGCTGCTGCTTCTCTCTCTCTTTCTCTCTCTCTCTTTCTCTCTCTCT
>NW_022196903.1:130673506-130673655 GCF_008632895.1 Mastomys coucha
TCTCTCTCTCTCTCTTTCTCTCTCTTTCTCTCTCTCTCTCTCCCCTCTCCGTTCTCCCCTCTCCCCTCTCCCTTCTCTTTTCTCCCTTCTCTCTCCCCTCTCCCCTCTCCCTTCTCTCTCCCCTCTCCCTTCTCTTTTCTCCCTTCTCT
>NW_022196903.1:130673883-130707224 GCF_008632895.1 Mastomys coucha
TCCCCTCTCCCCTCTCTCTCCCCTCTCCCCTCTCTGCCTTGTATTGTGTATTAGCCAATGTTCCCCTCACTTCCGTTCGGAAGAGCATATTTCACTCAATGTTTTTTTCTGCTTGACAAAACTAAAATGTTTTCGCTTAGAAAGCTCTCATGGTAGTGAACCGATTTTCTGGGTCCCCCTTCCTTTTGAGCAATGTCACCAGCACATGACCCACGAGATAAGGAAGAACAAGATTCCATGTGTGTGTGTCTGGGTGTGGAAGATGGGCTTGAAAGTGCTTCTGTAGTGTGCCAGACGTGGTGCGCTGAGCACTGAGCTGCTGAGTTGCTGGGCATGAGGCAGCATACTGACTTCCAGTAGAAACCTCAGGCGTTTGTGTCAGCCCTGCAAAACCTATGCTAATCTCCTCTGGATCAGCAAGTGGGATTTCTTTATTCAGAAGACTGAACAAGTGAGAGAGAGGCTAGTGAGAAAAGTTTTGACTAGGAAACGTGAAGAGTTTTGACCAGGGAATGTATGATCTGGGAGAACAGAGCCAGTTTCACTGAGTGAAATAAATTGAAGAGCTGGGGCCAAGATTTTTAAGTCCAGAAAAAAATTTTCCACTTTACAATAGATCAAAGGCTTTTCTTTCTTTCTTCTTCTTCTTTTTTAAAATCTAAACTATGAAGGATAGAGAACTTCAACATATTATTTCTATTCATCTTAAATAAGAGCCTGGTTGTTTCCCCAGATTTCCAAACTAGTGACACAACAGAGTTCTACTAAGACTCTCTCTTCCATCTGTGTCCTACCCACTGCCCACTTTGGGGAATTTCCTTTATTAAACTCAAGTGTTCCTCATAGCTTGCTTCCTCTAATACTAAGATATGAGTGACTATGCCTGGTCCGCTTCTGCAGTCATTACGCACTGATCAAAGTAGGAGGTATTTGGGAAGGGAAAAGGCAATGATAGAGAGATGGCAAAGTACAAGGGGCCTAATGTGCCTCTCTCTGTTGCCTTGACAACACTGTTTGTCTAGCCATTTAACACTCAGCCAGAGTACTTACTACATCTGGAAGGTGGAATACGTGCACGAGGGCCCCATGAGGGCACAGCCCATCTGATGATCTCTCTGTAGGAGAAAAAGAAAACTACCTAAGACAAATTCAATCAACCAACAGACAGAAAAGAGGCGGGCGGGAACACTGTGAGAAATGGCATTCCCAAGAGTCTGTGTGCAGAGTAGGGAGGAGCTATTCAACGGATGGAAATGGGAGGGGGAAGATTCTTGCTGACTTCCTTCTCTCTGTTGCTAACTCTGACCAACAGGGTTTGAAGGAGCTCAGGAGGATTAAAAGCCCTTGAAAACCATGTGGATGTGAAAGATCCCCCTTCCTCTGTGCATCTTGTAAAAGGGCTTCCAAAGATTACAGATTGTGAGACTAGAAGTTTCATATCGACCTCATGGGTCATACCGTGGATGTCAGGATGTGTATACCATATCCACTCCATGAATACCATAATGAGTCTCAGTCTTGGGGGGCTGGGCAGATTCTAGCATAGCGGTATTAAAGTCCAAGGAGAAGAAATAGTGTGCATGTTTTTATCGACTAGTATTTCATCTTTTGGGCTTGGCTGTTCATCAGTGCATTAACTGATAGGGTTGGGCTTTTTATTTTGTTAGTATTTTTAGTTCTTTGTATATGGTAGCTATTAATTCTCTGTCAAATGGTTAGCAATGATTTTTCTCTTATTCTGAAGATTGCCTCTTCACCAATTAACTGTTCCCTTTATTGTACAAATGCTTTTAATTTTTTGTGGGTTTCCATTTGTTGATCGTTAGTCTTAATTCTTGAATTAGAACCCTATTCAATGCTTATCTCGAAGTGTTTTCTCTACTTTTCCCAGGAACAGTTTAAGGGTTTCCAGCTTTTCATACAGGTCTTGGGTCTATTCGGAGTTGGTTTGTAAGTCAGGTGAGAGATAGGGATCTAGCCTCATCAACCCATATGTGGATACTCATTTTCCCCAGCCCATCTGTGAAAGAGGCTGGCTTCTGTCTTTTCTTCAATGTGTCTTTCCTCACCTTTGTCAGAAGTCAGGGGATCATTGCTGTGTGGTTTGTATCTGGACCTTCTATGGCATTTCATTGATCTGTGTATCTGCTTTTGTTCAGATGGCTCTTTAGGATAACTTAAGTCGTATAATGGTGATACCTCCAGCATTATTCTTTTTGGTCACTTTGTTTGTCTGGGGTCTTTGTGTTTCCATATAAACAAGTTTTGTGTGTGTGTGTGTGTGTGTGTGTGTGTGTGTGTGTGGTATGTGTGTTTTGGTTTTACTATTTCGTTGAAGAATGACATTGTCATTTTAGTGTGGCTTGTATTAAATCTGTAAACTGTTTTTGTTAAAAGAGACATTTTTACAAAATTAATTCTTCCAATCCTTGAACTCAAGGTTGTTCAGTTTTCAGTGTTCCTTTCGTTCAGTTTTCAGTGTTCCTTTCAAGTTCTTTCTTCAGTGTTTGAGGTTTAACATGGTAGAAGCTTTTCACTTACTTATTTAGGTTTATTTCAAGGTATATGTTCTAGGTAACTGAATGGGATTGTTTTCTGGATTCTTTATATACATGTCTATTCCTAGCATATAAGAAAACTACTATGTTTTATGCTAATTTTATATCAGGACACTTTACTGACAGTGTTCAGCAGCTCTGAGAGCTTTCTGGTAGAGTCTTTCAGAGCTCTCACATATGAAATCCTCCCTTTTATAAATAGAACACATTGACTTCTTCCTTCCCTATTTGTAGCACACCTCTCTCTCTCTCTCTCTCTCTCTCTCTCTCTCTCTCTCTGTCTGTCTGTCTGTCTCCTCTATCTCTTGTCTTATTGCTGTAGCTAAGACTTTCAACATTTTATGAGCGAGAGTGGAAAACGTGGACACCTTTGCCTCTTGTTTCTCATCTTTGTAGAAATGCTTTGTGTTTTCTTCATTTACTATGATATCAACCAAAGGCTTGTCATATGTATTTATATTGTCATATGTTGGTTATATTGAGATATATTACTTTTACTTTTAATATCTTCAAGGCCTTTATCATGAAGGTATGTTGGATTTTGTCAAATGCATATATTGATATGATAATGTGATTTCTGTCCTTGAGTTCATTTATGTGATCTATTGTTTATTGATTTTTATGATTTATTATTAAACTATTCATAAACTCAACAGCAGTTCTCAACTTATGGGTCATGACTCCTTTGGAGGTCACATATCAGATATCCTGCATATCAGATATTTACATTATGATTCCTAACAGTAGCAAAATGCTAGTTATGGAGTAGCAATGAAATAATTTCATGGTTGAGTTCACCACAACACGAGAAACTGTATTAAAAGGTCACAGCATTAGGAAGGTTGAGAACCACTGATCTAGATAGTTCTGGTCTGTATGTGTGCGCGCACACGTGTGCATGCATGCATGTGTGTCATGCCTGGCTGTTTCTAAGAATTCTAGGGGGCAAACTCAGGTCTCCTCATGCTTCCAGACAAGCACTGTGCTGCCTGAGCCATCTCCTCAGCTCTCTGGCATCTTGATAAGGTGTTTTGTTTGTAGAATCTTTGTGTTTATGTTCCTTGGCAGATTGGCACAATTTTCTCTTGTTTTATTATATCTTTATCTGTTTTGGGTATCAGAGCTGGCTTCATAAAAGGAGGTTGGAAGTGTTTATTCCCTTTCTATTTTATGAAATAATTTGAGAAGCTGGTACTAGCTTTTTAATGGTCTTGTGGAAACCTGCATGGACTCATCTGGACCTGAACACTTTTATTTAGAAGATTTTTAAGAACTTTTTTTTGCTTCAATTCCATCACTCTAATTTAACCTTCTCTCTTTCAGTTATTTATCTCATCTCACTCTTGCTTTGTAGGTCACACAAACCTCAATGTCTCAGGTTTTCCGGTTGATGAAGCTAGTTTTCAAGGCAAGCCCTAAAGTTTTTTGAACTTCATTGGTGTCTGCTTCGACATCCCCATTTTCACCCCTAGGTTTATTAATTTGGTTATCCTCTCTTTTAGCTAGTTTGTTGATCTTGTTTGTCTTTTTAAAGAACTAACTTTTTGTTTAGTTGATCTTTGTATTTTACCCTTTCTTACTTAATTAATGTGAGTCCTGATCTTAATGATCCTGTCCTGCTTGTTCCTGTTTCTTTAGAGATCTGAGATACATCATTAGGTGTGTGTGTGTGTTGTGTGTGTGTGTGGTGTGTGTGTGTGTGTGTGTGTGTGTGTGTGTGTGTGTGTGTGTGATCTCTGATGTTTAAATATAAGCACTCACAGTTGTGATTTCCTCTTGGGAATGTGTTCATTGCTTCCCCCAGATTTTGGTATGTTGTGTTTTAATTTTCGTTTGATTTTAGGAGTTTCAAAGATTTCCTCCTAATGTTTTCAACAATTCATTGCATTATAGTGTGTTGTTCAACCTCCAGGACTCTGCCTATTCTCTGCAGCTTCTTTTGCTGTAGGCTTCTAGTTTATTCCATCTGTGTTCAAATAGGATGTAAGAAGTCATGTCAGTTTATCAGTTGACACTTGCTTTGCGTCCTAACATGTCATCTGCTTTATAGAACTTCCCACGTGCTGCTGAGAGGAATATGTTTGCAGTGTTAGTGGGAGGGGATGTTTTCTGTATGTCCCATAAATTATTTAATCTGTTAAATCATGTAACTCTAGTGCCTTCCTGCCCCACTCTTTCAGTCAGGATGATTTGTCTATTGGTAAGAGTAGGGTTTTGAAGTCATTTACAATGGTAACAAATACAAATTTAAACATATATCCAAAATAATAATTTAAAGTTAAAGTAAAAATTCCCCTTATATCTCAGCATATACACACTATGTTCCAGGACACACACACACACGCACACACACACACACACAAGCTACTTACTGTAATTTCCCTGAGTAGATCAAGGCCTTCGCAGGTGCTGCTCCGGCAGTCCCCCGACTTATGAATCAGACCGTCGGAGTAGATGAAAGTCGCATTCACAGTCACGTTTAGTTCTGTTACCCAGAAGTTAGGAAAAACAGGAAAACAGGGTTATGCTTCCACAATTTACCCAGCTATGAGACAGCCCTTGCTGATGGATTTCAAGGGGCCAGGGAAAGGTGTCTGCGATGGCAAATCTCAACTTGACTACATCTGCAAGCAACCCAATCCAAGCACCTGGGCACACCTGTGAGGGATTTCTCTTGGTTTGATTACTCTAAGTGGGAGACACACCCCATATCCAGATAATGTGAGGTCGGAAAATCCACTCGACATCTGGGCCACGTCTCCCGGAGGCAGCTGACATAAAGGACAGAGAAGAAGCGGGTGTGTGTATAGATTCAAGTATTAAACATCACGGTCCAGCTTAAGAGGAGTTTTTCATTACGTCCACAGCTCTCCTCATCTTTCTGTAGCTCCACATTCAGCATGTTTCCAGTATGGACTGGAAAACACTGGGAAAGTAGATATGGATGGCATCTTGTTCTTTTTGAGTTCCCAAGTTGCCTCTATTATATGTGAGATGCAGTTCTCCTTGGTCTCTGATTATCACTCATCCATCAGCCAACACATGGTCACTCTGTTCCTCTTATGTTCCTTACACTTTTCTATGTGCTCACGATATAGCATTGAGTAAAATTAGTCCCTGTCTGCCTGAGGTCCACATATTCTCTGGGAGATCACACAGGATGGTGCTAATGCTGGTAGCATGGAGATAGGAGCCCCCTTTGGGGTGTCAGGACTTGAGAGATGTAAGAATGTGAGCCACATGCATGTACAGCTTTCGGATGTGTGGGGGGGTGGGGAACAGGGAAGAAAAGCCAGATAAGAATCGATCTTGGCTTGTTTCAGAATCTACAAGGAGGCCCACACACTTGCTGCTTAGTGATCAAGGGGTCGAATAGACTTGGGGTGGTATTGAAAGAAGGTCATATCAGGCATGTATGTGCATTTCGTTGCAGAATGGGATCGTTCTGGAGCATTTTAAATATAGAAATATTATCATGTCTCACTGTCACTTTAAAAGGATTTCTCTAGATGCTGACAGGAGAATAGATCATGGAGAACAAGAAGGAGAAAGAAGCAGGGAGACCAGTTAGGGGTTACTGTAACTTAGATAGCTTGAAATAAACAGCTGAAAATGAATTGGGGGGATTACATGGTTGCATTTTGAAATTTGAAGGTAGGGCCAGTAAGGAAGTGCTGATGGATGCAGCTTGAGAAAAAGCAGGTGCATGTGTCTTGTCCGGAGAAAGTGGCTAATGGGGAATGTTACTGGTAAATAAAGGGCTGACTAAGCGAGGGAAAAAGTTGTGAGCATAGAGTCATGACTAAGGGGGTCGAGAGCTTAGGGGAAGCCAGGTTTCCAGGGAGCTGGAGGCAGGAGGATCTGGATTTCACAGTCAACCTGGGCTACATGAAAACTTCTTTTAAACAATACATTAGTATAAAACAAAACAAAACAAAACAAAAAACTCACCAGATACACATGTAGGGTGTGAGATGCCTATTAGATTTCTGAATGGATGTGACAAGCAATTAAATATACCAATCAGGAGAAATTACCCATGCAGGTACACTGAGTGATTTTAAAATGTCAAGAAAACTCAGCCTTACCCAAAATGCAGCATTGGGAGCACCTTCGCATTGTCTTGTGTGTAACAAATGGGCTTTGACCCTGAAACCAGGATTGTCTAGACCTGGACCTCCAGAGGCCATTAGGAAACACAGGATGCTCGGGAACTGGAGTTTCTGAGAGCTGGGAGCTGCTATGTTGGAAACTGAGCCCAGATCCTCTGAGAACAGCAAGTGCTCGTTACACCTGGCCTAGAACACCACTCTTTTTTTTTTTAAAAAAAGATTTATTTATTTATTATATGTAAGCACACTATAGCTGTCTCCAGATGCACCAGAAGAGGGCATCAGATCTCATTACACGTGGTTGTGAGTCACCATGTGGTTGCTGGGATTTGAACTCATGACCTTCTGAAGAGCAGTCAGTGCTCTTCCTCACTGAGCCATCTCACCAGCCCATAGAACAACACTCTTTATATTCTGCATTTCCCAAAGTCAAAGTGACCCGTGTTCATCCCTGTTTGGAGTGTTTAGACAACAAAGAATTCCTGTATTTAAGTGAAGGCAAAGGCATGGTGGTAAAATCTCTGGGTGCTGCAAGGCATCACATCTTAATAAAGAGCTGACAGAACCATTTGAGCAAACTCTGTCCTTTAAATGAGGGTCCTCTCTCAGTGACAGGTAAGCTCAGGACAAATGTCTGATACCTAAGAGGAAATGGCCTCTGGACATTGGTGTGGCATTATGAGTGACACTCTGTGTTCTTACACAAACCATTTGAAGCTCTCTGAGTAAAGGCGAGGTCCAAACCAGTTTGCCTGACATGCCACATTTGAATAATGTCTTTAAAAGACTAAAGTCTACCCAAAACAGAAGAAAAATTTGGAACATTCAAAACTATGTGTTCCTAAAAGTTGAGGCCTTGTAGCAACTCTGTCCTTGTACAGTTGCTGCAGAGATGTGTCCACCAATCTAGTATAGAACATCCTTCAGTTCTGGTTACTGTTTAACCCAAGAACACTTACACTGACACTTTGTTCAATAGGAGACCCAGATGAGAGATGTAATTGTTTGGTAGAAGCAGCTGAATTAGAGGCTTGATGATTAGACCAACTAGAGAAAACCAGAGGGGAGGGGGGCATGTGATGAGCTAAACAGTTAAAATGCAAGTATAAACCAACCATGCTACTGAACAACATTTTTTTGCTTTTACATTGTAAATAGTTATTTGTGCATGGAGGGACAGAGAACCCATGGGGGCATGTATGTGGAGGTCAGAGGGCAAGTAGTGGAAGTCATTTCTCTCCTGCAAAATGGGTTCCAAAGATTGAACTCCATTCTCTGGGCTCAGTGGTAGGTGCCTTAACTGGCTAAGCCACCTTGCTAGTCCCCACTAAACAGTGTGGGACCTTTATCCTACTTAATTTGCATATTCTTAGGAAGAATAGAGCTGGAGAGATGGCTCAATGGCTCAACAGTTAAGGTCACTTATTGCTCATGCAGAGGATCTGGGATCAGTTCCCACCACCCACATGGAAGCTCACAACCATTTACAAGTCCAGTTCCAGGGGATTTCATGTCCCCTTTTGACCTCAATGGGCACCAAACATACATGTGGTGTATATACAATACATATAGGCAAATACTTAGAGATATAAAAAAAAATTTAAAGTCTAAAAGTCTAAATGGGGGATACAGTGTATTTGGAGTCAGGGTTCAGTACAAATGAAGCTGGAGTGGTTCTGGGGACCCGGACCCCCATGTGAGGAAGAGTGGTAGCAAGCAGGCTGGCTACAGTCTTGGAAGTCAAGGGGAATGTGGTGTTGTAACCCCATCTTGAGAAAGGTGGTGGTGACTGTAAGCCAGCTCCTCCCTCAGGAGTGTCACCAACATATTATTTCTACCATTTCCCCCACTAATTTCTACTTATTCTTCAATATCCATGTAGCTTTACTACATCCAAATACAAAACAAACAAAACAACAACAACAACAACAACAACAACAAAAAAGACAAAGAAGCCCCCAAAACAAAGAAAACCCCAAACTCTCCGAACCCTACCCTCGTCAGCATGAGAGCTCAGCTCCTTCCCACCACTGTAGGGCTGCTAAGCAATTTAAAAATCTGAGGATCCAGGCAGACCATGAGTGACATAGCAAAATCTATGTGTAAACCCCTAGGAACCTAAGAAAGGAGAATCATTATGTACTAGACTTGGTAACAGACACATGACTTCATCATTGTGGTCCCAATTCTATATCCACTTACTGACAGAACAGAGCAGGAGGGCTGGGCCATTCCATTCCTGACACTGACCTCTGAGTGTTTGCAAGACTCATTCATTTAATTCTTTTTCTGAATCCTATAAAGGAATATTTATTCTGAAATGAAGCGACAAGAGGTGAGAAGTAGAATAACTTGCTTCACTTTCATCCATGGTGAGGAGTGGAGCTGAGATGTGCAGTGTGGTTCTAGGTCACTCTGGGGTTCTAGGTTGGCCCACTCTGGAGTTCTAGGTCGACCCACTCTGGGATTCTAGATCAACTCACTCTGGGGTTCTAGGTCGACTCATTCTGGGGCTCTAAGTCGACTCACTCTGGGGTTCTAGGTCGACCCACTCTGGGGCTCTAAGTTGACTCATTCTGGGGCTCTATGTGGACTCACTCTGGGGTTCTAGGTCGACTCACACTGGGGTTCTAGGTCGACTTTGAGCTCCTACTGACAGTGGTTTTTGAGAAGCAAACTGCTGGGGAGTGTTGAGTCACTTTGGAGGGGAGGGACAATCCTGTGAGCTCACAGCTGTTTCCATAATTGTACCAGCCCTTCATTTTCCCATTCTGTTTCTGATGGAACTTTCTAGAAGCTAGAGAATATAGATTGTTGTAGCAGATTGAATATAGAAGCAACCAGAAGATTATGTCCTTCTTATATTAAACTGAACATTAAAGAAACTCACAGACATTTACATCAATTTCATTCCTTCATCCTTCCTCTTTTTTTTTCTTTTTCTGGTTTAAAAATAAAAATTTTCTTTAGTAATAAAATGTATGTTAGCTAGTAAATTGTTACTTTTTAGTGAGTAAGTGTTTAATTCCCAATCTAATGAGCATCAATATATACAACCATGTAAAACTAACTATTCAGGGCCCTTGATTTTTTTTTTAAAGATCCACTCTTGAGACCCACTGATAGAGAACATACTGCACCATGATATCTATGCAAATTTGCAGTTTACTGTTCTATTATTTTAATTTGATAGAGGAATATACTCAGTTTATATCTCCAGATTTCAGGTGATCTTCCTTCCTTCCTTCCTTTCTTTATTTCTTTATTTCTTTTTTTTTTTTAAGATTGAACATTTTTTTTTCAAATGATGGTATGATTTCACATTAAAATGTAAAATAACCCTGTCCCTTGTCCTGGTAGCTTTATGTCATTGGGACATAATCCAGAGTCAATGGGGAAGAGGCATTCTCCACTGAGGTCTGAGGGAAGGGCCTCAGTACATGGCTGTGGAACACAGAGCCTCAAGGAACTGAGGGCTTGGGACTGAAGGAATCTTTTCTCAAGTTATTTGTACCATTTTCACACATTAGTTTCTACTTATCCTTCAATATTCATGTAGCTTTACTGAGTCCAAAACCAAAACAAACAAAACAAAACAAAAAAACCCATGGCAGAGGAGGAAGAGGCAGATTTGGTGGACGAGGCCAGTGAGGCTTTGGAGGCAGAGGAGGCTTCCAAGGCAGCAGAGGAGGAGGGGGAGACTTCAAGCCACAAGGAAAGAAGACGAAGTTTGAATAGTTCCTTCCATCCCATTCTTTCCCTCATTTTAAAGAAAGGACTCTGGGGTTTTTACTCTGTTACCTGTTCAATGACAGAGCCTTCTAAGGACATTCCAAGACAGTAAAGATCCTAAACTCTCTTAAACAAACAAACAAACAAACAAACAACCAAAACAAACCAACACACACACACACACACACACACACACAAAGAAAAAAAAAACATAAAATAATCACTGACTTTGGGGTATCACTCACAACCTTTAAATTATCAATATTTTTCAATATTGACCCCCACACAGTGTTTTAAATTTTTTCCAAATGTCGAGCACTCCATATATGCTCCACATATTTAGAATACAGTGCCTTTCCTTTCTCTAACCTGCTCCTCTTGTGTTCAGTACACAGGAACAAAATGGGTTATCAAGTGCCAATGTCTAGGCATGTCTGTTTCTTCTCCCACAGCGCTATTCCTTTATGAACCCATCCTTCTGCCTCAGCATTATGACTGTGACAAACGAGTGGAGTGAATGAAAACCAACATGTCGCTCAATTAGTATATGATAGAGCAGAAGTTCGAGCTCAGGCTGCATGGACTCTTATACCAAGACAGTAATCAATGCCTTCTGCTATTTGTTTGATATGTCAAGCATGTTGCTCTTTGAGTAACAGCAACAGTACTACCAATGCTGTTCCTAGTGGGGATGAAAACATTGTCAAAACGTTGATGGGTACCCATCTGCCTCACTGCCCGTAGTGCGTTCATGGGTTTCTTACTGAATCCCCACTCTACCCACAACCAGGGCTTCCATTTATTCTACTTTTATATGTGAGGAAACTGAGCCCCAGAAAACTTAGGTAACTTGCTTTAGGTCATGGCTATGGCAAATAGACAGTCAGGACTATGAACCAAATTCCATCAGAATCTGAATCTTTGCTGCTGATCGTGTCCCATTGTTCTGTCTTAATGAGAGGTGTAGTTAATGGTGGTCACTTGCAGCGGTGATATGATACACTCATAGGACTCAGACCGAAATGGATCTGCCTCTCGTTCCAATGGACCTGGTGTAAAGTGCTTGCCATCTGCCATGACATTGTCCATCATGCCAACCCCACAGAGCGGTGGTGACTAAAGAGATGGTGTGAAGAGACATTGTCCAGAACTTGTCCAGCATTGTGACAAATCCTCAGGAAACAAATAGAGCCTCTATGAGATGGTCGCGCATAACACCCAGGTTGACAGACAGAATCTTAATCCAGGTTGTTAGATTTCAAAGCCAACTTGTTTACCACAGAGCACACTGTCTCAGTAAATATGTGCATGTTGTTACACAGCCTCTCGGTTCTATTTAGGTCTACATCAGACTGGCTTATATGCATCTGAGTCTAGCCTGGACACTACCTGGGAAGGTTACATACATGAACTGAAGTAAATTCTTGCCACAAGATTTTAGACAGAAGATTATGATATGCCACCTTTAAGACCAAAAGTCACCATTAAGATGTATCAAGTAGTCATTGACTCAGCAATTCTATTTGTGGTAATAGAGTCTCTGGGAATGGAAAAGAACTATACGTAAGAAAAAGGATTGTAGCATTGTAAAAACATAACCACAAGAAATTAAAAACAATTAGGTATTTTTCAAGAAGAGAATTTTTAGATAATTGGGGTGGTTTCTAGTCTGAGGGACACCCTGTGAGCATTCATGTGATGACTGAGGTAGCAGCGTAGCCCTAAGCAAGTCATTTGCAGGATGATGTGTTGTGACACAGAAGATGACAGATCGTCCCTGTGCCATACTGATCACCAGGGTCTCAAAAACAAGACACACACAGAGAGTATTCAGACAGCGCCAATTATTGCAGGCACTTGGTTCTTCTTTATGGGTTTTATGTCAAGTTATAAAGTTGATTTTTATGAATAAAGGATAAGGTCACGAAAGGCAACAATTAATTCTATTGAAAATGCATAACCCTGTCAATAGCTGATGGTGAGAGCCATGGGAGACAGGAAGAACCGCACTGCCAGAGAAAAATCTTTCTATGAACAAGAAGTTCGGAGAGAGGTCCAGTACCTGGATGTGTTTTTTCCTTCTCGCCCAGGAGCCCGCTGAGAGCTCAAGCCCAGCCCAAATCTCGCCCCTGAACAAGTACAGAAGAAAGCCTGTCTAAAGCTGGGCCAGAAATCCTGTTTAAAGGATGGCATGTCACTGTTGTGAGAGCTTTGCCTTTTCTTCCAGCGGGGTGGGGAGAACCATCGCTCACTCCAACCCCTCTTCCCAGGAAGGAGAGAGGATGGAGTTCTGAGATAACTTAGAGGAGTTTGGGTGAGCAGGCAAAGTCTGCGAGCTCTCTGCCTCAAAGCAAAAGGTCGTACCGTACATAGAAAGAAGGAGTTCTTCACCGTGGGCTTACCAGCTTCACGCAGGCGCTTTCGCACGATGTCCAGTCCTTCCTCCACAGCCTCCCTCAAGTTCTGCATAGGTTCTTTGTAGGCTGAGTTGTCCATCATCAGGACACTGATCTCGTAGCTGCCATTGTTGCAGTTCTGCCTCACCTGCGAGGCCCAGAACATCAGTGTGGGCTGGAAGAGCAGCAACCGCACAGCCAAGCCCAGCAGTGACGTCATGACCCGGCTCACAGCCGCACCATGCCCCCTGGGATTGCTTGCTTGTAGAGACACAGGGAGCCCCTCTGGACAGCCGCTAGCAGTGTCCCTTGGTCTTCTCTTCCCCACGCACCTTTCTGGTCACACACTGGTCACACGGGCTATGAAACTCAGCCTGCCTGCCAGTAATTAGCAGGCACATTATGGTAGGAGGTAAAGCAAAGTTCACTTTGTATGTTTGCACACAGAAAGGTCAGAGCTATAAACGACAGGATTACCAGGGCCTCATCCAATAAAAATACACCTGTTTGTGACACATCACTGGGAAGAGGGAAGAGACGAAGGGAGCAGTATATTTTACACAACAGGCTTTATGAAATGGAAAATAAAGGTCGAAGGACTTATGGCAAGCATGGCCCATTAGTATCTCGGCTTTAGCTGCATATCAAGACGCAAGCATCTACTAGGATGAGCTGAGCATCTGCCGTCCAGCCAACCTCCACCTATCAGGATCACTACGGGTTGGATGGTAGCAAGGCTCTGGGGACATACTCACGAACGATGTGGATGCACGAACGTCCGCTTGGATCACATGTTCATTCTAACGGGATAGACAAACATCAGACTAGTGAAGAGCTAACATCAACAATGGAGAAAAAACAGCGCCCTGGGCATGCGGGAGAAAGTTAACATGATTCCAGAAAGACAAGGAGGCTTCCCTGAGAGCATACACGTCCCTAAGCTGAGCTCTGGAGGAGACATGGGAGTTAGCTGAGTAGGAAAGAGGGCAGCGCGTGCTAGGCAAGGGGATGGATTGTGAAAAGGCAGAGCCGGGAAGGGGTGAGGTGTATTTGAGGAACCGAGAGATACAGCTTGATTGGCATGCTGTGGAGTCAGGCGGTACAGAAGGCATCAGAATCCTAGGCAGAGTTATGACAGGGACTGTATAATACGCTGGGAGTTCGGACACATTCTAAAAGTCAGAAAGGGGACCTGACATGGTCGATATGTTTTAAATTTGTGATACTGAGGATTTAACTTAGCCCCCACATAAATCAACCCCAGAGTCCCTTCAACTCTTTCAGTTCTTTCTCTAACTCCTCTATTTGGGACCCTACGCTCAGTCCAATGGTTGGCTGTGAGCATCCGCCTCTGTATATCTAAATACACTGTAGTTGTCTTCAGACACCCCAGAAGAAGGCATCAGGTCTCACTACAAATGGTTGTGAGCCACCATGTGGTTGCTGGGATTTGAACTCAGGACCTTCAGAAGAGCACTCAGTGCTTTTAACCACTGAGTCATTTCTCCAGCCCCCAAGTTCTCACTCTTGTGTGGCAAGCTCTCTACTTATTGAGCCAGTTCCACAGCTGATCATGTAACTTCTGAAAAGACCTCTCACGCTGCCAAGGAATAAATGCCCTGGAGAGAAGCTGTGTTAACTGGCATGATGCATCTTTCATGGACGTAATTTAAATTGCATTTTCAACCTTCCCAAGCAAAGTATGAAACCATGGCTGAACTAGACCAATCTAAATAGAAGTAAGGTCCTCGCCCCAAAGAAATCTATATGATCTATGTTGCGGCCCCTCCCAAGATCACTTGAGTGGCCTTTCTGAGGTGTTTATTGTCTAACTGGTGGCATCCCTCTTTGCAGGACCCCAAGGAGATGGCCTTCTTCAGAACACAGCCTGAACAGACCCTGTGGGTGACTACAGTAGGAATTCTGCCTCCTGGCATAGAATCGGGATCATTTGGTTCCTTTGCCTTAGCCTAACTAGTTCAGGTGTTTAGTAAAAGGAAGACATTTTGGACTGCTCCTTAAATCAAACAGCAGTGGATAGGGTTACTAAAAAGAAATGGCTCTATATATGGGACTCATTTTTTTTTAAGATTTGTTTGCTTACTATCCAATGTATACAAAGAACTCAAGAAGTTAGACTCCAGAGAACCAAATAACCCTATTAAAAATGGGGTACAGAGTGAAACAAAGAATTCTCAACTGATGAATATCAAATGGCTGAGAAGCACCTAAAGAAATATTCAACATCCTTAGTCATCAGGGAAATGCAGATCAAAACAACCCTGAGATTCCACCTCACACCAGTCAGAATGGCTAGGATAAAAAACTCAGGTGACAGCAGATGCTGGAGAGGTTGTGGAGAAAGAGGAATACTCCTTCATTGCTGGTGGGATTGCAAGCTGATACAACCACTTTGGAAATCAGTTTGGAGGTTCCTCCGGAAATTGGACATAATTCTACCAAAAGACTCAGCTATACCACTCCTGGGCTATACCCAGAAGATGCTCCAACATGTAATAAGAACACATGCTCCCCCATGTTCATAGCAGCCTATTTATAATAGCCAGAAGCTGGAAACAACCCAGATGTCCCTCTACAGAGGAATGGATACAGAAATTGTGGTACATCTACACAATGAAGTACTACTCAGCTATTAAAAACAATGAATTTATGAAATTCTTAGGGAAATGAATGGATCTGGAGAATACCATCCTGAGTGAGGTAACCTAATCACAAAAGAACACACATGGTATGCACTCTCTAATAAGTGGTTATTACCCCAGAAGTTCGGAATACTCGAAGTACAATCCACAAACCACAAGAAACTCAAGAAGGAAGACCAAAATATGGACACTTCATTCCTTCTTAAAAGGGGGAACAAAATACCCATGGAAGGACTTGCAGAGACTAACTGTGGAGCAGAGACTGAAGGAAGGGCACTCTAGCCTGATATAGCTGTCTCCTGAGAGGCTCTGACAGTACCTGACTAATACAGAAGTAGAGGCTCACAGCCATCCATTGAACTGAGTACAGGATCCCCAAAGAAGGAGTTAGAGAAATGACTGGGGGGAGCTGAAGGTTTTGCAGCCCCTTAGGACGAGCAACAATATGAACTAACTAGTACCCGCAGGGCTCCCAGGGACTCAACCACCAACCAAGGAGTACACATGGTGGGACTGTTGGCTCTGGCAGCATGTGTATAGTAGAGGATGGCCAAGTCGGTCATCAGTGGGAGGAGAGGCCCTTGGCCCTGTGAAGGTTCTGTGCCCCAGTGTAGGGGAATGCCAGGGCCAGTAAGTGGGATGGCGAGCAGGGAGGGGGAAGGGAACAGGGGTTTGTTCTTGTTGTTGCTTTTTGGGTTTTTATTTTTTATTTTTTTGGAGGGGAAACTGGGAAAGGAAAAATCATATGACATGTAAATAAAATATCTAAAAAAAAAAAGATTTGTTTGTTTATGTGTGAGTACCTTCATAAGTTTATTTGCAACTTGTACATGCAGGTACCCATGGAGGCCAGATGAGAGTGTCAGATCCCCTGGAGCCAGAGTTACAGGCAGTTATGTACTTGGAGCCAAACCTGGGTCTTCTGCCAGAGCAGTAAGCACTTTTAACTGCTGAGCCATATCTCTGTGTCCACGCAATCGTGATTCTTATCTGCTCATTAGGAACCAAGAACCTAAAAAAACAGACTGATCCTAGAAGCCTCTTCAGCTGTTGAAATAACTGTCTCTCTTGCTAAAAGCGGAGGGGAGAAACAGTGTTAACTGGGAAGTGGTCATGGGGTACGGCCGGGGAGCGTATTGGGACGGGAGGGTAGTTTTATTAGGGTAGAAACTGTATCATTTAAATGTTGGTAGAAGTAGCTGGTATAAAGCTAGGGGGAAAGGCATAGATGGAAGAGAGGTAACCGAGAAACTGTTCAGGAAACTGAAGTAATGGGATTCTCAAGGCTACTGAAGAAAGGCTTATGTGACGCTTCCCACGCATGCGTGAGTACAGACGCGTGGCTGGGAGCCCCAGGGCTTTGTGTGTGTTGATTTAATCTGCCTGTAGAAGGAGGCAGGTGTCTGCTGAGAGTTAAAGGGGAGCTTGAGCAACCAGAGGCTTACAGAGAAGTGATGACCTTGGAAAGTTGCTGCAATGAGAAAGGGGAGGAACCACAAGGCCCGCCATAAGGCTGTTTAGCTGTGAGCGGTGAGCTTAGTGACTGGATTTACTGACGCTTATCACTCATTTTATGATTATTCTTCAGCAAGGTTACACTGCTTAGAAATAGGCATAGGAAAATGAGTGACAGGGCCTATCTAGGAATGGACAATTTCTATATAAGTACAATGAGAATGTAGTGGCTTTCAAAAATTGGAGGTTAAAAAAAAAAAAAAAAAGACTATCTATAGAATGAGACTGTTACATCTAAGCTGAATAAAGAGCTAGGGATGGTGGCATACAGTAATCCCAGCACTGGGAAGGCTGAGGTAGGAGGTGTGTTAGCAAGACCAGTTTGAGTTACATTGGGAGACACTGTCTAAAAACCAAAACAAAGCAACAGCAACAGCAAGGGATTGAAGGAAGAGGGAAGCGGATACAGTGAGGGGCTGAGAAAACTGGATGGAAAAGAGATCTTGAAGCATAGATAAGCAAATGAAGTGGAAATGCAGAGACAGTCCCTGGAGCAGCAGCCTGGATGGCAGCCTTTGAAGCAGGCCATGAGCTTCTGCATTCCTGATTTGAATAGCTCACAGTGGCTGACTGAGGAGGTGGAGGGCAATACGTTTGAGTAAAAGGGTTAAAGGAAGTAGGAGTCTGGTTTGCCGGCAGGCTCTCCACTTGGCAGGAACATCAGTGGGACAAACAGCAGGTCCTTGCTAGAGAGGAAGACCACTCCATGCAATAACAAGTAGAATAAATAGTGCAGCAGTCACCGTGGTTCCTAGAAAGGGCTAGAGAGTGCTGACTGCATAGTAGACAAATCAAAGACCAGGAGCTGTGCTTTAAGTAAATCTTTTCAAGTGACAAAAGTAGATCAGTATACAAAGGGTCGATAGAAAGAATGTCAACGAACATGTGTGGATTGTAAAATAAGGACTCACGTGCCCACATTTCAAACACCCAAGATATAGAATATTACTTTGACTTTACCTTTGCACCCTGAACACCATATCCTTACGACGTCATCTCTTTTTCGTGCTAGATAGCCAAGAGGTGTAAGAAGTCGTGTATGAAGAAATAAAGTGTAGCCAGGCATTTGTTGGTATTTCTGAGGACACGGGTAACTGGATGGGAGGCATGTTGGAACAACGGTCAGAAAAATGATGCCTGGTGAACAATGTCCCCTTGGGGAGCTGTGCAGAGGCTCCCTGAAAAAATAAAAAGCAGAGGGAGTTTTACCTCAAGTGCATTTTGATCCCTGGATTGTTCTTGGCCATGATTTTGTGCCTCCTGTGTTAAACACTTACATTGAATTTATAAGACATATTTATACCTGTTAGATATGAGAACACAGCTATAGAACCCAATCTAAAGAAAAGATATGCTGAGTGCTGACCTCAGTGTGCCCTAAGTCTGGATATAGCCTTGCCTTTGTGCTCTCTAAGATACAATCTGGAGTAGGTGCCAGGCAGTTGTGTCTGAACTGGTCTGTCCCGAGAAAACTTCTGGGAAGGGGCTGCTCTCTTACTATTTAGTATGTGCTTACTAGGGTTTATTTAGATGTTTTACTGATCATGTTTTTCTGAACTCTAACAACCTTTCTTGGATCGTTGCTTTCTTCGTTTTATTTATGTATAAAAGTACACTGAAACTGCAGTAAACTTGTCTGCAGCATTAGACTGTAGTCTGCCCCATTCTTTAAGGTCCTCAAGTCCCAGGTTCTTGTAGACAGATCTGCATAGGTCGATGAATATCTGAAGAGAAAGAGCAGGATGTCGAGGAGAGAATGCTGGAGGAGATGCAGTGCCAAAGGCTGGTTTGGGCATGCTCATTGGCATGCTTATTGATTGATGTTGAGCGTAGGTGCCACCATAAAGACAGAAGCTCACCAAGATGCCAAGCCTTCTTTTTTCCCGAAGGAGCAGAGGGGTTCAGCCTTCTTGAAAGGCTAGCTCACTCCAGTTACTTTATTTAAACATTATATAAGGTTTATTGGGGCTGGGAAAGGTTCCAACTACCAAAGTTATCTTGCCCTTGCTGCCCGAGACAGCAGACAACCCATATAGATCTCAGTGTCTTTCAACCATGGCTAGCCATAATCAAAAGTAAGAACTCCAAGTTTGCCAGGAGTGTCTTAGGACCAAGGCTGGTGCAGCTGCAAAGCTCTCATGCGGCACCGAGTGCAGATTCTCCAGCAAGACAGCGTTTTCAAGATTCAAACAGTCTCAAAGCAAGTTCTCAACCTCTACTGATTCATCCAAACCGATCAGTCCTAAGTGTCCCTGAGAAACCATGTGGGTTCTCAGGCCTCACAAGGCTCAGCTTCTACTGAAGAGGAGGCTGCTGTGGTTATTTTACAGTGTAGGGTAGGCGTCTTAGTTTGGGTTTTATTGCTGTGAAGAGACACCATTATCAAGGCAACTTTTATAAAGGATAATATTTAATTGGGGCTAGCTTATAGGTTCTGAGATTCAGTCCATTATCATCATGGTGGGAAACATGGCAGCATTTAGGAAGACATGGTACTGGAGGAGGTGAGAGTTCCACATCTTGTTCTGAACACAACCAGGAGAAGACTGTCTTCGGGCATCTAGGAGGAGGGTCTCCAAGCCCACCCCAAAGTGACACACTTCCTCCAACAATGTCAGACCTACTCCAACAAGGTCATACCTCCTAATAGTGCCACTCTCTGGGCCGAGCATGTTGAAACGACCACAATGGGTCATGCTGGGGGTTGAACAGTGGACGTGGTGCTTAGCCGGTGTGATGGTCAGTGTTGACCATTAACTCGTAGGAATTAGAATCACTTAGGAGACAGACTGCAGGGAGGGCATTTCCAGAAAGGATTAACTCATGTTGAAAATGGGTTTCCAGGGTCCCAGGGTGAGTGAGAAACTGAGTGGGTCGGCAGCACCACTTGTGCTGTTTCTTGACTATGGACACGGTGTGACCAAACCCCTCCTCCTCTGGGCTACAGCTAAAGCCATTCTCACCACGAGGCCTGCCCCCTTTGATGGGCTGTGCCTTCAATCTACAAGCTGATAAAGCTTTCTTCCTGGAGCTGCTTCTATTCAATATCGTGTTACAGCAATGAGACCGTAAGTAGTTCAGTCTTACGTAAGTAATACTTGGTACTAAAGGAGGGCCATGGTTATGATAAACCTGACCAGGTGGCTCTTAGGCTGTTAGAACTGATCAGCAGATAGAATGTGGGAGAGTTTACACATGTGGACTAAGAATCCTGACGCTGCTGCAAGCGCATCTTAAAGAGCATTTTGGTGGGAGTCTGGAAGAGCAGAATTCGGAGATACATGCAGACAGTGGAAACCTGGCTCATGAAGTTTCAAGGGGAAAAGGCATCCATTGAGAGTTAGACCAGAGGCCATTTATGTATGCTCTGTTTTGGAGAAGAATCTGGTCTTATTCTGCCAGTGTCCTGAAGTAAGCCTTGAATAAGGTTAAATTCAAAAGCAAGGGTCCAAGCGGTTTGGTGAAGGAGATTTCAACACACTGTAACTAACATCAGGCTGTGACATGGATATTATCAAGTTAGAATTTCAATAAGACAGAGCAGAAAGTTTGAAAAATGGATGAAGGAAGGGATATGAGTAGCTTGAAGATGCAGACAACAGAGGTTCAAATAAAGCAACTATAATTGTTAAAGGGATTAGAGTGGAAAAAGGAACTGCCCAGCTCTGTATTGGAACAATGGGTAAGATGGCTAAGTCTGAGACCCCACCTACCGATGGCCCCAGCTTGTATTCGAATTCATTTGAAAGAGGAAAGTGTCAGCTGAGACTGCCACCAGATGGGTTCACTGCTCCAAAATGGCCAGCTAGAGAAATGCTTTCCCAGGGTCACACTTTGAAGGAACATAAAGGATGCTTCAGCTGTGGTCCAAGGGGCCGGGCTGCATCTCAAGCTGGCTACGCAGTTCACTTGGTATTGGCTTTACAGGCATGAAACGTAAGATTAAGGAGGTTGTAGAGGCTTGAACCAGGGTTCCAGAAAACCTCTGAGGCCAAGCATTATGAGATATGGTCAGATGCTCTGCAAAAAGACTCCAAGAGGCCAGTGCCTGAAACTGAAGTGAGAGTTGCAGCTGAGACTCTCAGGGTGGTGTGGATACCAGCACTGTGGGATGTCTGCTGAGGACAGCTACCACAGGAGCTGGAGGGAAATGGCTACCCAAGGCTTTTGGAGTCCAGATGACTCCATAGATGATGGATCAAGGAGATGGAGGATTTGGTATTCTGCTGGGTTTTATTATCCTTTGGCATCATATTTCCTTGTTATACTTCCTATAATGCAAATGTTTAATTTGTCTTATCGAATATTGGAAGATGTGGCTTATTGCTTAATTTTATGTGGGTTTATAGATAAGAGCTTCTTATGAATCTCACAAGAGATTTTGGGGCTTTTGAACAGTTCTGGTACTTTTTTTTTTTTTGGTTTTCTTGAGACAGGGTTTCTCTGTGTAGCCCTGGCTGTCCTGGAACTCACTTTGTAGACCAGGCTGGCCTCAAACTCAAAGATCTGCCTGCCTCTGCCTCCCAAGTGTTGCTGGGATTAAAGTCGAGCACCACCACCACTCGACCCAGTTCTGGTACTATTAAGGCATTTGGACATACATTGTCTCATATTGCATTGTAAGATCATGAGACCTTAGGGATGGGAGCAGAATATTATGAGTTAAAATGACGAGTTGGCAAGGCCTGCCTGGACTTGTGACAGTTGATCTTCATTGATAACTTGCTGGGGGTGGGGGTGGGGATGTAGACAAACATTTGGAGCATCTGGGAGGCTGTGTCCAGAGAGCAGTAACAGAGCAGGAAGACCCGCCTTCAGAGTGAGTGGTACTATCCATGAGATAGAAGGAAAAGGAGAAAAGCAGGTGGAGGACCGGTATTCTCCCTCTGTGTGGTTCCTGGATGCGGACCCAGCTTGACCAGCTATTCTCCCTGGAGCTCCTTTGTGGCCGTGAATGATGGATTATACCTTCCAATCACAAGCCACAGAACAACTACTCGTCCCCCCCCCAACTCCTCCCCACCCCCTATGCACACTCGTGAGTTTTAGGTCGCATCTGTCAGGTACTGTCATAGCAGCAAAATTTTGGTAAATGTCAGGAAAATGAACACATGCTGTAGAAAGTGTGGGGTCACATGGGCATCTCTGCTGGGAGTGACAGTTCAAGAGTTACTGAGGTTTTTTTTTTTTGTTTCTTTTTTTGTTTTGTTTTGTTTTTCCTTATTAGTCCACTGTTCCTCTCACTTCTCAAGGCAGGAAGCCTTAATGTTGTAAAACTATTAACACGTAGGCCATAATTCAGGGAGGCCAGTTGCAACAGGAGGGAGGGCGGGACGCTACATGCTTTCTGCTACAATGGCCCTCCTGTCTGTGCACCTGGAAGGACCCAGCTGTTCAGTCCAGAATCCTCACTTCCTGTCTCCTTATCTCAGCATGGGCCACAAGCATGAGATTTCAAAAGGAATTCTGCCAAAAAAAAAAAAAAAAAAAAAAAAAAAAAAAAAAAGAAACAAAACCCTGAAAACTTTGTGCACCAAATAAGAGATTCTGCTCTGGGTCTGCAGAGAAAGGATGTGCAGAGAAAGGGCGTGCTGCTTAGCGCTTTACCTAAGAAACTCATAGGCTAGCCACAGTGGCTGCCTTAGGTGGGGTTTTAGTACCATGAAGAGACACCAGGAAACATTAACTGGGGCTGGCTTACTGTTTCAGAGGTTCAGTTCATTCTCACCATGGCAGGAAGCACGGCAGTGTGCAGGCAGACATGGTGCTGGAGGAGCTGAGAGTTCTACATCTTGATCCGAAGTCTGCCAGGAGGTTCCTGGAATTCCACACTGGTCAGAGCTGGAACATAGGAGACCGCAAAGCGGGCCCTCACAATGACACACTTCCTCCAACAAGGCCACACCTACTAATAGTGCCATTCCCGGTGGGCCAGGCATTCAAACACATGAGTTTACGGGGCCATTCCTCTTCAGACCAGCATGGTGGGCAATAACTACTTGTTGCTAGGGGATACGCGGGTTTTTGTTCCTTCCATGGCCATTGTATAAGCAGGCTCCTTTGCTCTCAGATTTCCTCATTTCATTCTTTCTCTCATGCATTTACTCATTGCTCATTTGTAGGACTGAGGACTGAGCTTAAGGCCTTACTGATGCTAGGCTGCCACGGACTGGGGTTTCTTACGGGGTCCCTTGTTCCGCGGGACGATGGGTTCTGGCCAGGTGTGCACAGGATTCGGCTTTGATAAATAGACACTACACAAGAAGTGTTCTATCTGAATGTATTTCTTAAAAATTGACACGAGGCTTTTACAATCATTGCAAAAGAGAGAAATGAAAAATCTGGCAGCTCAGTAGTCAAGGTACATCTGAGACCACCTAAAACACACTAGGTCTAAAACATCAGCCATCTCCTCTGGACTGGTGTAGCACCTCTGGGCTCCGAGTATGTTCAGGCTACCTGGTCCGGGCCAGAGTCCCGGGAGGCTGCGGGTGCGCCAGCCAGGAGAATAGAGGCTTGAATCTCGAGTCCTCAATGCTGAATCTTCAATGTTGAATGCTCGAATCTCAAGTGCTCAATTTCTTGAATCTCGACTGGGGCTGCACCCCCCAGGCCCAAGCACTCTGGGCCCCGGGGTGGGGGTGTGGGGCTACGGACTGCATGAATCTTAAGTCCTAGTCCACCAAGGTTGGTTCTAGTCTGAGTGCGAGGGAGTCTAAATGCTGAATGCAGACTGTTGAATCTAGAATGTTCAATGTTGTGGACCGTCTCTCTCACACACACACTCTCAGATTAAGGTCTTGCCCAATTTAGGTAAAACGCCCACTATGCTAATCTGGGGAAGTAGAGACAGTCTCTTGCTAATTCCTAGGAGTGGTTCAGCTGTAGTACATGACTGAGAATGAGGATTTTACTTGACCTTGTCCTGGGATAAGTATCTCATTCTGTGAGCTTCAGTGCCCTAGCTACAATGTTGGAGGCAATTAGTTAGAATGGCTTAACATTCCAAGCCAGGGTTTGACTAGGATGTTGGAACATTGGTGAAGGTCAGAGAGCAATGTCCGAATTTTCTATTTCTAGCTGTTAAGAAATGATATCTTGGTGGGCCCCTAGAACACAAGTACGAGGACATATCTGGGCTACCTCTGAGTTTGGGGTGCCAGGCAACAATGCGGAGGCAGGAGACTGACTTTCCTTGAAGTTTACGCCTCAAATACCGCCGTCATGCAAAGTGTGCGAGGCACTAGGCAAGCACTCTGCCACTGAGCTAGACCCCTAGCCCTTATAGTCTCTTCAAATCATAATATTTAAGATAGATCTTTGCTAACTTTCCCAGACTGGACCCGAGCTTACTCTGCAGCCCAGGCAGGCTTTGAAATTGAGATCCTCAGAGGCAGGCGGATTTCTGAGTTCGAGGCCAGCCTGGTCTACAGAGTGAGTTCCAGGACAGGGCTACACAGAGAAACCCTGTCTCAAAAAACAAAAAACAAAGAACAAAAAAAAAAAAAAAGAAAGAAAGAAAAAAAAAGAAAGGAAAAGAAATTGAGATCCTCCTGCCTCAGCTTCCTGGGTACTCAGTTTACAAACATGAGCGCTCATGCTCAGCTCCAGTTCCTGAATCAATAAATTCTTTTTTTTTTCTGTGAAGGATATAGCTATTTTTATGTGTTATTTACATAGGAAAGTATTGCCAGTTTGGGTTTAGACAAGAATCTTCCTTTTTCCTTCCCCTCTCCTTTCCTCTGTCTTTCTGTCTTTCTGTCTTTCTGTCTGTCTGTCTGTCTGTCTGTCTGTCTGTCTTCCTTGGGTAGTAGTGAGACAGGGTCTAATATAGTTCGGGTTTATCTCAGCTCCCTGTGTAGAGGACAGCATTAACCTCCTGACCGCCCTGCCCCTACCTTTCAAGTGCTGGGATTACAAGTATGTGCCACCACATCTGGGCTGGACATGCAAACTTTCTAAGTTAGATATACATCTAATTTTTATGTAACAAGAGAAGGAGAATTAAGACGGCCCAGGGAGCTGGGGTGGGGCGCAGAGGTGGCTTTGCTGCTGCTGCTGCTGCTGCCAGGAGCCAGCTGGGAGTGTAACAGGCTTTGGAAAAAGCAGGGCTCCCAGCTGAGAGCACTTACAGGCAGCTGTCAAGGCGCTCCTAATGTGCTTCGTGCTCCTGTGTGGGGTGTCAGATCAAAAGACTTGGCTGAAATGTCGAAAGTAAATCGTCTGGAAAACAGGGTCGTTGAACCAGTTTACTTGGTGAATCCCACCTTTGTGTGGTAAAACAAACCGAAGTTGAATATGTCCTAAGCAGAAACTGAAGGAATGAAGGATGCAGGAGACTGACTACCTAGCTTCCTTTTTTTTTTTCTTGAGAAGCAATGTATTTTTTTTCCCCTCTTCTGAAATACCTCTTTGGTAGTCACTCTTTCCATTAAGGCTATTTTAATATACTTAGCCATTCAGTTCATATAGTGTGTAGGGAGCATTAAAAGACAAATGTTTTTGTCTAAATAGGACAACTATTTTTACTCCAGTTTTTCTGCTTAAGAACTCAGATAGGCCAGCCTGGTCTACAGAGTGAGTTCCAGGACAGCCAGGGCTACACAGAGAAACCCTGTCTCGAAAGACAAAAAAAAAAAAAAAAAAAAAAAAAAAAAAAAAAGAAAGAAAGAAAGAAAGAAATAGAATTCCCAGGACTACTGAGGCAGAAGGAGGAGGGGAAAGAGGAGAACAAGAAAATAGCGAGGGACTGGGAACTGCCCAGCCAGAACTAGTCAGGAGAAAGCCACTGGCCCAAAGCGTTCTGACTAAAGAGCTAGGATGTGTGAAATGAACAAGAGCTCACTTGTGTTTCCTTCAGGAAGTGTAGCTTACTTCTGAGAACAGATGTGGCCTGTCTGTGCTGCTGTGTAGCACAAATAAACAAATCTACCACTGTGGTGATTATATTTAAACCAATCACATAGCAACTTAAAACACCCCCCAAACCTTCACATCTCCGTCTTGTAGCATGTGCCTAGTTTGTAGGGATATGGAAAGACGTCCGCAGCTGAGCCTGCTTTTTGGACCACAAACAGCAACAGGATGCTGGGTAATCTACAGAGGCCGCAGCTGCAAGTCAGAAGCAATCAGGGTAACTCGTGACTTTGGAGGTTTGGGGCCTGACATGGTGTCCTAGCACCTGGGTGGCAGAGGCTGGAAACTGTCACAAGATCCACACCAGCCTGGGCTACAGTGAGTTCTAGGCCAGATGGGGTCGCAATGTGAGACACTGTATTAAAATAATACACAAAACCAACACAGCAACCATAACGGCATATGCAAGGATTTGAACTGCTGAGAATAGCAGAGAAGGAAGAGAGCTACTAGGAGAGGGCATTGTGGGGATAACATGGTTAAGGGAGAGTGATGTGTAAATGTATGCACAGAGGGACAGACAGACAGACAGGTGATAGACAGATAGATAGATACATGATAGATGAATAGATGATAGACAGATAGATAATAGACAGATAGATGGTAGACAGATGATAGACAGATGATAGATGACAGTAGATAGATGGATACATGACAGATGGATGATAGACATATAGATGATAGACAAATAGATGGTAGACAGATGATAGACAGATGACAGTAGATAGATGGATATATGATAGACAGATGGTAGACAAATAGACAGATAGATGATAGACAGATGATACAGATAGACAGATAGATGATAGATGATAGATGATAGATGATAGTAGATAGATGGATAGATAATAAACAGATGATAGATAAGACAGATAGATGGTAGATAGCTAAATAGGTAGATAGATGATAGATAGATGATATAGCAACTATCATAATGAAACCCATTATTTTTGTATGCTAAGATATTAATAAATAATGAAAAATTAAAAAAACATGGATTTTTTTAAACAAAGACTTAATAAAAACAAAGATTTAATCAAAATTTATTGAAGATGACTGGTAGAATTCTGACGAGTCTGGAATGAAATGGAGATGCCTTGTCTGAGTCCATAGCAAAGGGTGACAACCAATTGTTCTCATTGGCCAGCATTGTGCACCTAAACACAGCCCTCGGCCCATGATGCTTCAGGTTGAAAAGCTTCTCTCTTTCCATGGTGGCCTGCTTCCTGGATTCTCCCTCTCCCTCATTCTGAGAAAACCCCCTGTGTCACCTGTGAGCCGTCTGCCTCCGCTTCCCAGCCCGGTCCGGTACAGCATCCATGCACGCCTTGGCAGAGCTGGACGGGTGATTGCTGCACCTGCCCTGGGTCACCCTGAAGGCCGCTGTGCTCCTTCTCCTGCTGAATGCCCTCCTCTCTACTCAGCTGACTGTTAATAGACTGCAGCAGGTATAAGTTGAAGACAGGCATGGGTCTTGCAAATAGCTCTACTATCTGATGTTAAATATAATGAAAGGAAACGGGTGTGACTTCATTGACATAGTTAGTTTACTCTTGCTCTTGTCCCCTGCAGTACCGGAAGGATTACTTTCTTAGAGTTACTAAAGCAATAAATACCTTAGGAGAACAGTTAAGAAGCATGGGGAATTCTCTGGAGTGTTAACAGAGGTATTCTGGGCCTTGTCTACCCTGCAAATGCAGGAAAAGCATCAGAATGGCAGGATTCAACTTGAAACCTTTGAAGTTCCAAAAGGCACCTTGATGCTCTTAATAAAGGCAGCCTGTGGTGTGGGCCTAGAACTCTATTTGGTGTTTGCTAAGCATATGAGCTGTGGTAGGCGGCCTACCATTGCCAGTGCTCGGTTCTCTGCTTCCCACCGTGAATCTCCCCTCTACTCTAGTACATTCCATAACTTAAATACTAAGCCACGACTGGTGTCGGAGTTTGGACGTGGGCAGGTGTGCCAAGTGGTTAATGGGATTTACTCAAAGAGAAGCCACTTATTCGAGGCTGAGGCACCACCTTGGAGGCAGTTCACTGTTTCCCAGGGAGACAGCCCCAAACACTGACTACAGCACTCAATTGTCACATTATCCAGTTCTGTCTCTAGTGCAACCCTGTAGATGCATGCTGCAGTTCAGGGGGAGACAGAGCCTGGAATTCAAACAGCAATAACAACAACAACAACAAAAACAAAAACAACAAACCTGACAGCATGGCCTGAGAGAGCACTTGGTGTTTATTAAGCTATAGACAACTTTGCATCTGAGAGGCTGCACCACATGTAGAAGGTGATGATCCCCGCGTGGTCAAAGATTACCATCCTGCTTTGTCACTCTGAGGGTCCACAGAACTGGACAGGCTGAGGAAGCATGCAAGGGGGACGACAGTCTAGCGCCAATTGTTCGATGTTAGTGCACTGTGGGACTGGTCTCCTCTGCAGATACTCCTGCTCAGTGGGCCATAGCAGAACACAGTGTAAGTAGGGTTATTATTGGTGAATCTTCAAGACATGCTGATTAGCTTCTATGAATACTAGAGCCGCCCGGAGATGAGTTACTAACACTGCCACAAATGTTGGCTCTCAGGTGCGGAAGTTTGTGTTAACTCGGCTAAAACGTAGTATCATGAGGTCCCCAGTAGGTCCAACGAATCATTCCCCCACCCCCAGAGATGGGTCTCATGTAGTTCAGGCTGGCCAAGGATGGTCTTGAACATCTCCTCCTATAGACCCCTCTTTGCAGAGTACTGGAATTAAAGGTTTGTCACTCCACATCTGGCTTACACGTGCTGAGGATGGAACCCGGGCTTCCCGAGTAACGGGAGGCAGTGTACACGCTGAGCTGCACCCCAGCCCCATTGTGTTACTATCCTTTAAGCAGCAGAATTAATTTCTCCTTCCTGTGTGCACAGTCATTTCTTCTGTAATTGGAACAGCCAGTGTGTTTAGCTGAAATTGATTTAACTGAAAGTTGTAAGGAAATCCAGTGTGAGTCTTATTCAAGAAAAGACGATGTGGGTTGGAGGGAGATGGCTAGGCAGTTAGGACCACATGCTGCTCTTACAAACGACCTGTGTTTGATTCCCAGCATCTGTGTCAGGCAGCTCACAGCCACCTGTACGTCCAGCTCCAGAGGGATTTGACATCACTGGCCTCTACAAGCATCTGCCCACTTGGGCATGAACATATATAATATATAATATATATATATATAAATATATATATGTGTATATATATAATATATATGTGTGTGTATGTATACATACACATATACATATATATTTTTTAAATTAAATTTATCTTTAAAAAGAAGAAGAAACAGGTATATGAGCTAAAAAAAAAAAAAAAAAAACCTAATCAGCTGGTGAGATAGCTCAGCTGAGTTAGCTCAGCTGGTAAAAGCCCTTAACACTAAGCCCAGCAAGAGGAAAAAAACCAAACCGTCAAGTTATCCTCCTCTGGCCAGCACACACACACAATGGGATTCTGCATAATCACATTCTGAGAACATAAAGTGTAATTAAAATGCTTACTTTTAGTCATCAAGAAAGCCGAGGCAGAAATGAAACATTAATATAAAAATGGTAGGTGTAAACATTTGAAATGTAAATAAATAAAATAACCAGTAAAAAGAAAAGAAAAAAAAGGTAGGTGTAACGGCCATATTGCTGACTTGATTTGTCTTCCCAAGTTATTGTATTTGATCACCATTTATATATTTATAGGAACAGGATGTAGTAAGCGGTTCGGTGCATCATGAGAAACAAACCTGGGTTAGTACACAGCATTCTGTCTCCACACAGCAGCAGCGGTGGCCCCAAATCAGGGGCTGTTCATGGCCTGAGAGCAGCTGGGGTCGGGGTGAGCTCTGGCGAGGCATGGGGTGCAGAGTGAATAATAGCAAGGAGGTTGTCGGCTGTGGAAGGCATGGTTTGGTCTTTAACTATGAAAAAATGGGGGAACGTGGGTTATAATCAGACAATTCAGCTTCCGAACTAAGGAAACGGGAAGTGACGAAAGGCAAAGGAAACGTAAACGAGGTCATATCCATCTTCAAACACCGCGTGGTCAACAAGCCTGCAGGAAATAGACTTTGGGAGGCGAAGGGAAATGAAAATACAAGGTGTTATAAGCACTATACTTAAATAGATTTTAAGATATTTAATTAGCAGCTGCTTTAAAACGATAGTGGAGTCCTAGAAAAAAATCAGTAAGGTGCAACATGTAACTCATTAAAATAGTAGAACTCACACCCCAAGGTGCAGACTTAACCTCAGAGGGACATGGGACAAGCAGAAGCGACGCATTTGAGGACACAGGCAGGCTCGGCTGGCACTCCACCTCTGCAGTGCTGGGAGACTGGGGACGGGTCAGCCTCGGGCAGTTCTCAAGGCTCTGTTCCTGTCTTACTGGAATGTGCAAGTGTTTTTGTTTTTTTTTCCTGTGACCTATGCTCCTGAGTAATTCTCCCGATCCATCAAGTGTCTGTTGTTGATTTCCTCGTGTGTTTCTGCGCTCCGCAGAAAAATCAGAGAGATGGGTGTCCAGGAACACCAAAATCGCTTCGCACCTTAATGAATTTGAGTTTTAAAAGGAAGGAACGATGGCAGAGAGTTAGACTCGAGTTTTAAATGCTCCTTGTCCCAGATGCTCAGATCCTGGAAATGGTAAGTATTCACTCAGCCCAGTGGCCAGAGGTTTAATCCACCACCTCCGGGGTAGTGCGAGCCAAGAGGAAGAGCCTGGGGGAGATAACGCTGAGAGGTGGGTGAGGCCCCGGGGTGGTGGGCGGAGTGGGAGTGGGGGTCTCGGGGCACATGTGGAAGCTTGGGAAAGGTCGACGGAGGAAAAGTGTGAAAAGAGTAAGACCGAAAGTGCGGATAAGGTTTGACTTCTCAGACCTTGTCTTGGGTTTGCTTATTGCATCGCTGTCTTTGAGGCTGTGCCTAGAAAGTGCGGGCTTTAAAGAGCAGGGCTTGGGCATTGTCCTAAAGGCTGCCGAGGTGGAAGTGAATGGGGAAGTTCGAGGGTGTAAAAAACGAATCTCTCCTTCGTTGGACTTCCACAAAGAGCCCAGCAGGAGTCTGGAACGTGAGCAAAGTGCCTCTCAAGCGAACGTGGGAGAAAGTGGACGTGACTTTAAGGACTTGCCTCAGTATTTACTGACCCCGCCCTGAGAACCCAAGCTAGACTCAAGCTGAGCTTCTCCCACACATCGCTTTGTTTAATTTCCCCAATTTCAGAAGGTTTTATTAGCCTTTCCATGTTTTATGGAGGAATGAAACTCACACGGTGGTGAGTGATTGGAGTCGATGCTTGGATTAGTTCTGGCAGAGTTCAGGATGTTTTTTTCTCAGACCTTTCTACTAACAGCTGAGACTGGAGGGTATGGGATTGGCTAGGAGGACAAGCTATTAGCTTAGTTTAAATAACAACAATAACAACAAATTATAGGAGGAAATGAAGGTTGGAAGAAATAAAGAAAATGTGACACATTAAATATAAGAAAAACCAGTTTTGTAAGGATAGCAGGAACATAAGATGCCCAAACAAGGAAGTAGTGTAAATGGTATAAACATGTGCTAAGTAAGGATTTGATTATACACTTTGTACTGGTATCTTCAGCTTACATTAAAAAAAAAAATTTAAATCAAAAATAAAATGTTTTTAAATTTTGTCTCAGGAGCCATTTCCACTTTCTTCTTGGGACATTACCTTATTATATTATCAAAAAATATAATGATTTTTTAAAATTTATTTTATTTATTTTATGTGTATGAGTACACTGTAGCTGTACAGATGGCCGTGAGCCATCATGTGTGTGGCTGCTGTTGAACTCAGCACCTTTGCTGGCCCCCCATCGCCTGCCCGGCTCGCTCCGACAGCACCAGAAGAGGCCATCCGATCTCATTATGGGTGGTTGTGAGCCACCATGTGGTTGCTGGGATCTGAACTCAGGACCTTCAGAAAAGCAGTCAGTACTCTTACCCGCTGAGCCATCTCGCCAGCCCTAATGATCTTAAGTTTACATCTTGAACCTTATGGTCTTCCACTGGACTCACGGCTCTATTTTGTCATATCCTGGGGCAACATGAACAGACATGTACTCACTCCAGAGAGGGAACAAATATCAGATCATAAATTAAGTGAAGAAACTTTGAAGGATCATGCGTGAATGTTCTGAATCATGGAAAAAAAAATGAAGTTGTTCCAAAAATTAGGAAACAATTTATCTTGGCTCATGCCCAGTGTTGGGAAAGTGCACAAAGATTTACTAAATCTTTAACTTTAGTTTGATAAGCTGGTGATGATGATGATGACGACGACGACGACGACGACGAAGGTGGTGGTGGTGGTAGCCCACGCCTTTGATGCTAGCACTCTAGAGACAGAGGCAGGTGGATCTGTCTCGGGGTGTAAAACAAACACACAAACAAAAAGGGGGTGGCAAATATTCACAATTCAAAGATAAAAATCGACATTGTGACTTATGTTTCTTCCTGCTACAGCATACCATGTATAAGGAAGATAAATTGGAAGCCACCAGAAAGGCGTTGTCTTTATGTGTGACCTAGCCACACAGGCACAAGAACTTGAGTTAGAAATGAAGTCTACATAATAGGATTTTTTTTCACATATTATTCAACATAGTTCATTCAATCTTTCACTGTGATTTACAAAATATATATTGGGTATGAGCATGACAAGAGAAAACTGAGGAGTGTTTTGTCAGTACTGGTTAATTTCTGAGATTTAATTTTATGTGTATATGTGTGTGTATGTGTGTGTGTGTGTGTGTGTATGTGTATATGTGTGTGTATGTGTGTGTATGTGTGTGAGTGTGTGTGTGTATGTGTGTGTGTATGTGTATGTATGTGTGTATGTGAGTATGTGTGTGTGTGTGTGTGTGTGTATGTGTGTGTGTGTATGTGTGTATGTGTATATGTGTGTATGTGTGTGTATGTGTGTGTGTGTATGTGTATGTATGTGTGTATGTGAGTATGTGTGTGTGTGTGTGTGTGTGTGTGTGTGTAGGTGACTGAAGAAACCAGAAGATATCTGATGGCTTGGGACTAGAGTTACAGGCAGTTGGGAGCTGGGATGCCAACACATTTCCTCCACAAGAGCATCAAGTGTTCTTGACACTGAGCCTTCTTTCTGTTAGGTTTCAGACCCTGGGACAAATGGCAGAGGTGTCTAAGGCCTGCATCCCTCTGTCTCTACCTGTCCTAAGGTATACATGTCCTCCTGGCTAGCATGCCTCACCCACTACCTTGAACTCTCTAGCCCAGGGGGGCGGGCTGTTCTTCCCTATATAATCCAACCATTTTGGTTGTCCACACTTTTCGTACCTTTGGGACTCCTGGCTGCTGCACCTGGTTCCCCTCCTCCTTTCTTCCCCTCCTCCTTTCTTCCCCTCCTCCTTTCTTCCCCTCCTCCTTTCTTCC
>NW_022196903.1:130707650-130713288 GCF_008632895.1 Mastomys coucha
CTCCTCCTTTCTTCCCCTCCTCCTTTCTTCCCCTCCTCCTTTCTTCCCCTCCTCCTTTCTTCCCCTCCGTCTCCTTTCTTGCCCTCCCTCTCCCACATGCACAGCTCAGACTAGTCTTGGCTATTTTGGACTTTTCCAGAGGTCCTTGCCTCTAATTACCTTCTCCCTTGCATCTTCAATGAATCTCCTCCCCATAACAAGCAAAACAAGAGCAGTCATGTTTTCCTTCCTCCCTTTTTCTCTTCCTTCCCTCCTTCCTTCCTTCTTTTTTTCTTCCTTCCTCCCTTTTTCTCTTCCTTCCCTCCTTCCTTCCTTCCTTTTTTCTTCCTTCCTTCCTTTTTTCTTCCTTCCTCCCTTTTTCTCTTCCTTCCCTCCTTCCTTCTTCTTCTTTCCTTTCTTTCTTCCTTCCCTCCTTTTTTCTTCCTTCCTCCCTTTTTCTCTTCCTTCCCTCCCTTTTTCTCTTCCTTCCCTCCCTTTTTCTCTTCCTTCCCTCCTTCCTTCCTCCCTTCTTTTCTTCCTTCCTTTCCCCTTTAATTCACTTTCCAGTCCTCATACTGGTGAATCTGGAGCCAACTCTCAAGCAATGCAGCCCCCGCTGAATTTGGTGTTATGAGTTATTTAATGTGAATGGACAGGGTGTATTATGCTGCTATTCCCAGTGAAATAAATTATTTTTCAAAAAATAATGTTTGTCACTATATATGATCACAGTCTAAGAAAATAGTTTTGGGTACTTTATTTAGCTAGCACACACTTTTACAGTATGCCTAGAGGCTACTGGACATAGGAAACAATCTTTTACAGTATGCCTAGAGGCTACTGGACATGGGAAACTATTTCCAGTTGTAGACACGATGAACTAACTCTAAGTAGATCAAGCATACTCAAAGGACAGTATTTTGCCTAAGGTTGTTGTTACTGAGTATAAAATGCACATCCGACTTCAAAAACTCAGTTCAAAAGATTATACCTCAATATTATACCTCAATAATTTTTCTGTTGGTTATATTAACATTGACATACTGGGCCACATAAAATATTTCACTAATAATAACTACACTTTTTTGTTTTTAAATATTTTACTTTCTTATTTTTCAACTTTTCCAACACTACTAAAAATGTAAAGTTACATATGAGGCTCACATCATGGTGCTTTATTTCTGACAAGCACCATGGTTCTGGGCTAGCTTAGGGCTTTGTTTACTGAAAGCATTAACTAATTTAAAAAAAATTGGTAAATGCAACTTAATAATTTACTAATTTACTTTGCTAACACACGTTCCTCTGTGACAATAGGAGCTAACCAGATTGCCAGTTAACTCATTTGGGTTTTCATGGTGGCTTCTCCGCCGGCTTTCTGTCCTGTGTCAATCTTACTAACGGCCTTCAGGCTCCACAGGGATAATGAGGTTATCTTGTGAGACTGTTGTGGGGGTCACAGTAAAGCGGATAATGGGCTCGGCACAGTGCTGGGTACTTAGCTGCTCTTAAATAGCTTGCTACAAGTCAGGGGAAGGAGCTGGGTTAAGAAGTGACTGAAGGAACGGAGAGGTGGACGGCTTGTCCACTTGCTCGAAACAGAGTTGAGGTGTCAGTATTATCACAATGAATTCAAGGGAGAATGCATGACTTGAAAGTCAGTTCAAAACGGGCATCAGGAGGTCTGAAGATGCAAAACCCCAAGTCTACCTTTCACAGACAAAGGAAAAAAATCTGTGGGGGAAATGAATATTGTGTGACGCAGTCAGTCACTGGTGTCTGCAGAGCAGATGTTTGGGGAGGGCAAGGTACAGCAGGGGGTTGCTCATTTTCATTATGTACTTTGTAAAATAACTCACATAAAAGCCAGCATCCCTTAGGAACGCGTGAAACAGCTTTTACACCCCCAAAAGGAGCCATTTCCTTCGCATCTGGCAGAGGGCCAGAAAGCTTTTCATGTGCCTGCTCATTAAACGCCAAGCAGGCCTACAGGCTCCCTCAGCGCCTACCTTTCAAAGGTAGCCTGGGCCATCCCACCTCCCTAGGAGTCCCTCTTCCCAGATATCGGTTTGTTCTCTTTGTAACTGGCAAGGTCTGGTGTCATCTTATTTGTTTGTTTGTTTGTTTGTTTGTTTTGTTTTGAGACAGAGTTTCTCTCTATAGCCCAGGCTATCCTGGAACTCACTAAGTAATTCCAGGCTGGCCTCGAACTCACAGAGATCTACCTGTTTCTGCCTCCTGAGTGCTGGGATTCAAGGTGTGTGCTACGATGCCCTTCCGATTGTTCTAAATAAAACGATTTGTTAAAAGCAGTTAAAATTCAATTACAAAAATCCACTAGACATGTAACGGGAGAATGTCCGGGGAAAGGAGGTGTGTGTGTGAGTTCATATATTGCTACTGATCGCTAAAACTTCAAACGAGAGTAAACAATAAAAGTTAAAACAAAGAAAGAAAGAAAAGAAAAGAAAAACAATTTGCAGAGAGATAAATCCGTAAAACCGTGGCTGTGGAAGTGAAGGCTTAGAGGCAGATCGTAGAGGCAGATCTTAGAGGCGGAGGGAGGAGATCATTAGGATGCGGACTGGGTGGGCTACGGCTAGATCTTGTCTCAGAAGAAATAAGTAAAAAGTAAACAGCTGAAAGGACCAGCGTGGTAGAGCGAGCGCCTTCACAGAGCATGGGAGTCCTGGTCATTAAGGCTGAAAAAGGCTCCTATTTATTCACTCATTTGTTTAATGCGAGAGTAGTCTGCTGCATATACATCTGCAGGCCAGAAGAGGGCATCCCATTACAGATGGCTGTGTGGTTGATGGGGATTGTAATCGGAACCTCTGGAAGAGCAGCCAATGCTTGTAACCAACCAGCCTTTTCTCCAGCCTGAAATTTTATTTATTTATTTTTTTAAATTTGGTGAAAGGCACGAACTCCAACTCACCATTGAATTAGTGATGAGTTAATCCACTGAGCTGAATGCTCTTTATTTTAGTGTTGGTTTCTGCTGGGAATTGAACCTAGAACTTCACACATACTAGGCAAGCGTTTCACCACCGAGCTACATCCCCAGCCCTGAATTTATCTTAGGGTAATGAGAGCAGACCATGCACTTATTTCTGTAAGAAAAGGACTATAGATTCTGAACTTCTCATACTGAAGTGGGGGTGGGCGAGTGGGAAGGTTCGTATCTACCTATAAGCACTCATCTGTCTGGTAAGGAATTAGAAAGCGACCTGAAGGCTTGGATGGGTCCCCTTCCATCTCTAACGGGACACTTTCATACAAGTCCAAGTACCAGGGCCGGCTGGGCAATGGAGTCTAAGTTGCGCTTATGGTGCAGGCTGAAGAGCCCGACGGCCTCTTACCAGGGGCAGGCCTGTGCTGATCGCTGCAGGACGACCGGGTCCACGAGTACTTGACACTGCCTAGCTAGAATCGCCAGGGAAGAGTTTCAGTTGAGAAACTGTCTAAATCAGGTTGGTGTAAGTCTGTGGGAGATGCTGTCTTGATGGTTCCCTGAGGTGCGTGAGTGCGGGGGCGGGGGGTGGGGTGGAGCACCATTCCACAGGCTAGGAGAGCAAAGAAAGCTAGCTGGGTAGCGAGTGCTTTGAGCTCTTGGCTTCACTTATTTTCGATAATGGACTGGAAGCTGGAATTGTCAGTCAAATAAACCTTTCTCCCCCAACTCGCTTGTTGTCAGGGTATCCTCACAGCTGCAGGTGTAGGGCACCCCTGTACCTTATCATGTGAGATCATCGCTTCAAGGCCTTGCATTGATTGTGGATTCGTTCCGTGTGTGGGTGTGAGTACAGGTGCCCTAGGGGTAAGAAGCATTGGTTTCCCTGCAGCTGGAGTCACAGACACATGTAGGGAGTCTGTTGTGGGTACTGGGAACCAAACTGTGGCCTTCAGAGGAGCAGCCTGTACTCTTAGCCACGGGGCCCTCTCTCAAGCCCATGATTCGTTCTTAAAATGACCAGACAGTAAAATCAAGACTGCAGTCAAATCTCTAAACCTATTAATAACACAGCCACCACCCTTCCTCTTACAGAAACATGTAATTCTTCTTTAACACTGAGCCTTTTGGGGCCATGACCTATTTTTTTAAAAATTAATTTATTTATTATATGTAATATAATATTTACTTATTTATGTATTTATTTATTTATTATATGTAAGTACACTGTAGCTGTCTTCAGACACCCCAGAAGAGGGCATCAGATCTACTATGGATGGTTGTGAGCCATCATGTGGTTGCTGGGATTTGAACTCACGACCTTCAGAAGACCTTTCGGCACTCTTAACCACTGAGCCATCTCTCCAGCCCTATGGCCATGATTTCTCCCAAGCAAGGACGATCATGAAGGAAAGCTGACAAAGACGTGACAAATGTTAAGAATGCACCTGATTATGGCGTTTTCATAACAGAGCATTCATATATGTTACTCTATAGTATGACCTCCTCTCTCTCTCCCTGCCTTGCCGCAGCCTGTTTGTTCTTTCTCACACTTAGTCGACAGGCTTCAAGTGGCTTCTGCTTTCTGCTTGTGTGTATTTCATCCCCTCTAGCATCCTCTTTGTAGTACATGCACACATACACACAACTTACACACACACACCACACACACAACTCTACACTGAAGAAAACTCAGTTTTTAATCTCGTTTTTTAATCTTTCAGAGTCCAATTTTGCTTAATGTAGTGATTTTTGTCCCATTCATCTTCTTGTCAGTGTAAGATTTCTGGTTTCCTCACCACTAAGTAAATTCCCACCTGGCCAGGATTCCATGGCAGTTTCTAATTTAAGCCTTTTGAGAAACTTGCTTTTTGATTCCCACAGTGGTTGCACAAATACTTTTTTGGTTGTTATCTGTGTAACAATAAATGATACTTAGGTTTCATTTCTCTTTGCTAGTAATGGTTGTAGATGTTTGACTATCTCAAGTAATCAAAACTAAGGCTAAAATGGGGTGTGATAATCATTACTATTACATTTTGTATTTAATAGTTTGATAGAACATGTGACTTTATAAGAAAATAAAAACCTTAACTATAACAAATATTTCTCAAGACAGAAAAATAAGCACCTTATTTTTCACTTGCTTTAAGAAAATGAGTTCACTAGACTAATGAACTCTATATCTATGTTATGTATGCTCAGACTCTAGATGTGAAATGTCAGCCAACAAGGGCAGAGGAGACTGGCAAAAACAGTGGCACATAAAATGAAGTGCAAAAATCACACAGAGCCAAGTTCAAATCCAGGTTCCAATTTTTTTATCCTTCGTTGTCGTGTCCACAGCTATAAAGTCACTAACAACACTTAAAGCTGCTGAAAGAAGGCACCACGTACCTGCCACGCAGAAAGCACCGAACACGGGACAACCATAGCTGATGAACTGCCAGGTTCCCGCCCCAGGAATTGTGGGGATATCTCCTACTCCTTCAGCCAGCGAGACGCCCAGTGGACATCCGATGCAAAAAACTAGGGATTTGAAAAAGTTACCGTTTTTTAGTAATGGGTACACAGAGCCCGTAAGCAGACCCGAGACCTGGGGGCCTAAAAAAGCCAAAGGTTGCCGGGCGGTGGTGGCGCATCCCTTTAATCCCAGCACTTGGGAGGCAGAGGCAGGTGGATTTCTGAGTTCGAGGCCAGCCTGGT
>NW_022196903.1:130715090-130737422 GCF_008632895.1 Mastomys coucha
CCTTTTTTTTTCAACCACAATAAAAAAGTTATCTTCCTTCCCATTTCACTTTTTCCCATTTCCTGTTTAGTTTCAACTGTTTCTGCTGTGCATGGATTTTTCTGCTTTTCCTGCCTTGCTAACACAGTATTTGCTTTTCAGTCAACTGTTTCTATAGTTACTTAGCTGAACTATTGTAACTTGTCATGTAGACCCCAAGTTCTCATTGCTTACATTTCAAAGAGACCTGGTGAACCATATCTGTAATTTAGGTTCTCTGGAGGCCTGGGCATGAGGACTGCCAAGAGCTGGAGGCCAAGCTAGGCTACACAGACTCAAATACATTTCCCTCCCCATTCAAGTACAGGAAGTCAGAAGCTGAGCTCTGAATAACAGGGCTGTCCTGAAGTTTATTGCCTTTTTAAGGACAGCAGGATTTAAGGGAGGGTTCACAAATACCTTCCCAGGTAATACTGAGCAAGTTGAGGATTAGGTATTTTAGTAAATTGTTGTTGGTCTGGCGTCTTAAAAATAAACCTTCTCATCAGGAAAACTGTTTCCTAAAGTTTTATATTTATAAATGCTTTTAATTTGTAGCACTTACAATTTCTACTAGTTCCATAACTCAAACAGTATTTCGTTTGTTTGCTCCCTGTCTCTTAGAGATTAGTTGAGCTTTAGGATAGCTGGAGGGGAAGAAGCCTTAATCATTAAATTTTACCTCATGATTTTAAATTCTTTGCTCTTCAGAATTCTTACCAAAATGAGGGACAAAGCTGCAGCCAGAATACTTATTCAAATTTGTGAAACTATGTCAAAAGAAAGGAAGAAAGAAGCAAAGAGACCTTTGCATGATCTAAGCGCACATTTAAGATGGTTTACAGAAGTCATTCTAGAACTTCCTACCAAAAACTGCAACCTGAGGTTTCCATACGCATTGATTTAGTATACATAACCTATGGAATGCTTAGGACCATTAGATAGTGTATGAAAGTAAGCTGTTAGGTGGTAAAGCCAGGATTCTGAGGAAGTTGGCTCCAGGATGACCTCCTTGATTGAGGCAATATTTTGCTTAGATCCAAAGGGGTGTATGGGAGACCCCAGCTCCTGGTTAGCTCATCATTGTGCTAGGCACTAAAGATGTACAAAGATAGAAGTAAACGGGGTTGGTTTTTCTTTGTGTGTGTGTGTGTGTGTGTGTGTGTGTGTGTGTGTGTGTGTGTTTAATATTTTGGATCTTGGGACAGGATCCTATGTAGCTCAGGCTAGGTGGGAACTCTCTCTGTAGCTAATGACAACCTTGACCCTCCTGTCCACACCTCCTTTACACTAAGGTCACAATCAGGCTCCACTGCACTTGGTTCTGTGAAGGTTATTTCAATAAAATCACAATTAGACTAAGGAGAAGGTAAATTTATGATCTTTTAATTAAAGGGATAAAAAATAATTTTAATCACCATTTGGCTTTACTTAGTTGTGTAATTTCAGAAATGGGGTAAATTACCAGTGGGGGAAAACACCTTATTTTGTTTCAGATGCCAGGGGCCCTATAATTTGAATATATAAGAACAAGTTTCCCATGCATTCTTCTTCCAGTGTCTGAGCCTAAGAGTAATCTAAAGTCTTGATGGAGCACCAAGTGCCGACCTCCAGCAGGCAAGCTGAGGCAAAGGGTCCTCACCTCTGGAATCCAGTGGTTCTTCTCCAGCTCATACATATAGCCCTAGAGCTGAGTAATGTGAATGTCCTATCCGATTCATCCACACTATCCACAAGGACAGCATTCCTGCCCAGTCTGTGACTATGGCCTGAGAAGGAAGGGACTGTCCAGTGAGCAGCAGCAGTGTCCAAAGACCAGCCTCATGTGGTATAGGTCGGATAGGCCCACAACCAGGTTATGTCTCAGGCTGGTGGTTGCTCCCAACTTTAATACCAGGCAGATCTCTGAGTTCTAGGGCAGCCTGGTCTACATAGTGAGTTCCAGGGCAGCCAGGGCTTCTGCGGCTAGCGTTTCAGGTACGTGTGTAAAGGAGCGGGTGGTGAGCCTCTTCTACTGGTAGAATTCAGCCAAGGCGTTCTGATTGAGCCGGAAGAGCTGTGGCTCTCACAAGTGCAGACCCTGGACTCAGATTATTAGCGGTATGGATGTCTCCCCTGGATATACAGGAGACTAATTTGCATGAGTACCGCATGAGGGGACAGAGGTGCTCTTCTCTGGGATTTTTGTTTTTGATTGTTTCCAGGTGGCTTTTCTCTCAGCTCAATTCAAGTTCTCCATCATCCTGCATCAGCTGGGTTTATAGGCACTGAACACCATACTCTGCTTACCGTTGTGTTTTATAAAAAAGAAAAAGAAGCCAGGGATGTTTGGTGGAGGAGCGTTATGGTGCACTCGGGGTGGAAGGGGTGCGTCTGTGGACCCATGCGGAGGCATCCCTTCCCCCGAGGTACGAGCCACAGGACGGTATCAATTAGGGCATGGGGAGGGGAGTTGAGGGGGTAACAGAGACAGAGAAAGGCGGTGGAGGAGTGGTGGTGGTGAGACAGGTCATGAACACGTGGAGGGTAAAAAATGGGAGAAAAGGGACGGAGGGGTAAGAGCAAGAGTGAGGAGGGGGACAAACATCCCCTTTTATAGTGAGTCAGGCACACTTGGCTGTTGTCGGGTAACTGTGGGGCGGAGCCTAGAAGAAATGCCAACAGTTAACCATATAACCATAATTTTTATTTTTTTGAGGTAAAGTTTCACTTCCTAGCTTGGTCTATATCACAATGTAGCTCAGGCTGTCTTTGTATTTGTAATCCCTCCTACTTCAGCTCCTCCAAGAGCTGGGGGTAAGTGACTTGAACCAAGTATGGCTTTGCTTAATTCCCTTTTCCCCCTGCCCTCCCTCCGTTTCTTCCTTCTTATTAGGCTGGTGTGGTTCTTGGAATAGCTACAGCAGACCTTAGGCTTCTGGCAATCTTGCCTCGGTTACCCTAGTGCTGGGATGACAGACGCAAAGCACCCAGTTAACTCCACTTCCTGGCAGCCAATCCCAATAGGATTGAGTATGCCTGTGAACTATGTAAATTAGGGCTAGAAATGTGCGCTTCTGATTGGGAGGCTCTGCTTGCGCGAGCTGATTGGGAGCGGCACCTGCCCGTCACGGTCGGCAGCGGCTGCCGTTTGGCGAGGCAGTTCCGGGGTGGCGCGCGGCGTCCCGGAACTGAGCGAGCCGGTGTTGGAGCTCCAGGCGCGAGGTCGAGCATGTCCGGGCGAGGCAAGCAGGGGGGTAAAGTGCGCGCCAAGGCCAAGTCGCGCTCGTCGCGCGCCGGCCTGCAGTTCCCCGTGGGTCGCGTCCACCGGCTGCTGCGCAAGGGCAACTACGCGGAGCGCGTGGGCGCGGGCGCGCCCGTGTACCTGGCGGCGGTTCTGGAGTACCTGACGGCCGAGATCCTGGAGCTGGCGGGCAACGCGGCGAGGGACAACAAGAAGACGCGCATCATCCCTCGCCACCTGCAGCTGGCCATCCGCAACGACGAGGAGCTCAACAAGCTGCTGGGCCGTGTGACCATCGCGCAGGGTGGCGTCCTGCCCAATATCCAGGCCGTGCTGCTGCCCAAGAAGACGGAGAGCCAGAAGGTGAAGAGCAAGTGAACCAGCCGGGCGCAGAGCCCGCCACAGTCCGCAGCCAATAAAGTCGGTGAAAAGCGAGTAAATCCGGAGAGCTGTGTAGTCACGGGACCGACGGGGTGCTGGGGGCGGGGGGGGGACGAGTCCCAAAGCTGAGGGGGATGCAGGTCACCCATCCAAGTGCGAGCAGGAGGAACCCAGCGGTGGGTTGGGAGATCCCCCTAGCGTCCCAGTGGGCAGGAGAAGCGAAGCTAGTGCGGGGAGGGCACTCTGGAATTGACTTTGCCTAACTTCCCAGTCCTCGGAAAAGTGATAGGGCAGATGTTCCGAGCTCTGAACAAGAAGTTGCCTGGCTGGCCATACTTAGAAAGGTTGAACTATTTGGAAAAGACAAGAACTTAGGATCCTTGGTGGGTGCTAGTTATTTAAGGTAGTATTTTAAGCTAATAGATGTTACGTATTCGTGATCTGAGTGTCAGCCATCTTCACCTTGCACACTTGTGTTCACTATTCTTTATAATGAAGTGACTTGTGCAATACGGAAGCGAGTCATGAAGCTTGCTCTCTGGATGGTGTTGCTTAACAGCGGGGCCCTCGGTCTTAAGTAGTATATGTTTACCAGCTCTTAAAATGATTTTCTCTTGCTGCTTACGGTGCACGCCCCCCCACCCCCTGCATTTGGAAAGAAGAACGCCAATCGTGGGTACATAGCGAGTTTGAGGCCATTCCTGAACTACGTTAGACCGTGTCTCAAGATATATTTATATTTCCCCTCGATTTTAGCTTCATAACAACCTGTTCTCCAGCATTGATTCTGGAAATCAGCCTGATACCAAACCCGAGTTTTAGGGATGACTGTAAACTTTACTGGAATCTGTTTTCTTGTTTTCCCATAACTGTTGAGTTGTGTGACGGCACCGTAAAGAAGGGAAGGGTCATGTGAGTTAACGCGGAGAGAGGAAGGAACACCAGGGCCCCAGAAATCCATTCTAACATTCGCCATTCCTTTTCATGCTCAGCAGCCGTCATTCTGTCCACGGGATCCACAAAACATCCCGGGAAGGTTTCATTCTAGGTTCTTTTTTTTTTTTTTTTTTTTTTTTTTTTTTTTTTTTTTTTTTCTTCCTGGGAGTCAGAGTTGAAGTCTTCCTCGCCATTTGCAGTATTTTCCCTCGAAATGCACTTTATTCCCAGTATAGGTATGATAGCTATGACAGGTGCTAGTGTCCGGTGGGTACAGCTGTGAATGAGGCCAGCTAGCTTCCACTGTCCTGAAACCCACGGGTTTTTTGTTTTGTTTTGTTTTGGGGTTTTTTTTTTTTTTCATGGTTTCTGAAGACAGCAAAAAGGACAAATAAATAATATATTACAAATCTGTGTCTTGACAGTGTTTGGTTTTCTACTCTTCTGTTGTACTGACATGGAATTCTTGGTGCTCATCTTGAAAGATGTACAAAGGTTTGTCGCACCTCTGAGATCAGAGGCAGGTTGCTCCCTCTGATACCTGAGGAGAACAGACTCTAGCGGTGTTACGGGCAGTTGCAGGAGGTAGACATTTTTGGGGACCAAGTTATTTTAGTACCATGTATTAGCATTAGGTGCTTACGTTGAGAAGTGCCATCGACAAGGACTAAGGGTTTTTTTGCCCTTGTGACTTGAGCATAGGTAAACATGAGTCTGTAAGATGTGAGCAAATACTGGCTCACCCTGTGAGACAGGATCAGAAATGTTGACCATCCTAGTGTATGTAGGTGGGTGAACCATTGAGTTTAATTGGGGTTCCTTACAGAAGCATACAGCAACACTGGTGGCTTTACCATTGGGGGAAAAATAGCTGTAAATCCTGGGGAGCGAGGAAGAGTAGAAGAGACCTTGAGTTTCTTACCCAGTGACCATGAATAAATCATGGAGTGACCATGACAAAGCAGGTCCTGTGTTGTACAGGTTGCCTGTGGGTTATTGCAGGTACTAAAAGTTGACAAAGACAGGTCCTTTGTCATACCTGTAGGATAGTTTTCCCCAGCAGTAGAAATTTTTAAGAACTGTAGCCGAGCGTGGTTTAGAACTTGAATTTCCAGAACTTGGGAGACCGAGGAAGAGTTTGAGGCCAGTCTGAGATACATGTTCAAAGACAGGGCCTCACAGCAGACTATCTCAAATAAGATTCACTTGTTAGAATCAGTTGTGATATCACTTTGAGGCAATATGCAGCCACCCTCTCTATCAATGAGTACAGACTCAAACATCTAGTTTTAAGTGCTGGTTTTGATATTGAGTCTAATTTACTAAAGATATGAAGCATCTGAAATTACCAACATCATGAAGATAAAAGGACAAAGGTGGAAAGACTAAACCCATCTGCCTTTTCTCATGATTCTTTAACAGTCTTCCCTGGTACTGGAAGAGCAAGATAAGATAACTGCCCCCACTTCCACCCAACCTTTGCTACTGTTGCTCCAGAAACACTTAGAATCCTTTCAAAGACTGCTTTCTGAGAGTTGTTGAAAATTGGCAGAAACATCCTGCAAAATCAGTTCAAGCTATGGTCCCTGATAAAAGTTCTTGAGGTTAATTTAAAGGGCTAATGTTTCATGCATGAGACCATGTAAAGACAGTCTAGGTATTTTTTCGTATGGCCTGAAGTCAGACTTTGGATAGGTTTATAGTGCTTGGTTTTATTTGCACATTGACACTCCCCTGCAGAGAAAAGCAGTTCAGTGGGACAGAGTATAATGTGGGCAGGATTTGTTTCCCTACAGAGCCAGTTTTGACTTTGGATCCTAGAGAACTGGTCTGTTGAGTTTTGCATTTCTGGAAAAAAAAAAAGCTTTTTACTCCATGCCATAGTTGGCACTGACTAGCATGCTAAATCCTAACTCCACAAATCCAGCAGAGGAAAGGCCAAATGCTAAGGCGATTAAGTACATAAGCTTGATAGAATTGGACTTAGATTCTGTCCTGATTACTTCATTGCCGAAACACCATGACCAACTTTAAATGAAACTTAAAAAAGCAACGTAAAAAGAAAGCATTTAGTTGAGGCTTGCTTACAGAGCATAAGTCCAAGACCATCATGGTGGGGAGCAGGGAGGGAGGCAAGATGATGGGTCAGTGGCTGAGAGCTTACATCTGATCCACAAACTGGCAGAAAGATCAGGCCTGGCATGGGCTTTTGAAGTCTCAAAACCCAGAGTGACACACCTCCAGCAAGGTCTCACCTAATCCTTCCCAGAAACATTTTTGCCTACCAGAGATCAAGGATTTTAAATACCGAACTGATGAGAGCCATTGTCATTCAAACAGCCAAAGGTTCAGAATGTTCCAGTCACTTGATTGGAAACACTATTTTAAGCTCATTCAAAACTATTAACACTATTCGTGTTCATTCACACTATTTCTGTGGCTCGAAGGGAGGCTTGGTGAGATAGCCTCCTGAATTTATACTTGTTTGCCAACCTGACAACCTAGTGTCATCTGGGAAGAGGAACCTCAATTAAAAAATGTCTCCATCGGATTGCTTGTAGGGGGCATGACCTTGATTTAAGGGTTGATGTGGAAGGGCGGGCCCAATCTGCTGTGGACAGTGACACCCCTTACCAGATCCTGGGAGGTGTATGAAGGGTAGCAACAGGCCAGTAAGCAGCACCCCTCCATGGCTTCAGTTCCTGTCCTATCTTCCCTTCAGGATGGACTGTGAGCTGCAGGACAAATAAATCCTTTCTTCTACAAGTTGCTTTTGGCCTTGGCATTTACCACAGCAATAGAAAGCAAACTAGGACATCACCCACCATACTCTTAAAGTAACATCAAAAAAATCATAATTCATTGGTTCGCCCAGGTGGAAGTGGATGGGGTCCTTTTTTGTTCTGCTGTTTCTGGGTTGAATACAGTCTGCATCTCCAGGTAAAGTCAGTGGGCTTTGAGGAGAGTCCGGTGTTGCAAATGAGGGCACTAAGTTTCCCATGTAGAAAGGTGTTCAATGAGCTGAATGTGAGCCTGTGAGCCCCATGAAATCCACATCCAAGCAAAGGGCTGGATCTACAGTGATGCTAGCAGAGCACTTTGGTAAAACCACAGTTATGACAAGAAACCAAATCAGTTCGTTGGCCATCTCCCTCCTTTCTTACAGATGGAACTGATGTATTCAATGTTAGGCTTTATGACTACAATTTTCAAATAAAACTAACACACTTGAAAATATTGATCTGATAATCAAAAGAGGTAGCAGGAATCTCTCCCAAAAAGAAAATAAATTCAGTCAAGGATATTAAAATAATCATTCAGACCAAATTGTAGAGAGAAATTCTGTTTATGTAGAAACGTACTTACCATGTTAATTGGATGATGTAATTATCTCCTTTGCATGAAAATGATCAAATTCATTTGACTTAATTACACTAAACCCCCAAACCAAAGACAATTTAGTGCTTTGTAAGAATGTCTTAATCTGTCAGAAAAACAGAAGCAGACATGCAAAATCTCAATGAAAATCTAAGATTCATCTGAGAGAACTGAGAAAGGATTAGCCTCAGTGTGCCATCCTTAATGCTCTAGGATTTGCATGAGATGCAGCAGCCAGCAAAGGTGTGCCTTGCTAACACAATGCGCACAAGAAGGTAGGAGAAGCAGGGCAGCAGGTACAGCAGCAGGCTGAGTCAGTACCTTGAAACCAAGCACGAAGCAGAACTGGAGAAGGGAGTCTTAAACTCTCAAAGCCTGCCTCCAGGACAGACTTCCTCCAACAAAGCCAGGCTCCCAAGCTTCCCCAGACAGTGCCACCAACTGGGGAAAACACGTCCAAGTATACCACACAGCCCACAACCCCAGCTCTCCGTGTTCTCTGGAGTGCCTATGTAAGCAGTCAGCGTGGACAGTGCATACCTCTGCATTTCTGGGAAGTCAATTTAATCTTGAAGTTATTCTTCCTCTTTATCCTTTTAGATTTCAAAGTTATCTTTTACATTTCTAATAAAATCTATTCCCATTCTGCATGAGAAATTGCAGTTCCTGAGAACCAACACTACAAACTTGTGTTTGTTTCTGCCCACAAGCCAGGTGAACTGTTTACACATTACCACAAACACAGAAGGTATCTTGGTATGGAACATTTTATTTGTCCATGAAACACTCAAAGAGTTTAGCTTGTGGGAATTAACTTTAATCCCAGAATTGTATATTTTCTTCCCACATATCCTGTTTTGAATTAGGAAATGATATTGTAATCCATTCCACTACAAGGAAAATATTACAAAATATTTACAGGAAAATATTAAAAATAACTCAAACACAAAAGTCAAGATGAAATAAACTTTTTTCCTCCAGAATTCTCTAATCAAGTGCCCATGGCACATGAGTCAAAACAACTAAGACTTCGCTGACAGAATTCCCAAAATGGAGAGGGGAGAGAAGGAAGAGAAGAGATGGCAATGTCACAGGAAACAGGGGTTAGCAGCAGTGCCTCACATCCTGGTCTACTGTAAAGAAACACCTTGTGCGGGTGGGGATCCCAGCAGGCAAATATTAGGAGGCTCCTGGAACTGGACTTGGAAAACACCTGATATGGACATTGCTCTTCACTCTAAGTTTACCAACAGCCTCTTGTTCCACACACCAGTACTCTGACCAGAAGCCTGTCCTGGCAGGAGAGTCTGTCACAGTAGCCCTTCCATCTCTTTCATAAACGCTTCATAAACATCGTCCTTAGTTTGCACTGAGACAGGAACTGAAGGACCAGATCTGGGGGCTGCTTTGGCAACAGGCACAGCAGAGTCATCCTCTGACCTTCTTTGGGGAACAGCAGTAGCCCCCTTGTTCTCGCGGCGCACCCTCAGCGCAGTGGGCACAAACCGCGTGACCTCTGCCTTGGGGTTGGTGATCTGGGGCTTGGCACTGATGGTCGCTGTGGCTTTCTTCTCGATAGTGGCTGCACTCGCATCATCCACCTTCGGGCGCTGAATGAGGCTGGGTGGGGCACTCAATACCCCTGGGTTGGGCAATGGAGCTGGTGGGAAAAGGCCAGGTGGGGCAGGACCAAGAGGAGGAACCAAGGGTGGGCGCATCATGCCAGGACGAGGAGGAGGGATACCTAAAGGAAGAGGCAGAGAAGATGAGCACAAGAATTAATGACATTTAACTGGCACTAAGGATGTTTAGACAAGGGCTGGAGAGATGGCTCAGTGGGTAGGAGCACTGGTTGCTCTTCCAAAAGTCATCAGTTCAATTCCCAGCAACCACCTGTAATTGGACCTAATGCCCTCTTCTGGTGTGTCAAGACAGTGACAGTGTACTCGAATATACATAAAACAAATAAATCAATCTTAAAATTTTTTTTTTTTTTTTTTTTTAAAAAAAGGATGTTTAGACATAGACTGCGACTGCTTTTTAAGCATGTTTTTTTACAGGAATTAAACTGAACTCATACAACCTGCTATGGGAAAGGCAGAGATATATTCTGATAGAAAGAAACTTAATACTTTGAAGTTACATTCATTCACCTTCAGTCTGGATCACTGAACTCACAAGGTTTTTTTCTTCCAAACACTGTCCTAATTGAAAAATGAACATGAAGCTGACAATGCCAACTGGTGGCAGACACAATTTCCAACCTGGAAGCTCCAGCATGGAACCCTGGCTGCCTAGTGTGTAGTTACTAAGGTCAAGGCGATCGATCCCTGAGTAGTTAGTCTCACCGCCTTCACATAGTGCACAGGGTAGGATTTGTCCTGCTCAGTAACTGGGAACGGACTGGTCTTTCCAGAGTTCCCACACTTCTGATGCTGCAACACATACATAGCCCACATCAGACCGGAGTCTTCAAAAGCCACCGAAGATCTAACCTGCACCAAGTGTGAACTGCTGATTACCTTAACCTCAGTTCCTCTGCATACCACCAAGACAAAGACAAAGCCTCAGCTGCTGCGTTTTAAAAAGCAATCTGAGCTGGGCAGTGGTGGCGCACTCCCAGCACTTGGGAGGTGGATTTCTGAGTTCGAGGTCAGCCTGGTCTACAGAGTGAGTTCCAGGACAGCCCAGGCTACACAGAGAAACCCTGTCTCGAAAAACAAAACAAAACAAAACAAAACAAAACAAAACAAAACAAAAAAGCAATATTCAGTGTGCTGAACCAAAACCTGGCCATACCAAAAGCCCATTCTGACATTTGTAGGACTGACTTGGACAATGGTTAGAGAGGAGGGAACCTTCCTTGTGATCTAACTTGAAGATGATAATTGTATAGACTCATGGGACACAACTGTGCCTGTTCTCACAAAACTCAAGAGAACCTTCTCACTGTTGGTGGCTGACGTGAAGAGTGGAAAGCACTGGGAAGGCTCCTGAAGAGCACACTTCCATGCAGACCTACTGCAAGATGTTCTCAGAGACCCCTAGAGCACACAGGCCATGGCTAGCTTTTGTCACAGAAACTGAAAAACTTTACCTGGAGGTGCAGGAGGAGGTAGCCTTGGTGGGGGTCCTCGAGGAGGGGGTCCAGGGGGCAGGCCTGGAGGTGGTCCTGGGGGAGGGCCAGGAGGTCGGCCTGGTGGTGGTCCTGGAGGTAAAAGTCGTGGTAAAGGCCCTCGGATTCCTGGCATTCCAGGTGGTCTCAGGAATGGAGGAGCCCCTGAAAGAAGAAAAACCAGTGTCAGTCAGACAAGTAATTGTGGTAGAAAAGTAACTCACATAATCATGTTATTCAGAAATGAGATCTCGTTTAAATAAAAAGCATGGAAATAAAATTCCTTCAACACATATTTGAGCTCTATAAAGAGGTTATCAGATTAGTTATAGATTGACCCATTTAGGTCCCACTGTAGTGCGTGAGAAGGTATTAAGCAACACCAATGCAGAACTGGGCTAGTCTGCCACAATAAAGTACCAAAGAAAGTACAATTATGCACCAGTGTCCAGCTTACAAAATCAGAAATAAAAGACCCTTAAGAAGAGGTGACTGTACGAAGTCTGAGCTACTAACAGTGCTCACAGAATGGACGGTTTTCATTCCCCCTTTGAGAAGCCTCAACAGAAAACGTCAGTCCTGATGACAGCTGTTCTGAAGGAATGGCTTCGCTCTTACTCCTCATTCTGGGGGTGCTCACCTGGAGGTGGCCCAGGAGGAAGGCCTGTAGGTGGTCCAGGAGGCCGCAAGGGAGGGGCAGGTGGTGGTCCAAGAGGTGGTGGTCCTGGCATGGGAGGTGCCTGTATCTGAGAAGTAGGAACGGACTGTGGAGGAGCCTGCTGCTGGGAAGAGGCAGCAGGAGTGCCATCAGAGTGGGAATCTTCTTTATGCTGCTTTTGCGATTGCTTTTCTGCTTCAGAATCGTCAGAGTCGTCGTCATCATCCTCCTCTGAAAATTCCTCCACTTCCCGTCCTTCCTCAGGGATTTCCTGACCTGAAAAAAAAACATTGTAAAATAGCTGACTTCTGTTTTACAGCTTGGAGAACAGCAGGGGCCAAGAGTACACCAGAGCTGGGTGAGGTGGCACATGCCTTTAATCCAGCACTCAGGACATAGGAGCAAGATAGTCTCTGACTTCACGGTCAGACAGCCAGTGGCTACACATCCCAAAACCAAATAAATAAATATATAAAAATAAGAAAATTCTTAAAAACCAACAATCCAAGTCCTTTTCTTGACCACTGAAATACACAACAACCAAGCAGTAGTCTGTCCATCTGCAACTAGTGCAGCAGGACAATGCCCAGGCTATCAGAACAAGACAGACTTGGAATTAAATGCCACCCAGCGCTGCAAGAGCGTTTTGTTTGCTAGGGAACCTGACAACCAGAGCTCAATTCCTGTGGCCAATTCCCATCGGTAGCAACAGAAAAGCTGACACCCACAAGCTGTCCTCCACACACCAGCTCAAGAACAGATGCTGCACAGCCTCCCCACAAATAGTCATCTCAACGGCTCACTAGCACCGAAACTTTGGGCACACTACCAAATGGCTCCTTATCTTAAGTTTCATAGAATATAGATTCATGGCTTATTTCAGAGCTGCTCGCTGACTATAAATGGAAGACTATAAGCTAAGCAAGCAGCACAAGGAAATGCCAGAGCTTCATTCCTCCTTGCTTCTAACCTGCCATTCGCAGCATCATGGCTTGAAGAGGAGTGAGCTCCTTCATGCTCTTCTTCTTCTTCCGTGACTTCCCAGGCATGTCAGCAAATCTGACGCTCAGACCTAAACAGTCAAGAAAGGATGAAACGGGAAAGAAGCATCAAAGAGTTGTAAAAATGGTCACTATAGAGCAGAGGCTGTAAGGACTCTGACCCATTACAGGACAGAAGACAAACAGAGAGACACACACTAAAGGAAATCAATGCTGTGCTAACTGGTTGCATATAAAATATACTACATTAACTTAAAACAATGTTCAGAAAATGTTAGGATACTTAAGAAATATATAAACTGTATTAGATAATTCAGTTTTAAGCCCTAAACATATAAGCTGAAACAGTAAATATGCATCTTAAAGCAACAATTTTCTTTAGTAATTCAGCAAAACCTAAGTCGCAGAAAAGATGAAAGCTGAGCAACTCATGAAACCAGCATACCCTATTAACCAACAGTCCTGGGGAAGGAAAATCCATCATCGGCATGCAGGACATGCCCAAAGTACCCGATAGCTTACACCAGGAAATTAGTAATCTAATTATGACAAAAGGCCCCATGAAAGGTGGGAAAATCTTAGTCACACCCTAAAAGGTGCTTAAAGATCATGTTAGTCCACTACACAATCCTTCAGTACCAGGCACACTTCATCCCGACAGATCTCCAACCCGGCACTGTCAGCCACTGCACTTCTGATCTGGGGTTTGACTTCTTAGCCAACACTTAAGGAAGGGAATATTTCTATGTGGGCCCAGCTTTAGTTAATCTTGGACTTTTACTGCCCAGAAAAATGCTTGGCTATGGTAAAGGCAGTATCAGATGAGAGGATGTACAGCTGGGATAGCCATCTGAGGTCCATGCACACTGTGAACACATAAACAGGCTGTGGGCACAGGCCTTTATTCCAATGCTCAGTAGGAAGAAGCACATGGACTTCAGTCAGCTCAAGGCCAGCCTGGTCTACACAGGAAGTCCTATGCTAGCCAGGGCTACATAGAAGACCCTGTCCCAGCCCCCAGCCTCCAACAACCTCAACAACAGGTGGAGCTGAAGCCCCAGAGTAAAGAAAGGGTGCAGCCTCACAGGGGAATCCCACATTTGGGGCTCTACCCGACTCTCCTTTCTAAGACCAGCTCCAACTTAGAAGTCTTCTATAATTTTCCAATGTCAGGTTCATTCTTACACTAATTTCTGATAGATTTTTTTTGATAAGCTTTTTTCATTTGTAATCATGATTAAGGAACACTAATGCATCCCCGAGTGGTCTGGACAATCCAGCTCTGAGGGATCTAACATACTGTAGCCTCCAAGGCACAAGATATGCTCACCTGCACACCCATGTGAAGGAGGCAGGCCGGGCTACTGCACACACACATACAATTTTTAAAAAGAAAAGGTGGGATAGGCATTTGCTGATCTTATACAGATACCATCCTGGGGACTACAGCTACAGTCCTTAAGAAGCTCCCCAGCTAGTAGGTTTTCACACACCCACTGTGTGCTCTGCACTGCTTACACAATGCTTAAAATTTTTGTGACAAAGCATAACATACAGTGTGCACACAACTGGGGATCCAGCAGAATCGAATGTATTTAGTATACATCAAGTCTTAGGGTTACTCCCCAGCACCACACACACACACACACACACAAAATCGTTCTGCAGGTGCGTCACAGCTGACCATGGAGAATAGTTTGTTTTCCATGCAGTCAAGTGTGCTGAACAGGTGCTTTTCCCAACTAGTAAATATCTTACATGTATAAAAGTGCACCTTTATACATACATACATATATACATTATATATGTAATTACATATTATGTATATATGAACTCCAAGGATTACCCTGGTTTATGAAGGGCACCATGAAGAATAGAACGTCTTAAGTCTCTAGTGTAGATATTTAAAAATCATGGCTATTCTTCCTTTCCGACTGCATGTTCAGGATAGAATATGTTAGCAATTTCATGATGCTAATACTACTTTTGCCTCAAAGTGGAATTTCTTGCGTAACTTTTTAAAAACTACCTGTACTATTTCCTCACAAACATGTGTAAGAATGGTATGTCAAAACCTTTCAAACTATCAAGACAAATGGCCAGGAATGGTGGCTTTTATTTCTAACTCCACAACTTGGGAGGCTGAAGCAGGAGGATTACCATGAGTCTGAGGCCAGCCTAATTAACAGTGACTGACACCTGTCTCAAAACCAAGCCAAACCAAACTGGGATTAAAAGCTGGTTGTGAGCTAGTGAGCTGGCTCAGGAGGTAAGGCACTCAACAGCAATCCTAATTACCCAAGGTGAATCTCCAATAAGTACGCAGCAGATTGAGGAAACCAACCGTGACTGCCACATATATGCTCTAGCATGCGTGTACACACAGGCCGCGAGCGCACACACAGTGTTAATCTACCCCGGCGCATTAACCTGCACGCACCTGACTTCTTCTCCTCAGTGTTGTCGCGCTCACTGTCATCGCGGTGCCCGAAGTCATCCCCGTCACTCTCTGCGTCTGATCTGTCAGTGTCACTGTCCTCGGTACTATCATCATGCTTGTCCTGATCCATGTCCTCAGGGTAACCGTCGTCTTCACTGGTGCTGGACATGTCATCGTCATGACCCCGCTGAGCTGATGACACGAAGAGCACAAGGATCACATGACATGGTTAGCTCTCCATACCCAAAGATAGGCATGCTATTTTAGCTCAACAAAACTTGTAAACAATAATTCTGTACACAATGCCAGCTATCATGTATTATGATATTTGTACTGGGCAATAGTTTTAAATACTTTTTTGTTTTCTTGTGAGAAGCGCAAACAATTAGAAACAATTGTGTGAAGTCTCTCACACAGTGACTCTTGTCAGCACTGACAAAACCGAGATGCCCTCTTCTGACGGGAAGTGCAACACCATCTCTATCTAAGGTGCTTTCATCAGGCAGATCTGCTAAATTATCCATGGGGAAACAGAGCGGGAAGTGCGGGGATCCTCACTATTGCCTATGTTCTCCATGTGAGTATGTTAAAAAGGCCAACATGGAAGCAACACAGAGAACGGCACTAGAGGAAGACTCCCTGCCTGCATACCAAGCTCTGGACTGTACAGCATGTCTTCATCTCGCCTCCGAGGGGGAAGATCTAGAGCAAACCCCACTTTCCGGCCATACATCTGCAGAACTTGAGGAGGAGGGGGACCAGGTGGAGGGCCGGGCGGTTTTCTGCCAGGGGGCAAGCGTGGGACACCATGTCCCAGGAGAGGAAGGATAGACACGGCCCGAGCCGGAGGCCTGTGGAGGAAGGATGGTGGTGGTTAGTAAGAAGGCTCGCTCTCCAGGCTCTCAGGCCCTCGTGCTCCTGCTGTACCAGCCGGCCCTTCAGTCCACCCTCCTTTAAGTAAGGCTCCCTTACCCATACGCTGAGGTTTTCTTCAGGATAGAGGGGGGCTGGGCACCAGGAAGAGGAATGTCCTGGATCAAGATGTTGGAAGGAGCATGCGGCATGTCTGGCAAAGGGATGCTCTCGACTTCCACATGCTGAGCGTTCTGAAACACAGAGACCCAGCTGTATGGTACTGAGCCAAGCTCAACCCCGTAACTGAAGACTTCTGAATTTGTTTTCCAACTAATACTAAGACCATGAAAAATGGCTAAAAGCCTCAAGCCAACACTTCCAAACTAAAAGAATCTAAAGAACCCAAATACAGCTCCTCCTTTTTCCTATAACCCCTATCATCAGCTGACTCGTTTCCAGTGTGATTTGAAATGCTGCAGTTTGAAGAAATCCAACTGTTCAAAGTAGTAGTAAGGGTACTCTGCAACATATATAAAATATATATATATATATATAAAACTCCGAGACAGTGACACTCATCAGGTAACAAACAACATATACCCTCTAAAACTCCCGCCTTCCTTCAACTGTGTTGTGTGGCATTGGAAACACACCATCTACTTTACAAACACCATTTCATTTAGGTTTCTGATTTTCTGCCACAGTAAAGGAAAATTTACAGCAAACTATAAAAGCTCTCAGAAGTGGACATATCCCAGTCCTTCTCAATCAACTCCTGACACCTTCCAAAGCAGTCAGTGCTAACAGGTCAATTTTTGCCTGTTTTGGAAGTGTATCCCCACAGAGCAGTAATAGTAAAAGAAGCAACATTGGTTTGAGCCTCACCCGTCCATGTTCTTGGCAGACAGTCTCCAATCCTACGCAAGGATTAGGGGGTACATCACCATGTCTAGCTCACACTCTCACTCATTTTTACCATATCAACATTTTATTCTAAAAAACAAACATTCTGAGTAGTATCTGCTTGTGAAAATACATCAGTTTGACTATCTATGATCCTGTTAAGGACACCTGGGCGGTTTCCAGTCGTTGGCTTTTACTGTAACAGACAATTTCTCTAAGTACAAAGGACTGAATTTGCTAGAGCTAACTTAATTAAAAGGTACACACTTAATTTTAAAAAGAGCACCTGTAACATAGTCAGGCCTCTCTTAGAGCAGCTTACCTTGACAGCGTCGAAGTACTGGCTCAGCTGAGCTCTCTTCTGTTCGTATTCTACTTCGAGCTTTCTCAATTCTTTGTAAATATCTGGGTTTTCTTTCTCATAAAGACGTAGAATTCTTTCAAAGGTTTCCCGCAGCTTTTTTCGCTTGTCTTTCAGTACTTTCTCATTCAACTGTGGCTGTTGCACTGGGTTAAACTCTAGGAGAAAAGCAGGTTTTAGAGTTGTAAATGAAGAGTCACATCAAAAAAACCCTCCTTTCTGATGACATCCAGGTCCCAGATTTCATTTCCCAGTCCTAGTCTTGCCCAATCATATCCCCAGATCCTTCCCAGCAGGACCCACAGGCTGGTACTGTAGCCACAGCCTCGCCTCCAGCTACCACTACCTTCACACACTCCTTCCACTTTCCACCCCATGCTGTTCCTAGCAGCACAGTCAGTCTCAGGGAGATTTCTAGTTTTCTCCTGGAAGAAGCTTTATTTAGGGGTGTCTCAATTACAGACACCAGGATATACTTTTCTATTTTAATTAGTTTGAATGAAAATTAGGCCTCTGGTGATTTAGGGTTCTTTCTTCTTTTTCTTGAAGCACAAACTGAATTAACTTCTTCCCTATTCCTACTAACTACTAACTTCCCTATTCTTCCTACTAACTTAATGATTTGGTCAAATCTGGACGATATTATTACTGCATCATTCCTGGTAAATAAGAATTCTTGAGTGTATGTCTTTTCTTATTCCACTAATATAAATGTAAAGTGAAAATATCATTAAATCTGAGAAATTATAAAGTGAGCTGGCCAGAGAGGGTCCTTTGTTATCTAATTACAGTAATTAGCTCCAACTAAATGACAGCGTCCTTCTTCTAGAATATGGTATCTTCAGCTTACAACAGATCTATTTCCATAGCACTAAAACAAAATGGGGTACCCAACGGCAGCCATCAGGTCGCTGCGCTTGCCTAGGGCTGTGCTGCCTTTGTTAAGGCTGGCCCTTTGCAATACTCTTACCCATTTCATCCAATTTCTCCATGTCCCGGATAATCTGTTTGGGATCTTTCATCTTCAAAACCGCAGCTCGGACCATCATGCGCTGTTTTTTGTTCTTAGGAAACGAGAGAGAGGAAGACTACTGAGAAAGAAGCTGGGCACTTGGGCATTTTACCTTCACTTTGCCTCAAGAGTCTAAGAAGAAATTCAAATTTCTCCTTTGTTTCTAATTACATGTTTAAACTTCCAGAAACAGCTCTGCGAATTCTTCTTCTCAATCATGATTAAACTTTAGTGAAAATGATGTGCTTCTGAGTGTTTTTCTACCTAGTTATATCGTTAGCAACTATATAACAGAAAAACTTGTTTAAAAAGGGGGGTAGGAGCATAGTTAAATAAAAGAATACTATGCTAAACAATTGTTTAAGGCTAAACAATAAAACAAGAGCAAGCCAACAGAGACTATAAAAGATCCCTCAGAGCGTCACAGGTGACACCAATGTTCACTGCTTCGAGCACTCTGTCAAAACTTAATAGTTAACTACCCATACAAAGAGGTCCAGCAGCACAATTACTAGCATTCACTCAGTAGCTTTTAACAAAGCAGTTACATTTTGATAAATAGTAAAAATAATTAGTTTCTCAAGACAGGGTCTGACTGCCTTAGCCCAGGCTAGCCTTCAACTCCTGATACTTTTGTCCTTGTCCTCTTTATCTCAAATGCTAGGATTACAGGCATCAATTACCATACTCAGCTTAAGAATTATTTTCAAAAGTCATTCTAAAAATATAATTCTACTTATCGGTGTGTGTTTGTGGGAGTGCATGGGCACGTGTTTATGGGTTCCTGTGGTGATCAGAGGAGGGTATTGGATTCCTGGGAGATGGACTTACAGGTAGATGGTTTGAGTCACTGAACTGAACATGGATGCTGGGCAGAGAACTCAGGTCCTCTGTAAGAGCATAATGTGCTGCTAACTTGTGAGCCATCATTCCAGCCCCCAAAGCATTTTTAACTTAATGTAGAAAGAGAATCTAATAGACACTGTCATACAAATCACCATGAATCAAATCTCCAGAGGTATGTCAGTTTTTAAACAGTCAATTTTCTGGTTTTCATCAGCAGTATACTATAAAGTGTCTTTCCTGGCATATAACTTGAAATTTCATAAATCTCAATACAATACACAAAATGCTTCTAAATTCATACCTTTTTCAATTCTCTTTTCCGGGCTTCCTTCCCTAAGGAGACAGGAAGACATAACTCAAATTTCCATCATTAACCACAATTCCTTCTGAGGCTCCCCTATGGAGCACATGGACACACTAGGAAACTTAGCACTTCCAATCCTCTCAACCCAAAAGACCTCATGTATTGTTTACAGAAAAATAACCGAACCACAAGGAGGGAGAGATTCTCAAATCATGCACTTAAAAACACATTTGTTTAAAAACTCTAACATAAAAGACTTAATTTTATCCTGCTAGCCAAATTTGAGAGAAGAAACATGTTAAGCTAACTTCCACTCTCAACATTCTAACTGTAATTTTAAGAATTCTACATGACTTCACACACCCACTCTACCAATGCTAAACTTAGGCCACAATGAAATAGTCTGCCAGTTTTAACTCCTTTACGTCTTCATTTCACACTATTGACACTTACGGGCCTGGTCGGTGGGGTTCATAAACTTCCCACTCTTGGTGGAGGATGTTGATCTTCGTCCCATGTTGACAATTTATATGATTTACTTCCTCATTAAAAAAAAAAAAACTGGAAAAAAAAGATATAAAGAACTCAGTTTTTCTGTATGTGTAAAATATCTTCCTTTTAAGAATTTGCATCAATTTCTGGAAAGAAATATCCTTTTGGTTCTCTACTTGTAAGAACATGGCCTTTAATTTTGAAGGAAGCATCCAAGAAATATGTCTTTACCTTTCTTGACCACAAATAAAAGCTAATATTTCTCCTAGTCAAGGCAGTGAGATTATCATTAAATACTCAAAAGTTTTCTTTGAAAAGTAACCCTTTCCTATGGATTATATAGTGTTGTTAACTGAATAAAGAAAGGCAGGTGGATTTCTGATTTGAGGCCATCCTGGTCTACAGAGTGAGTTCCAGGACAGCCAGGGCTATACAGAGAAACCCTGTCTCGAAAAACCAAAAACGAAAAAAAGAAATCAAATAGTACTATGCACTTACAATGCCACCCCTTGGAATATAAACTGAGTCATATGAGATGATCTCAAAACAAACCAAAACTAATTTAGAAGATGTTCTAACAATGCGATGCAAACCCTGGGGCATCCTCCCTTTATATATAAGGTGAAATGAACGGCGTGGGGATACTGAATCTAGGTTAAAGGCAATAATATGCTCTTTACTTTTCCTCTTAGATGTGTACTGTTCATTCAACACCCCAGATGGCAAAAAGCAATCCATTCTAACGTACTTATCTTGATTTAATACCAAGTCAAATGACTCATGACTCTCAAGCAAAAGCAATAAAAAATGAAGTATTAGAACTCCCCAAACTTGATATTAAGATACATATTTTTTCTTACTAGCACACATGATCCCTGATTTATATATTTAAGGGAATTAAAAGTGGCAGCCACTGTAGGGAAATATTTTAAGGCCTGGCTTTCATTACTATCACTTCTTTCTCTTCCATTTCAAATGAATGAAACTTACAAAATTTAACCTTGCCCATAGTAAAAAAAAAGGAACAAATGTTTCCCGTTCAAGGTGTGTGACATTTCCCTACAGGCCAGGCCCTCTTGTGGCTCCCCTTTGAGCACTAAATAAATCTTTCTTTCTAGGTTGGGAAAGAGACGATCCCGAGGTAAATTTAAGACTCTACAACTGCAATTCCCTTGGCTCCTTGGTTGTTTTGGTTCATGCTTCTTTCACCAAACGGTCAACTGCCCGGCTTCCGGCTACTTCCCAGATATTTCAGAACTGATCGGTGTCGATTTCAGTATAAATGTTTCTTTATCAGAATGCAGAAGGGGCATGAGTTTGGGAGGAAGGGAAGGGAAGAGTATTGATTATAGAGAACTAGAAAAAGGCACGGATACAACATTTCTATTTTTGATCTTATCTTTAGGGTCTCCTTAAACCAGCCTCAGGCTCACGTTTTGACCCCATCCCACCACGCACACACCTAAAACCAAATCGACTACGAGTCAAGGAGAATTTTTACAAGACCACAGTGCCGCCGTCTACAAAAGTTGGGAGAGACAAGGTCAAAAGACCACGGGAACCCAGACAACTCCAGTGCAACCCGACCGGTGCAGGTCCACTGAGGGAGGCCTCAGCCGCAACTGCCGAAACCATAGCGACGGTTGATACGGACTCGAGCGACTAGACGTCAACCCACGGCCACCGGTCGACTCACTCAGGAGGTGGATCTGACCCAGCGGGCGGAATCGCCCGAGGACCCACCCGTCGGACGCAGCGCCCCGCCAGCCCCGGAGCCCTGAAACCCATGGCGGGCCCGGCAGAGGAAGAGCGTAGCCCCTTGGGCCTGGTGTTTCAGAGAAGGCTTCGCAGGCCCCGGGGAGGACCGCGGAAAACGGAGCACCTAGTCCCCACGCACTCACACGACTGGGAGGCTCCCGGGACGGCGAGAGCAACTAGCGGGCGGTCCCCGAGTACTTTCTGCGAAGGGGCCTTCACCTCTGCCCCTCGGTCAACCACCCAGGCACCGCCATCTTGAAACCTCGCGCCCCTCCACCAGCTTTGCGTCACTTCCTGTTCCCGCGGCCCGCGCTCTCACCGCGTTGCCAAGTACTGCGACCATAGAGAGTACAACAACATCCGAGCCAGAGTTACTTCCGCTCTCATTTACCATCCGATTGGATAACTACAGCCCAAGAGACCCGCCTCATTCCGGAGCATTGTAGATTGACACTAATATAGTCCAATAAGAATAAAAAATAAGGAAGCTGCTATTTGATTAGCCAATTGCTCTCGGAGTTCTGACGCATTTCCGGCAGTTCATTCTCTCAGGACTCCAGGTAGCCGTGTGCCTATAGTTCTGCGTCGTCCATTGATTCTGTGTGTAAACGGATGCTGTCCTAAAGGAATACCTCCATAGAAAACAAGTTA
>NW_022196903.1:130737432-130739257 GCF_008632895.1 Mastomys coucha
AAAAAACCAAAAAAAACCAAAAAAACCAAGTTACCAAATAACACTGGCACCGAGTGCTCAGCAAATGTCAGCCCTCTAAACCTACAGCATGTGATGACCTGAACAAATAGTGCCTGCGAGAGACTCACAAAGTGATAATCTACACGAAAATGTATAGTTAAAAGAGAAACAAACGGTACATTTATAGTTTTTCCAGAGGAGAAGTTAATACATAACGCTTCAAATGATCTTTTCATCAACTCCTTACGATGTCATTGCACACTCTGATTTGTCTGAAGTCTTCCTTTCAAGGGTTCTCTAGAGTCACTGAACTTACGGATGGTCTCTATATAGTAAGAGAATTTGTTATGATGACTCCTAACAAGTGTCAGCTGTGAATGGGAAATCCAAGGACCTAGTAGTTGCTCAGTCCCACAGGCTAGTAGATTCCAACTGATGTGCTGGCAAGTAAACGCAGGCAGGCAAAGAAGAGCAAATCTTCCTTCCAATGTCCTCATGTAGGTCTCCAGAAGAAGGTGTGATCCAGATTAAAGGTGTGTACCTCCATGCCTGGATCTGGACCTTGAACTCAGAGATCTCCTTGTCTCCTGGGATACATAGCTGCTTAACTCAAGATTTCCATGCCAAGATCAAGTTCAGACACTAATATCTCCCAGCCTTAAGACCTGGATCACTGGTGAGCCTTCCAATTCTGGACTGTAGTTCATTCCAGATATAGTCAAGTTGAAAACCAGGAAGAGCCACTACACTTCCCTTCTTCCTCCTCATTCCTTAAGACTCCTCCCCGCTCTTTCCCCTTAAAGGTAAGCACTTTACAGGAAATCTTAATAAAGTTCACACTTGATTTTTTTTCTTTTTCTTTTTCTTTTCATTTTTTTTTCTTTTTTTCTTTTTTTTTTCTTTTTGTTTTTTCCAGACAGGGTTTCTCTGTGTAGGACACTTGATTATTTTTCAACTTAGTCTCAGCATCCTTTACAGAAAAAAGTCCTAAAGGAATTTTTGACATCAGGTATTTTGAAAGAATTGAAGGAGGTATATATTAATTTTTAGGATGTTATAGGTAGACACTCATGTTAGAACTAATTAATAACTAATAGAACATTTGTAATTTATGTTAGAACTAAGTGTGTCCCCTAACAATGTAACATCAGTACCACACTAAGCCTAGCTTTGACTAAGTGGGAAAAAATAAGTATTCAATAAATAGCCTGGGCTGGCCACCATCTCCCCATCCTTTTGGCTCATTGTTTAGATTGATGGAATTGCAGTCATGAGCCATGATGCCTGGGTATGTCATTAATTCTTGTTTTCATTACTCTTTGAGTGTCAGCTATAGCAAGACCTATTAGTTCATAAGATAAAAACCAGGTAATAAAATTTGAAGGTGACACAAATTGTGATATTTTGAAACTAATTTACAAAAGCAGTGATAACATAGAGATTAATACATTTGAAAAAGTTATATGGCTAGTTACAATTCTTCATCTGCTTGCAAGATTTTGCTGAGAAATACTGAATATTTTATGCCAATGATTTGTGTGTGTGTGTGCTCAAAAAACAAAATGGCTAAACCAGCACATTCTCAGCATTGTTACATATAATGATTTCTGAAGTAGACCCTAAAAATGGCTCAATAAGAACAGTTAGAAGAAGGGTTTAGAAAACAAATGCTGTATCTACAGAAATTAAGTTCTATCAATACGCCTTCATAACTTCTCATTTTTCTGATTTCAGGTGGCAATTAACATAGGTCTACACATGCTTTATGGGGCAGAGTGAGCGGCCAATTTCTTTGTTTTTTTTTTTAATCTCTTTTTTTTTTTTT
>NW_022196903.1:130739419-130740579 GCF_008632895.1 Mastomys coucha
GAAATCCGCCTGCCTCTGCCTCCCAAGTGCTGGGATTAAAGGCGTGCGCCACCACCGCCCAGCTTAATCTCTTTTTTTAAGATTTATTTATTTATTACTTGTATGACACTGTAGCTGTTTTTCAGACACACTAGAAGAGGGCATCCAATCTCATTACAGATGGTTGTAAGCCACCATGTGGTTGCTGGGAATTGAACTCAGGACCTTTGGAAGAGCAGTAAGTGCTCTTAATCGCTGAGCCATCTCTTCAGCCACAAGCTGCCAATTTCTAATGGTATTGAAAATGGAATTATTTCCTGTGAAAATTTCTAAAAGGGGGCAAGTGTTTTTCCTCACTCTAACATATTTTAAGCAAGAACACTAGGGTTTATTTCTTGGGTTTTTTTTTTTTTTGAGTATTCTACAGTATTCAGCCAATGAAGCAATAGATGACAAACAGTTGGTCCATATTAACTGCATTATAGAAACAAGTTTTATTATCGAATCCTTTTCCAAATCCATCCAACACACTTTGTACAGAGTAGAAGCTCACAGATGCCTTGCTCCCTTTCATTCTTGAAAAAAATGTTGTTGATGTTGTTTTGCCTTCATTTCTAGTTTGCAGACAAATGTATGAAATCTGGTGGAAGAAAATGGTGATATGGTTTTGTGGTCTTTTCCAGCTTACAGACTATTGTTTTTAATCTGGTGGTAAAAATAATAGAAAGTATATCTATTTTACTTGAAGACCATAAGTGTGTGTCTAGCCAGACGTTATTAAGTATGTCTTAGACGTAAGTGATGTAAGAATCAGGTAATGGGAGTGGTCTCTCCATTTAGCATGAATGTTTGAAGACACTGCCTGGGAACAAGGAAGCAATAGCCTGTGCCTGCTGGCCTAGGATGCCTTTAAGCCCCAGTGGTTCTGACAGCAGGGTAAGAAAAGTGGATAGCACTCTATCCCTGAGGGTCTTGTACAGCTGGTTTGGGCACTCAGTGTTGACCCAAGACCCAAGCATCCCAAATTGTTTATCTGTATCCACGTTGTTGGGAATGTGGAAAATTAACCTAAAGAAATAAGCATGGTGCCAGCGAGGGAAGCACAGACTACCTCAGTGTAGATACCTGACTGTTCATCTTAACTGGCGCTGCACTGCAGTGGTGACCTCAGTGATAGCATG
>NW_022196903.1:130745387-130751870 GCF_008632895.1 Mastomys coucha
TTAATAAGGAGCATGGTCAAACTCTTGTGGGTTTTTGGGCTCAGAGATAAAATAATTTAAAAACTAACTCAAATGGAAATTGAAATGGAGACAGTTTCATTGGAGTTCAATAAAAGGGGCGGGGGAGGGGTGCAGACAAATTGTAAATCTTGTCAGCTTCCAGAAGGAGGGATGTGATGTATATTGTTGTCAACTTGACAGAATCAAGAATTGCCTGGCAGATGGGCCCCTGGACATATCTGTGGGGGATTATCTTGATGATATCGATTAGGGTGGGAAACTCCAACCACTATGGTGGCACCATTCCCTAGGGAGGAGATCCTGGACTGTGTAAGAGAGGAGAGAGTGAGGTGAGTCCAAGCATGCATGCATTCCTTGCTCTCTGCTTCTTAATTATGGTTACAACATGACCAGGTGTGTGGAGCTCCTGCGGCTGTAATCTCTCTACACTGATCTGTGAGCTCAGACAAATGACCAGGTGTATGGTGCTCCTGCTTCTGTAATATCTCTTCATTGGACTGTGAGCTAAGAAAAATGATCACCAAGAACAGCAGCAACAGTGGAGTGGATTAACCTAAACTTAGAATGCTACAGAAGTCAGAGCTGGAGAACCCTTTGGAGGAACCCCGAGATCATGTGTGGATCCCAGACATTGACATAAGAAGCTATAACATTGAAATTACCTTGGAGACCCAAGATGTTCAAGATGCCAGAGCTGTGGGCTATCTGCTGAGGAAAGCTGCTAACAGGGAGTGGAACCAGTGCAATCAAAAGTTTGTTGCAGTCAACAAAGATGAAGAAGGATTTTGAGATCTGAAGACCACTTTGACATCAGCCATGGAGATGCAGAGTTTGGAGTTTGCCCAGCTGGTTTCCTGCCTTGCTTTGGGATTACAGTTAAGTGATTGGATGAATCTCAGCAGAGACCTTGAAATTTTGACTTTAATATTGTTGACACTGCTATAGACTATGGAGTATTTGGAAGTTGGACTAAATGTATTTTTTATTATGTTTAGATGTGGCCCCGTCTTATGTTTGAACAAGCCTTTGGAGGCCATGGAGTGGAATGTTATGGCTTGTATATGCTTGGTCCAGGGAGTGGCAATATTAGAAGGTGTGATTCTGTTGGGGAAGGTGTGGCCTTGTTGAAGTAAGTGCGTCACTGTGGGTTTGGTTTTTAAGACCCTCATCCAAGCTGCCTGGTAGCCAGTATACTACTAGCAGCCTTCAGATGCAGATGTAGAACTCTAAGCTCCTCCTGCACCATGCTTGCCTTGATGCTTGATGATGGATTGAACCTCTAAACCTGTAAGCCAGCCCCAATGAAATGTTGTTCTTATAAGAGTTGCCTTGGTTTTGGTGTCTGTTAACAGGAGTAAAACCCTAAGTAAGACACCATTCTACCAGGTTAAATTAGCTTTTCCTTCCTGTCAGTCTTTGGATGATTCCCCAGGAAAAAGTGGGCACTGGAAATGTAGTGGCGCTCCTGTTTCTGTATGTCTGTCTTCACTGTCAGCCTCACTAAAGCACATGTCTATACTATTAGCTCTTCTACCTTATCCCTCTTTCACCTGCAAAGGCCTTCTAGTTTCTTGCTTCTCTTTGCGGGGAGAGTGGACACCTAGGTTCTGTGACATCATTTCCACAGCAGGCATTGCTTCTATTTCATAAACAGACTAGCCAGCTCAGGGTCAGGCATCCTCAAAAGGCCTCTCTGATGTGGAGCCTCTCTGACTCTCTGTGACTCCAACGTCCACTCACTTTTAACTCTGGCAGGTCAGATTCAATTACTTGTTCTTTCAGACCCGGTCTCAGCCTAGAGTTTACTCTGTAGTCTGGGCTGGCCTTGGACTTGGAACAATCCTCCTGCCTCAGTCTCTCTTTCTCCTAGTATCCAAATTACAGTCACAAGACAGCATAAGAAGCTCTACCCACTCCCCCTGAGACAGTCCCTGTACTTGAGGGTAAGTGGTACACCACAGGTAGAAGATGTTCCAGAGGACTGAAATCCAGGCTAAGAGGAAATAGGAGAACCATCTTAGAGCTAGAGGTCTGAGTCCTTCAGCATGTCCACAGAGAGAGACAGAAAGAGAGATCAGACTTAAAATTAACTAGTTACTTAGCTGTCTTTGTCTCAATGAGAAGCATTATACTTAAAAACATAACTTGTTCAGTCCTTTATATCAAAGTTGGTCTTGTGAATTTGCAGCCCAAGTTCCAAGTACCAAGGAGCTGGACCATTGAGAAGTAAGCTCAAACTGGTAGCAAAAGAAGACTCAAGGGAGGAATAAGAAAATGAAAAATTGGGGCTGGTGGGATAGCTCAGCGGGTAAGAGCACTGACTGCTCTTCTGAAGGTCCTGAGTTCAAATCCCAGCAACCACATGGTGGCTCACAGCCATCCGTAATGAGATCTGACGCCCTCTTCTGGAGTGTCTGAAGACAGCTACAGTGTACTCACATATAATAAATAAATAAATAAATAAATAAATAAATAAATAAATATAAAAAAATGAAAAATTAAATTATTCTACACTACCTTATCCTGTCATTATTTTGTTGCCCCTCACATGACCTATACTGGTTACCATAGTAACATGTTTTCATGTTTCATAAAAGATTCAAAGTATGTCAACTAATAATAATTTGTTTTTCTTCATTAAGTGGTTTCTTTCAGCAATACAATGTGTGCCAAACACACACACACACACACACAAATACACAATCTGCTCTTTATCACTGCACTTACAAAGAAGGATTTATGTTAAAATGTTTCAGATCATCCAAATTCTTGGCATGATTTCTAGAAAAAAACACAGGCAGCTGTTTGTAGCAGCTTAGTCTTACCTGTGACCTTTGCCAGTGACAAAGCATGGTGTTGTGGCCTTGGGGGAGGGGCTTAGCCTCTGCACCTGTTGCTTTCGATGAAAAGGGAAAGTTATTTTTTGAACTTGTCCTGTAAGGTTCCAGTGAGAAGAAAATGACTTAGCGTGTGGGAAGGCTTGGTGGTCCTGGGTTCTTTAAGAAAGCAGGCCTAGCAAGCTCTGAAGGACTAAGCCAGGAAGCAGTACCCCATGGCTTCTGCATCAGCTCTTGCTTCCAGATTTCTGCTCTCACTTCCCTGGGTGATAGATTGAGTCCAAACCATAAGATGGAATAAATTCTTTCTTCTCTACGTAGCACTTGGTTCTGATGTTTATCACAGCAGTAGAAATCTACTTAAGCATTTAAAAGATTTCCTTATTTTATGCTATGTGTATGGGTGTTTTGCCTGTGTGAATGCCCATGTGCCATATGCACGTGGTGCCCAGAGGCCAGAAAAGACATAAGAAGCAGAGCTGGAGTGAGTCACCATGTGGATACTAGGAATTGAACGGGAGTCTTCCAGAACAGTCCATAATCTTAAGGCCTGAGCCATCTTTCCAGCCCTTTTTAAAGACAAGGCCTTCTGCATCTTAGGCTTTCTTTGAACTTGCTGTATAACAGAGTTCTGAGCTTCTGATCTTCCTGCCTGCACAGCCATGCCTGGTTTTATGCCATGTTGAGGTCAGGCCTTTGTGCTGGTCAGCATTCTCCCAGCTGAGCTACAACCCCAGCCCTAAACCACCTATATCTTGTTGTTGTCATTCTTTTTTTTGTCTGTTGTTTTTGAGATAAGGTCTTACAGTATAGCTTTGGCTAGCTTGGAACTCCCTGTAAACCATATTGGCCTTGAACTCACAGATACATTTGTCTCTGCTTCCTAAGTGCTGGGATTGAAGTTATGTGCCACCTTGCCTGGCTAATGTCCTCCATCCTTCCGATGACATTATGTCACCCATGGCTTAAGGTAGATTCAAGGCCTTGGGCACTCAGGTCCACTAGATCTCCACTGCCTGGATACCTTGCCACCCCCACTCCTTGTCTATGCCTTTTTCCTTTCTACACCCTGCTCTCCACTGCCCAGGGCTTCAGTTCCCCTGCCGTTTCAAGTCCCACATGGCCCTCTGTGGGGAAGCGCATGTTACTTCCCCAGAAGCAGAGAATAGCCCTGCATGGAGCACCTGTAACAGGCACACCTGTTGTACCACTTAGGGATGTTCAAATGCGTAATTTCATTTCTGCTTTCATTGTTCATTAGACCAAAGTCTTCCCAGGATAATGTTTTTATTTTGATTCACTGCGTGTTGCCAGAGTGCCTAGTCATAGCAGAATAGGGTTAACAGATAGAAAATTAGTAAATAAGAATTTTACTTTTTGTACCGAGAACTTCTTATTCATGTAATAACCTTGACCTCCCTCCTGAAGAAAAAAAGTTTGATGGAAAAGGTGAAAAAATATATATCAAGTCCTATCTCTTCCAATCAAGGCTTATTAAAAGTCTATGTTTTCCATGTAATATAGAAAATCAAATCAATTTTATTTTTTATGATTTGTTTCTAGCCAACTGTGCTCTGAAAATTGTACATGAAGTATTTCAGAAACGTCACCATTCATAAACTAGATTGGGTCTCATTCTGAGTAGCAAGATGAAATCTTGTGTAATTTTGGTCCATCCCTAGTGGGATGCTATCATCCTTTTGTGCAATGTTTCCACACTGTATATGCTGCCCGCCCAGACCATTCCTCTCATGTCTTATCATCACATATGCATTGTGTTGAGTCACGTTACAGTGAGGAGGGCGAGTAAGCTACAATAAGATATTTTGGAGTGGGGAGAGTGAACATTTAAAATATGTTTGACTTATTATAAATTCAATTTTATCACACATATATATATATCGCACCATATATGTAGAGCTTAGTAGTGCCTAGATTTACAACCATCTTTTGGGTTGCTGGAACAGAGCCCAATGAATAAGGACCTAGTGTGGTACCACTGCAAAGACTCTTTTTTTCTTTAAAGATCTATTTATTTATTTCATACATCCGAATACAGTGTTGCTGTCTTCACACACACCAGAAGAGGGCATCAGATCCCATTACAGATTGGTTGCTGGGAATTGAACTCAGGACCTTTGGAAGAGCAGTCAGTGATCTGCTGAGCCATCTCTCCAGCCCCATTTTTTAAAAAGGTAGAAGAGGATGAGACATGAAGCAGAAAGTAAAGTTAGTTGGTTAATTCCATTGTCACTGGGGCAGGTTTCCCTGTTTTCAACTCCCTTACTCCAAGTCCACTCCGTTAAAAACAAAACAAAACAAAACAAAATAAAACAAAACAAAACAAAAAAACCTTCTATAAACGAAAAGTGATTTCTCATTCTTGTACACACAGACCCAGTTTAGAGCAAGCTCACCTTTTAGCAGCTGGCAGTTATGTTATGTTCCCAGCAGACCACAAGTTTATCAACTCTCCTCTGGGGCTGCAGTTCTTACTTAGGACTTCAAATAACTCATGGGGGCGGGGGTGGATGGGGTGGGGAGAGATCAAGACTACCTGAGAGAGAAGTCTTGCACAGAGGCACCCAGACAAGTGAAAATAGTAAACAGGGTTTGGTTTCCAGACACCTGCGTGTCTCCCTTTAGCAGGGAGGCGGGGAGGAACTGGCCGAATCAAATGGTGGAACCTACACCGGCATCAATGTTCACATCCTTCATTCTGTGTTATACCTTGTAACACGGACTGCCGTTCTTTGTAGAGCGCTCTGTCCTCAGCAGCTGGATGGCTGAGGTGAGGTAGTAGTGCAGATACTTAAGTGTATTGCCCAGGAGACTTCGCAGCCCAGGTCATGGCCTTGGCAAAGTCAGAGCTCACATTGAGATTCAAGGTGAAAACCAAGATGGCCACAGCGTGCACAGGGGCCATGCTCTCGGGGAGGGACTTAAAGACATTTTAAACATGAGACACACATGGCCTATGGGCTCAGCATATGGTCTGTGCAAGCTGAAGCAGAAGGATCACTGAGAGGCTTATACAAATTTATAAAGTTTGTACAGCTAAATGTGCAAAAGAGTAGGCGCCCTAGTGCTCCCCTTGCCTCCAAATCTCCGTCCTTAAGGCAGGGAAACAGCCACAGGGCGACTTTATTGTGGGGTCCCAAGCCTCTGCCAGTCCTCATTCAGGTCCAGTGTCCCTACAGGAACGTGGGTCTTCACCCTTTTTCCCTTGAGGAGCATCGGTCAAGCCTCCCTACGACGTTTAGCGGGGTCCGCAGCCTTGCACACCCGGCCTTTGCCATGACACTGAAGAACATTCCTTCAGTCGGACAACAGGGACCAAGGTTTCTGAGCACTTCCCGGTGGGCGGAGCCACCACGCGCAGCCCTGCAATGAGAAAGTGCACCAAGGCAGCCTAATTTGCATACAAGACAAAGTACACCAAATACCACGGCGCTCAAAACGTAACCTAGAGACTGCGTGTGTCCCCGGCTCCTTTTTTGATGCTTTGTGGGCCCTAAAAAGGGCCTTTGTGGATGGGAAAGCAGACCGAGAGGTCGAGGCACAGGAGGAGCCGCTCAGCCGCCGAAGCCGTACAGAGTGCGGCCCTGACGCTTGAGCGCGTACA
>NW_022196903.1:130753574-130757211 GCF_008632895.1 Mastomys coucha
ATTCTGAGGAAGTTGGCTCCAGGATGACCTCCTTGATTGAGGCAATATTTTGCTTAGATCCAAAGGGGCGTATGGGAGACCCCAACTACTGGTTAGCTCATCATTGTGCTAGGCACTAAAGATGTACAAGGATAGAAATAAACGGGGTTGGTTTTGCTTTGTGTGTGTGTTTAATTTTAATCACCATTTGACTTTACTTAGTTGTGTAACTTCAGAAATGGGGTAAATTGAAGTACCTGAATGAACCAGTGGGGGAAAACACCTTATTTTGTTTCAGATGCCAGGGGCCCTATAGTTTGAATATATAAGAACAAGTTTCCTTGGCATTCTTCCAGTGTCTGAGCCTGAGAGTAATGTAAAGTCTTGATGGAGCACCAAGTGCCAACCTCCAGCAGGCAAGCTGAGGCAAAGGGTCCTCAACTCTGGAATCCAGTGGTTCTTCTCCATCTCATACATAGCCCTAGAGCCAAGTTCTGATTGCCTTAGTCTACCATGCCTGGGCCTAAGCTTTTCATGGCCTCTGTGCCTTAAGATCTCCATTACAAGATCCTGGTCAGAAGCCTGTGTCTTCCATCCTCACGATCTGCCCTCCATTCCTGGATTGTAGTTCACTCCTGTAGTAGTCAATTGACAACCAGGAAGAGCCATCACAATGAGCAATGAAACCAGGATAACAAATCTAAGTTCAGCGGCAAATACATACTCTTACTTTTCTCTCTTTACTGTTCATTCAACACCCCAGATGGCAAAAAGCAATCCATTCAAACGTATTTTTAAATACCAAGTCAAATGACTCATGACTCTCAAGCACAAAAACAAAAAATGAAGTATTAAAACTCCCCAAACTTGCAAGATATTTTCTTATTAGAACATATGACCCGATTTATATTTAAGGGACTTTAAAGTGGCCGCCACTGTAGGAAAATATTTTAAGGCCAGGCTCTCTTCCATTTCAAATGAATCAAACGTACAAAATTTAACCTTGCCCATTGTGAAAAAGGAACAAATGTTTCCTGATCAAAGTGTGTGACATTTCCCTACAGGATAGGCCGGCCCTCTTGTGGCTCCCCTTTGAGCACTAAATAAATCTACTTTCTTTCTAGGTTGGGAAAGGGACGATCCCGAGGTAAATTTAAGACTCTACAACTGCAATTCCCTTGGCTCCTTGGTTGTTTTGGTTAACGCATCTTTCACCAAACGGTCAACTGCCCGGCTCCTGGCTCCTGCCCAGACATTTCAGAACTGATCGGTGTCGATTGTTTCAGTATAAATGTTTATCAGAAAGCAGAAGGGGCAGCAATTTGGGAGGAAGGGAAGGGTATTGATTATAGAAAACTAGAAAAAGGCATGGATACAACATTTTCTCTTTTTAGTGTTTCCCTTTTTGAACCAGCCTCAGGCTCGCGTTTTGATGCCCCGCCCCCAACCAAAAACACAACACCAGTCAAGGGGAACTTTACAAGACCACAGTGCCTCGTCTACAGAAGCGACTCTCCTAAAAAAAAAGGAGTTGGGAGAGTCGAGCTCAAAAAACCATGGGAACTCAGACAGCTCCAGTGCAACCCGCCGGTCCAGGTCCACTGAAGGCGGCCTGGACAGCAACTGCGGAAACCATAGCGATGTTGTATACTGACGCAAACTCAGGAGGTGGATCTGACCCAGAGGACCGTTTGGACACAGCGCCCCACCAGGCCCGGAGCCTTGAAACCTGTGGCTCTCGCCACCCGGGCCCAGCAAAGGGAGAGCGCGGCCCCTGGGCCTGGTGTTTCGGAGGCTTCGCAGGCCCCGGGGAGGATCGCGGAAAACCGAGCACCTAGTCCGTGAGCCTCCCGGGACGGCGAGCGCAGCCAGCAGGCTGTCCTGAGTACTTTCTGCGAAGGGGCCTTGACCTCCGCCTCTCGGCCAACCACCCAGGGACCGCTCTCTAGAAATCTCCCCCTCCTCCGCTTTACGCCACTTCCTGTTCCCGCGGGCCGCGCTCTCACCGCGCGGCCAAGTACGGCAACCATAGAGAGTACAACGACAGTGGGGCCAGAGTTACTTCCGCTCTCATTTACTATCCGATTGGATAACTACAGGCCAAGAGCCCGGCCCCTTTCCGAAGCATTGTAGAATGACACTAGTGTAGCCCAATAAGAATAAAAGGTGAGGAAGCGGCTAGTTGACCGATTACTGTCAGAATTCTGACGTGTTTCCGTCAGCTCCTCTTCTAGCGATGCCTGGTACTGGTATGGGTACAGTTCCGAGTCGTCCATTGATTCTGTTGTTAGTTGTCGGGTGTAAGTGGATGCTGTCCTCCAGGAATACCTCCACTGAAAACAAGTTACCCAATAAAACTGGGCACCGAGTTAAAGTGCTCAGCAAACATCAGCCCTCTAAACGCACAGCATGTGATGACCTGAACAAATAGTGCATGGGGGAGACTCACAAACTGATAATCTACACGAAAATGTCTATTTTAAAAGAGAAACATGTAGATTTTCCAGAGCATAAGTTGGTACACAACCCTCTGACTGGTCTTTACATCAGCCCAAACTCCTTTATGATGTCATTTACACACTCTTGATTTATCTGGAAGTCTTTGTCCTTCCCTCCCCTTCCCTCCCGTTCCCTTCCCTCCCCTCCCCTCCCCTCCCCTCCCTTCCCCTTCCCTTCTACATTCTCATTCCTTACCACTCATCTCTACCCTTTCCCCTTAAAGGTAAGCATTCAAAATGAAATCTTAGTGAACTTCACGCTTGGTTATTTTGCAACTTCATCTAAACATCCTTTACAGAAAATGGTCATATGAGGATTTTTGACATCAGGTGATTTAAAAGTTTTGATGAAGGTATATGTTAATGTTTAGAATGATTTGAATGTGTCCCCTTACAATTTAACATCAGATCCATACTTAAGCCAAGCTTTTATGTGGTCGGACATAAGAATTCAGTAAATAGCCTGGGCTGGCCCTCATCTCCCCATCCTGCCTCATCGTTTTGATTGATGGAATTACAGTCAAAAGCCTTGATGCCTGGGTGTCATTAAATTCATATTTTGATAACTTTGAGTGTCAGCAATAGCAAGAACTATTAGTGCATAACATATAAACCAGGTAATAAATTTGGAAGGTGACTCAAGTTGTATTATTTTGAAACTAATTAATAGACACAGTGATAATATAGAAATTAATACATTTGAAACAGTCATATGGCTAGTAACAATGTTTCATCTGTTTGTAAGAATTATTTTTTTTAGATATACTGAGTATTTTATTCCAATGATTTTTTCTGTGTGTGAGTAAAAACTAAACAGCTATAACAAAGAGGTTCTCCTTATTGTTACAAATAATCATTTTTGAAATAGACCTTAAAAGTGGCTCAATGAGAACGGTTAGATGAAGGATTTAGAAAACAAATTGCTTTATGTACAGGAATTAAGTTCTGTCAATAGGCCTCCATAGCTTCTCCTTTTTCTGATTTCGGGTGGCAGTTATCAAGTCTGCAAGTATTTTATGGGGCAGAGGGAGCTGCCTCTTTGTGGTGGTATAGAAAATGAAATTATTCCCCCTGAAAAAACACAAACTACTCCAGTGTAGATACCTGACTGTTCATCTTAACTGGCGCTGCACTGCAGTGGTGACCTCAGTGATAGCATG
>NW_022196903.1:130758299-130760833 GCF_008632895.1 Mastomys coucha
TATTTCCCAAGAAATTTTATTTAAATCAATAGTCTAGAGACATAAATTTAGTGCTTATGTATTTGATAATTTAAATATTCACACCAGGGCCGGCAGGATGCCTAGTTGGTAACAGTGTTTGCTTCACAAACCTGAAAAGCAGCATTTGCTCCCTGGGACCCCATGATAAAAGGAGAGGGATGACTCTAGCAAGCTGTCCTCAGAGCTCTACAGGCTCCCCACAGCCTTCAGGAACCCTGGCACGGCCACCTCACCCTCCCCAATACATAATTTTACAATTAAAACTGAAGGTAAATATTAGTGCCATTATATACCTTTATGGGCAAAATTGTTTTTAAAACCTAAGGACTATCCAAAAACAACACCCATGCAATCTTAACATCTTTAAAAAAGAGTCTCTCACCAACCAGGCATGGTAGCATATGCCTTTGATCCTGACACTCTGGAGGAAGAGGCAGGCAGATCTCTGTGAGTTCAAGGCCAGCCTGCACTGCATAGCAAGTTCCAGGGTAGCCAAAGCAACACGGTGAGATCCTGCTTCAAAACACAAAAAAATATCCTCAGAATAAAAGTTTACATTCAAGAATGTAGATGGAAATGTCATTTGAGGAGACAGTGGTCAACATACGCATACAGGGCAACTCTGATCATGTCTGGGACTCTTAACACATTAAACCATTTAGTATAGTCTATATTGTGTGTGGACATTTGTTTTATTTGACAGAGGATCTCACTATAGCCCAGGCTCACATAAACTTAGTAGATAGCCCAGACAGCCTCAAACTCACAGTGGTTCTCTGGTCTCTGCCTTTTCAGTGCTGTATGAGCCAGCACACTCTGTCCACAGCCATTATTAAGACAAGCTAGACTGGGTGTCAGAATGAAGGCAATGGTAGGCTGGTGGTGGTGCATGCCTTTAATCCCAGCACTGGGGAGGCAGAAACAGGCACATCTTTGAAATTGAGGCCAGCCTGTTCTACAGAGCTAGTTCCAGGACAGTCAGGCCTACACAGAGTAACTCTGTTTTGAAAAACAAAACAAGAAAGTTTTAGGAGATGCAGTAGCATCCCACAAAGGCTCTAGGAAATAGCATAAGCATTCTGTGGATGCTACAGCTAACAGGGAGGGAACTTCTTGGGGTGTATTTGTGGCTCACAGCGCCTTCTCTTTAGAGAGGGAACAACCATTCTTTTCTGCATTTATTTTATTGAAAAACTGAGCGCAGAAAGAACAATGAGTTACATAATGTGCGTACCATGAGCATGTTTTCTGTGTACCTGGCCTTTGGACATCTCTGTTGAACTCTGCAATGGCTGGTTTATAATTACTTTATTCTTTTGTTTTGTTTTGTTTTGTTTTTCGAGACAGGGTTTCTCTGTGAAGCCCTGGCTGTCCTGGAACTCATTGTATATAGACCAGGCTGGCCCCGAACTCAGAAATCTGCCTGCCTCTGCCTCCCAAATGCTGGGATTAAAGGCGTGTGCCACCACTGCCCGGCAATTACTTTATTCTTATGGGTATGAGTGATTGGCTTACATGTATGTCTGTGCATCATGTATGTGCTTAGTGACCTGTAAGGCCAGAAGAAGACATTGGATCTCCTAGAACTGGACTTACAGAGAGCTGTGAGCTTCCATGTGGGCACTGGGAACAGAAGTCAAGTCCTCTGGAAAAGCAGCCAAGGCTCTCAACCTCACACACACACACACACACACACACACACACACACACACACACACTCACACACGTTTTAGCACAAATCATTTTTCTGTTGTCTTCGTTGTCAGCCTGTCTTCCTGTTTCTGTCTTACAAGGCATGTAACTGGCTTGACCAACCTGAATTCTTAAAGCTCACATATCCTGACAATGACACAATAGGAGCACAGAGGCATTCTGGGTGTATACTTACTCTCACTTCAGTACATTTTTGACAGTCACCTGCCTGGAGCCTGCATCACCAGCAGCCTCAGAGGTAAGTTTAACACACTTCTGATTAAATACTACGTATGCCTTATTTGGCTTCCATAAAATTAGAAATCGCATAGCAGCTTCCTGTCAGCGCAAGAGTTCTGTCTGGGGCATTGCTCTCTGGTTCTGCAGCATCTGCATTGTTCCCATAGTTATTCATCGTTTGCAGAGCCAGCAGGTGGAGCTCATGGCCCTGAGACTCCCATCGCACTCTAGCCTTGGGGAAGCAGTCACACTCTCACCCCACACACAATCGCACACACTCACACCCCCACACACTCACACACTCACACCCCCCCCCACAATCACACACTCACATACACACACATACACACTCACACACACTCACACACACTCACACACTCACACAGCTTACAGGTGGAGCTCATGGCCCTGAGACTCCCATCTCACTCCAGCCTTGGGCAAGCAATCACACACTCACCCCCCACACTCACACACACACACACACACTCACACACTCACACACTCACACAGCTCACAGGTGGAGCTCATGGCCCTGAGACTCCCATCTCACTCCAGCCTTGGGCAAGCAATCACACACTCAC
>NW_022196903.1:130761111-130762759 GCF_008632895.1 Mastomys coucha
CACACTCACACACACACACACACACACACACACACACACACAGCTCACTGGTGGAGCTCATGGCCCTGAGACTCCCATCTCACTCCAGCCTTGGGGAAGCAATTGTGCTTTGCTTGCTTGGTCTGCAGCTGGGCTCTAGTGGGTAACACTGTATTTGATGTGAGTGGTTGGCTGTTAAACAGGAGTGTGAGACCCAGAGGAGTCTTGCATGATGAACTGCAGTCCTAGAATTGGAGAAGTAAAGGCAGGAGGACCAGAAATGCAAGGTCAGCCTCAACTACATAGTGAGTTCAAGGCCAACCTGGGTTACCTGAGGCTCTGTCTCAAGAGAAAGAAAGAAAAAAGAAGTGAGAGGAGAAATATAAAAGAAAAGAAGAAAGGATGATTACTTCTAACAGTTTAGGTAATTTCATGCTACTATGTTGGCGATTTAGTTTTTCTGGAAAGGAACCACATTGCATGAGAAGGGGTACTGATGGTCAGCTATTATTATTATTATTATTATTATTATTATTATTATTATTATTATTATTGCCCTGGATGGCACAGAACTTGTAAGCCAGGCTGGCCTCAAACTCATAGAAATCCTCTATTTTTTTTCTTTGTTGGTTTTTGTTTTTGTTTTTCGAGATATGGTTTCTCTGTGTAGCCCTGGCTATCCTGGAACTCACTCTGTAGACCAGGCTGGCCTCGAACTCAGAAATCTGCCTGCCTTTGCCTCCCAAGTGCTGGGATTAAAGGCGTGTGCCACCACTGCCCAGCCCATAGAAATCCTCTCGTCTCTGCAGCTCAGTGCTAGGATTAAAGGTGTATGCTCCCACACCTGGTCTTGTTTATCCTGCTTTAAATTGTTTATTTAAATTAAATTTTGAATTATCATTCCAAGTCCTGGGCTTCCTTTTGGCCATTTATCCGTATATGTCATTATGCTTAGTTCTTCCCTGTTTTCTTGCTGCCTACTTCTTCTTGCTGTCACTTTTCAAATACAACTTTTCAGGGGACATTAGAGAACACAGTACATCCTCTGCCTAGAGCTACAGGAACTTAAAGAGAGAAACTAGGATTGAGGGGACTGCAGGAAACTCCTAGAGAGTGACATGTGATTTGCGTGTTGGCACATCTCATATTATAATGTTGAGACATTAAATTTAGCAACTGATAAAGTACCTTACATATAACACCATTACACTAATGTATAAACCTTTAAACAGAGGAAGAAAGACCTCTCAAGCCCCTCTGTCTTAGGTGTTTTTATTTCTAAAATTTATCTCTGTGCCTAAAAATATTTACAAAGTTGTAAAAAAAAATTATAGCAATAATGAGATTTTTCTGATATTAAGTCATTTACTTTCCTCTACTTCTAATTTTATAAGCAGTATATTAGTTACATGAGCTATTCTAAATATCATAATCCAATAAACCTCAAATTGTGTTACATTTGCAATGTTTATTGCATAGCTTATTTTTCCGTCCATCATCCTCATTCTTTCCTGGGAATAAATAGATAGAAAGACAATAAAATAGGAGCTATTTGACCTGGAAGAAAAGCACAGTTGGGGAGTCAGGTCTCTGTCCACAGAGCATCTGTGGGGTCAGGTCTCTCAGTGCACAGTGCATCTGTGAGGTCAGATATCTCTGTCCACAGCGC
>NW_022196903.1:130762775-130762956 GCF_008632895.1 Mastomys coucha
GGGTCAGGTCTCTCAGTGCACAGTGCATCTGTGAGGTCAGATATCTCTGTCCACAGCGCATCTGTGGGATCAGGTCTCTCAGTCCACCCTGTGACTTCTAGAAACAAACTCAAGTTGTCAGGCATGGCCCACACGTTTACTCCCTGAGCCATCTTGCTGACCCTACACTTTTTATTTTCTT
>NW_022196903.1:130764487-130765139 GCF_008632895.1 Mastomys coucha
GTGAACGGTCCAGAGGACTCTGCCCGGACGTCCCTTTCCTCCCCTCTTTCCCTCCCGTGCACTTCCCCATGTCCTGCACTTCCCCTTGTTCTGTTTTGAAATCATGCTTCTTTCTCTTTAGCTGTAACTGTTACACACACACACACACACACACACACACACACACACACACACACACCCCTACACTTGTACCTAAATACACAAATATAGCCTGTTCATTTCCTAGTGTTGCTCGTATGGATATGGTTTCTGGGCAGACAGTTGGGACTGGATAACCCAATAGGCTGCTCATCCTAGGAGACTATTTCTCCCCATCTGAGCTCTCAGCATTCCTTCATTGCCTGGCTATGGGTAAAGCCTCTGAGATTTCTGCCTTCCATATGAGCATATCTGTCTTAAAAAAAAGTACATTTTTGAACTTTTATTTTATGTGTTTTTGTGAGCCGGGGTGTACACAAGTAGGACATGTACTGGAGCCTGCAGAGGTCAGAAGAGCGCATTGGATCCCTTGCCAATGGAGTTACAGACAATTGTGAACTGCTATGTAGGTGCTTGTAACTAAACCAAGGTCAACTAGAAGAGCATTCAATGCTCCTAATCTCTGAGCAATCTCTCCTGCCTACCGTGTCCATTGATGTTGTATTATAAGTTA
>NW_022196903.1:130767605-130772881 GCF_008632895.1 Mastomys coucha
TGTGCAGGAAAGTATGGAGTACAGTGGTCCTGGAGGAGTCAGGGGCTGCAAGAAGCATAGCTCTGAGGCAGCGACCTAGATGGCATTACTCATATTATCAGCACCATGGCCATGCCTGCTGCTTGCAGCCCCAACTAAGACCCTTGGGGGCAGGTGTAAGAGGGCGCAGGGTCAACACCACAGATCCGAGGACTTGGGCAAGTGGCAAAAGTAAATTTGTTTGTTACAGGAACTGGGCAGACCGTTATATCTACATCCCAGCATCTCATTGGCTCTCAAGTAGCCACATATGATGCTGTCTTTTCTCAGTGTCTTGCTGCCATGCCTGGCCCAGCATCAGCAGTCTCTCGATGTGCTGGTAGATTCCAGGTTGGCTCAGGTAGCCAATGTCTGTGGCACGTATGCCAGCATTGCAACTGGGCCTGCTTGTCTGAGTTCTTACACATGCCATGTGAGGACCACCATCTTGGTTGCCTCCACACCTACACCGTTGTCCTCAGTGTGGAATGGTCAGGGAGCCACATGTCTGTGAGCCTAATTATCACGGAGGCATGAGTTCCCAGCAGGACTACAGATTCATTCATCTCCTAAGGTTGCCATGGGGTCGGCCCAACAAGTGTAGATCAGCTCAGGCCTTCCAGTTGAAATGCAGCTGCCTCTGGCCCTAAGTGCAGAATTTATCTGGGAGTTATCTCCACTAGGACTTGTCTGGCACCCACTGGAGTATGTGATGCTTTGTCCTGGCATGAGCACAGCCCTGTTGCCATAGTATGGTAGGGAGAGGGTCTGGTCACACTACCAAGCCCCAGACACCAGGCATTATAAGGGAGAGAGAGAGAGGACTGAAGAAGAAAGGGTGAGACTGATAGTCTCTGTCAGGGCTCCTGCCTGTCATCTCTAAGTGAATGTATATTTAGGATAGTACAAAATATTTGATCACGTATGTTAATAAGGAGCATGGTCAAACTCTTGTGGGTTTTTGGGCTCAGAGATAAAATAATTTAAAAACTAACCCAAATGGAAATTGAAATGGAGACAGTTTCATTGGAGTTCAATAAAAGGGGCGGGGGAGAGGTGCGGACAAGTTGTAAATCTTGTCAGCTTCCAGAAGGAGGGATGTGATGCTTATTGTTGTCAACTTGACAGAATCAAGAATTGCCTGGCAGATGGGCCCCACAGACATATCTGTGGGGGATTATCTTGATGATATCGATTAGGGTGGGAAACTCCAACCACTATGATGGCACCGTTCCCTAGGGAGGAGATCCTGGACTGTGTAAGAGAGGAGAGAGTGAGGTGAGTCCAAGCATGTATGCATTCCTTGCTCTCTGCTTCTTGATTATGGATACAACATGACCAGGTGTGTGGAGCTCCTGCGGCTGTAATCTCTCTACACTGATCTGTGAGCTCAAACAAATGGTTTCTCCCCTGAATTGTGCCACATCAACAGGAGAGAAGTAAAAGGACATGATGGGAAGGAAGAAGAGAGAGAATCCTGCTTTTGAGTTAGAAATATGTTTATGAGCTTCTGTGAGGCAAGAGGGAGTGGGAAGGACTGAGGAGGAGGAGGTGAAAGCTTAGAGTGTCAGGTGTCAAGACAAATAGGATGAGGATTTGGGTCAGTATCCAAAGCGGGGAGAGAGAGAGGGGGAGGAAAGGTACCTATCCTGAAGTACTGTGCGGGTTTAACATTAAAGACCTGTCATCCACTGCAGAGTTTTCAGTTTACCATAGCATATTATATCAACAAATATCAAGTATTCCTCTCATATTTTTATTTTCAAAAGGTTATTTTCCATTTTATTGTTATTATTAGTGTGGGGGCATGGCCTACCCTATAGGGAGGTCAGAAGACAACTTCCTGGAGTCTGTTTCTCCTCCTGCCCTGGGTTCTGGGCGAGGGGGGGGTTGTCAAACTGATGTCAGCAGTCTTGTGTGTGCCAAACAATTTTTCTCGCTCAGCCATCTCCCCAGGACTGGGACATCTTTGCAGCAGGACTGTCAGTGTAGCTTATTTCTTGAGGTTACAGCTTTGATGGGTCCTCTCTAAGCAATTGATGAGCCCAATTGCACTACTTCTTAATGAAAGACAATAGTACATCTTTCTAAGTAATATTCTCACAGGCAGTTTAGAGTTCTGTTGTAGTCCACAGCCAGGCATAGAGCTCACATTTCACTCTTTTGCCCCAAAGTCTTAAAACAAAGTAGATCAAACTAATTCAAGAAAAGTAGGGAAAAAGTCTGTAAACTATCATACCAGGAAGAAATTACCCTCTCCCCCACATTCCTTTTTGTGAGATATGGTTATCTCTAGATAGCCCTGGTTGTCCTGGAACTTAATTTGTAGACCAGGCTGGCCTGGAACTCACAGAGACCCACCTGCCTCTGCTGGGATTAAAGGCATGCACCATTATGCCCAGCCTGAAATAGCCTTCTCTTACTAGGCACCAGCAAAGCCATTCTACACAGCCCTCCTCCTTTCATCCATTTGAATCTTAAAGTGCAGTTACGATGCTCTCTCCCTCTTCTGTGGCATTTCCAACTTTGCTATTTTCCCTTTCTTAAAATTAGTGTGTTACTGAAAGAGTTAAATTTAAGACTTGTGCTGGCTAATGAGAAAATTGCAAGTTTGAGGAAAACAGTGGACCAAGGTTGAGCATGTCCAGATGGGCCTGGGCAGGGGCAGGTGAGCTGTTGGGACATTCTGGGAACTAGCAGGCCAAAAAGAGACTAGGACATGTCCAGGTGGGCCCAAGCATGCAAGGACATATCTGGGCAAACGACCTAACTGAGTAATGGGCCATCTGGTCCTCTTAGATATGGTTTGAGGTCAGCCAGATGCTCTGTTGACTCGGATTCCCACCCTTAGGAACTTTCCACCCTGACCTGCACATACACTAGCTGATATTTGAATTAGCCAGTCATGTATAACTATGCTGATTCCTTTGTTCCCTCAGAACTTTTCCCTATATGAACCCCTAACCCCTGAGCCTCATGGTCGATTCCTCCATCTCCTGCGTGAGATATGTGTCGATCCGGAGCTCTGAAATTAAACTGCCTCATGTGTTTACATCAAGACAGTCTCTCGTGATTCCTTGGGTGTACGTCCTCCTGAGATTTGGGTGGGGGTCTCCCCATGGGGGGTCTTTCGTTACCAGGGAAACTAAAAATGGGATCCAATGCTGATTATGAGGGAGGATTGATTTTCAATGGCCTCCAAAACTGCTAATGCCCAGCTAGCTACTTAACATGTATATGGCAGACAGAAGATTTTCCGATTCTACCCTCCTGATTATTTCTGTTCCTGTTTCTATTAAACCACAGAGTCATGTCTGCTTTAAGTTTGCTGTGTTTATAGCATCCTTCCAGTCTCTTCATGGCCAGTTCTATGCTTAGTTTTCATTTACATTCTGCTTTGCTTAACAGGGCTGAAATTTGTTTGTTGAAGAAATGTCTTCCGAGTCAGAACAAGGTAAAGAGAGACTGATTCAAGCTGCCAGACTATTCTTCTTCCATATGCGAGATCTGGTTACCTTCATAAATAGGTTCGTGGAGCTGTTTAACCTCACGATGAAGACTCACATCCTCCCCGTGAATCTGAACGAAGAGAGCTGCATTAAAGATTTCTTTGAACAAATGATCAAACATTTTAAAGAGATGCAACTGATGGTGGGTGGAAAGCACAAAGAAATGCAAACCGAGCCTTTGTGTTCCAAGGTGCTGACTGCTGTCACCTCTGCCGTGGAGAAGTGTGCCAACTTTACTCCACACCACACAGTGGAAGAGATGCTCAAAGCCATCCAGACATCAGATGCTGCCTTGGTCCTGAAGACCAGTCACATTCTTGGGAATCTAGAAACGTCTCTCTCACTCCTGATGCAGTTCCCCATCATGGGTCTTCGCTTAAGTGACTTCTATAGAGAGGAGACCAAAGAGCAGTCAGATGCCACCCCAGATGCCACCACATCTGAGAAAAGCACAAGTCCAGAATGTCCCAAAGCCACTGCAGAGGAAATCTTGAGGAAGCTGCAAGATGTGCTAAGTCCGGAGAATGCCCACATGCCAGTAGAAGCAGCTGCAAAGGAACTGGAACAGTTTGTCAAGTCTATGGAGTTGACGTTACAGGTCCTCCAGAAGTCCATAAAGGCCATGGAAGGGGACGTCTCTATACTTTCACAGGTCCAGAGCAAGTAGAGGAAAATGTGTTCCTTTCTGAATGAAAATTAGCTTGAATCCTCAAAGTTTTCATGGTACCATGTACATTTCATTGATGCTAAATATTTACTATGTTAGAACCCAAGGACAGAGTCTTCACTTGGCAAACCACTTACCTGTAGTTCTGTTTTGTTAAACAAAAAAGGAATAAGGAAAGAAAGCCTGCTTGAAATGGCAGTGACCAAAGCCCCACTGTAAGGAAGGAGGCAGCATTGCACTTGGGGATAGATGCTCTTAGGGCGTAATTAAAGCTACTGGTCTCTCCTCCTCACAAGTCTATCTCCAGTGGCAACAGTGTGAAGTCCAGGTAAGAGTTGGCATTATCATACAGTAATCTATTCATTTCCATATGGTAATCTAGGAGGCGTGACTGTGCATGCTTAGGAAGCAGGCAAACCATGTTTGGTCATTCATACTGATATTGGCTGAGAGTGGAGTCTCCTAGTCACCTTGTTGGGATTTCCAGGTTTCTGCATCCTGGGACAAAAAAACTAGACAGAGAAATCTATCCTGTAGCAGAAATACAGTTTATCAAGAAAGGATGTGCTTTCAGGAGAGGAAGTGGGCCAGAGCGGAGAGGGAAGGTCAGATGCTCAATGGTGTTATCCTGGGAGGGTTGTGAGCGACCCTTGATGGCACTTGCATAGTACCAACTTTCTCACTTTTTTTTGTTTTGTTTTTGTTTTTATGGGCTTTTGTGCCCAAGTTGTCCTACCTAAGGGACTCAAAGCCTTTCCTTATGCTAAAAGTTTGTTTCATATGCTAATTACACATGTATATGACTTTAAATTTTTCAAATCCCTTTTTAACTGATGGTTCTTAAACACTTTGACCTCCCTTGTAGCCCACCATCCACTAGAGGTTGTAGAAAAGAAAAGAAGAAAAGTGGGCCTGTTTAGAAAGGTTCTTTGGAGCGAAGTCTTTGGAAATCAGCTTAGTTCATAGGTTAGCAGGCAGTGGCAGATCGATCCACTCGAAAACACTTCACAAATCCACCAGCAGTCTAGTTAGGTAAAGTCGGGATAGCAAATGAATCAGCAGAGGTGGCATGACCTACCAGA
>NW_022196903.1:130772891-130776541 GCF_008632895.1 Mastomys coucha
ACACCAGGAGAAGTTGTCAGCTGTGCCTCTCTCAGGAAAGTGAGGATCAGCGCAGATGCAAGACCCACAAGCTTTGCAAAGCTAGCTGTCCCAGCAAGCCAAGCTCCGTCTCCATCACTCTGCAGAGTCCTGTTTATACCCTCTTTATACCCTGCAAGCATCACGTGTCCTCCACGGGCCTTGCTTCAGCAAATGTCTTGCCTCAGCGCATGCATCAAGTCTAATCAGCCCAAGTCCACAGAGTCCCAGCAAATGCCGCTCAACTACGAAACATAAGGCAGACCAATACATGTGTGTTGTTAGTGAAGAATCCTTCATCACATGTCCTTTCATGTGCCTGCTTAACAGAACATCCTCTCTCCTGTGTCTGCTTCAGCTAAACCTTCCTCCACAAGTCTGCCTTCGTCTTGCATCTGTCTCCACTTCAGGAAAACACTCCTTCATGTGTCTGGCCCAGTAGAACACCTTCCAACACAGCTGACTTTCCAAAGACCCCTTAAGGTTTCCACTTCATTTGTGTCAGGTTTTTCCTGGCCCTCTCTCAGCCCTATTCTCCTGCCTCAGTACAATTTCTATAATGTCCAATGTCTTGGCTATCATAAACTACTAGATATTCCTGATTTGATTTACTTAGGACTAAGTAAAACAATGAGTGGATAGCAATATAATTTTCTTGATTACATGATTAAGACCAGAGCACACCGTCTGTTCCCATCTATTTTCTCTAAGGTCTTAAGGTAAGGAAGACTAGTAGGTGAAGGATAGGTAATTTCGTCAGGGTGCACAGAGGAGGCACAGTTCCACTCTCCCATTGACAGCAGTTCAAGAAGTTCCTCTGATATTTTAGGGGACCCCCCATCAGGCCAAAGAGGAATCATGGCTTCAGTGCAGGGAACAATTTTAGGAGTGGCCAGTATAACACAGAGTTGGGGCTTAGGAAAGATGGAAGGTTAAGACAAAAGTTCTCCGAAGGAAAGTAAGACACACCCAGGGCATAGGCGTGGGCTTCTACAGGAAGAGCCAAGCCAGTGTTCTTACTATATACTTTAAACATGCAGGGGAACCTCCATGTGTGTGAGTATGGTCTCCTCAGATGAAGTCCCACTTCACCCTGCGCATTGAAAGGATGACGTGGACACAAAGTCACACCCTAACCCAGAAGCTCTTTGTAGGTGACAGCTGCTGGGAAGGGAAAGTCAGTTCCCTCCAATGGAGTGGTACTGTGTCAGCCTGGTGCCCAGGAATAGCTGGCCAACACAAAGCAACCTCCAGTTTTGTTTGTAAGTTTGTTGTTTGTTCTTTTGATTTGCCTGAATTGATAATTTTGAGGGAGGGAGGGAGGGAAGGAAAGAGAGAGAGAGAGAGAAAGAGAGAGAGAGAGAGAGAGAGAGAGAGAGAGGTGGGTATGTTCTGGGAAGAGTTTGGGGTGTGGTAAACATGATCAAAATATATAAAAACTTAAATAAAAAGTAAATTAAAAAATCATATTTGGGGCTGGAGAGATGTCTCAGCACTGACTGCTCTTCCAGAGGTCCTGAGTTCAAATCCCTGCAACCACAACCATCTGTAATGAGTTCTGATGCCCTCTTCTGGTGTGTCTGAAGACAGCTACAGTATACTTACATATAATAAAATAAGTCTTTAAAAAATCATATTTCATTGTCTTTATAATACTCACATGTAAGATGTCGGTGGATGTAAAGCTATTGTCCTTAAGCATTTGTCAAGGAAGCTAAATAGCTGTTGAATTTTGCCAAATCAAAATTAGATAGGGCTGAGGATCTAGCTGAGTTGTAAAAGTGCTTGTCCTGCTGTACTAACCCCTTGGCTCGATCCCCAGGACTGAGTAAAACTGGGCCTGGTGGCACATACCTGCAGGCCTAGCGCACCGGAGGTGGAGGCAAGAGGGTCAGAAGTTCAAGGTCATCCTCAGCTAAGTAGGGAGTTTGAGGCTACCCTGAAGTTCAGGAACATTGTCTCAGAAAACAAAACAACAAACTATTTAAAAAGGAAAATGAGTTAATTCAACCTACATCAATTGGAATCAGATCACTGGAGAAAGAAATCCCAAAATCCTGACTTTGTAAGCAAATTACCCAGAAATTTTTTCCACTGGTTTTTAAAAAAAGACTTATTTCTTCTCATTTTAAGTTAAGGGTGTTTTTTCCTGCATATATGTAGGTGTATCACATACATACAGGATCCCTCAGAAGCCAGAGAAGAGCATTGGATTCCACGGAACTGGACGTTTAGAGTATTATAGTGACCATGTGGATGCTGGGGATTATATCTAGGTCCTGTGCAAGAAGAGCAAGTAATGGACATTCTCCAAGGCATTCTGCACACACAGAACTTCAGATGGGCCTATTAAAGAGAACACTGCACTATGACAGAAATAAAATAGTAAACTCTTTCAGGATATTTTTATATACATAGACAACATATGCTTTGTGGTGGTTTGTATGTGCTCTGCCCAGGGAACAGCACTGTTAGAAGGTGTGGCCCTGTTGGAGGTGTGTCACTGTGGGTGTGGGCTTTAAGACCCTCATCCTAGCTGCCTGGAAGCCAGTATTGTGCTAGCAGCCTTCAGATGAAGATGTAGAACTCTCAGCTCCTGTACCATGTCTGCCTGGATGCTGCCATGCTCCTGCTTTGATGATGATGAACTGAACCTCTGAACCTGTAAGCCAGCCCCAAGAAAATGTTGTCCTTTATAAGAGTTGCCTTGGTCCTGGTGTCTGTTCACAGCAGTAAAACCCTAACTAAGACATGCTTGTATCATTTCAATGAAATCACTATGAGAGATACCTCACTATATACCTTGTCTAGAAGTTTCTACTAACAGTTCATGCAAATTTATAATCTGAGCACTGGTTTTACCCATAGAAGATACCCCAGATTAACAGAGGAAGAGAAATGAGAAATTACATTGAAATATCTAAACGAGTCTTCTATGGTTTCATGAGTGTGGGAGAGCTTGTGTGTGGTGTGTGTGTGTCTCTGTGTGTGTAAATAGATGTGTCATGCACATGTGGAGGTCAGAGGACAACTTTTGGAAGCGTCCTTCTACTGTGTAGGTTGTGGGATCAAGTTCAGCTCATCAGGCTTAGCGGAGGGTGCCTTTGCCCCAGCACACTGTGTGGCTTTAAATCCTTCAACCGCCTTCCTCCTTCCTCTGCCACATTTAATTTTTTCCTGGCTCTGTGAGTTCTAGGGTCATCCCTGCTTTACAGTGCCTTTCTACTTTCCTCTTTTGTACCCACATGAAGCCCCATGCCACCTAAACAACCCCCTTTTCTCTGCTAGAAACCTTCATTACTCTGGGACCAGAGGCATTTTGTTTTCTTCTCAGTTTCAAGCATCTATGGTGCATACTTGTTTTGGGCACAGAGCACTGCCACATACAATGTGTCATTGTCTTTCTCCCTCTCGCTTTTCCTCCCACTATACATCGTATGCCCTGGCTCAGATGCTGCCTCCAGCCAAAGCTCCCTGGTTCTTCACGGCATCTTTTGCTTGGACTCTCACAAGCATAAGACTTGGTGCTCCTTCCGTTTGATATTGCGCTTGTGGCTTGTTTTTTATTGTCTTCTTAGAGGTTACAAATTCATGAGAGATCTGTTCAAGTATATTCAACTTTTAAAAGTAAA
>NW_022196903.1:130776589-130780840 GCF_008632895.1 Mastomys coucha
GCTACTACTCTGTGTGTGTGTGTGTGTGTGTGTGTGTGTGTGTGTGTGTGTGTTATTGTGGGCATGCCCGTGGCATGCATGTGGCCATCAGAAGGTAACCTTTGGAAGTTGATTTCCCCTCTCACCTTGTGTTTAAGGCTAGATCTTTCTGATGTTTCTGTTCAGCAGGCCTCCCAAAAGCTTCATGGCTGTCCTTCTGTCTCTGTTTCCCATCTCACTGTAGAAGTACTGAGCTTGCTGATGTGCATGACCATATCTGGCTCTTCACATGAGCTCCAGAGATGAAATCTGGGTTGTTAAGCTGTACAGCGAGCACCTTTCCCTGCGGAACCACCTTCCCTCCCTATTCTCAACTTCTAACGCCCAAGATACTTTGCATATCACACAGATCAATACATGTATTTATAGGACACAAAAAAACGACTATATGCCAGATGTTGGGTGGCTTCTTTTCCTTCAGTGTCATTTCACTGTAACCTTTCCAGGGCTCATTGCAAAGCTGTCTCCCTGATAGACCCTATGCAAAGCTTGACAGGAATTATTTGTGGAAATTCTTGTTCTATGAATTGGATAGTTTTATATACATCTGAGGAGGTAACATCAATTAAAAAACCACGCCTCGGGGCTGGAGAGATGGCTCAGCGGTTAAGAGCACTGTTTGCTCTTCCAGAGGTCCTGAGTTCAATTCCCAGCAACCACATGGTGGCTCACATCCATCTGTAATGAGATCTGATACCCTCTTCTGGGGTGTCTGAAGACAGCGACAGTGTACTTATATACATAAATAAATCCTTAAAAAAAAAAGATTTTAAAAAAAAACGCCTCTACAAGATTGGGTTGTAGGCAAGCCTGTAAAGCATTTTCTTAAGTGATTGATGGGGAAGACCTCAACTGAGTCATGCCATCCCTAGGCTCACGGTCCTGGATTCTATTAGAAAACAAACCGAGTAAATTCTACCAGGCCAGTAAGCAGCACTCCATGACCTCTTCATCAGGTCCTGCCTCCAGGTTTCTGCTCTGTTTGAGTTCCTGTCCTGACTTCCTTTGATGATGAACTGTGCTGTGGAAGTGGGTTTTTTTTCCATGTTTTCATTCAAAAAAATTAATAAATATTACTTTTCAAAATTTATTGCCAGGAACAACACATCAAAGATGTATTCTATGTTCATTATAACACTAATAGGACAATATAAAGTATCTTCCGGTTCAATGGGGAACCAGGATTACTCTGTTCTATAAACCTTTTTTGATCTTGAACTTGGTAACAGCACTTTGATTTCCTCACTTAAGGCAGGCAGTGTACTCTATGGCAAATTCTAAACAGTGATCTAACTGGACATATGGTTCAAGTATTCAACTAGCATATTAGAATGCTCCCTAAATGCAGTAGACAACAACAACGAAATCAAATCTACAAGTGGTTCAGCATTACATATGAATGGTGAAAAGAAATCAGAATTTACAAAGTAAGATTGGTACGCTTCCAACTTCATACAATTAGTTTGATATTTTTAATGAGATTCAACCAGTCACATTCTGGCAACAAAATCACAGCTCAGTGACTTATAAATAAGTCAAAATAAGCCAAATAAACCCTTTCCTCTCCAAGTTTCTTTGGTCACTGTGCTTTGCTGCAGCAATAGAGACCCTACCTAAGACAGTCCTGGTAGTCTGGGATTTCCCACTTGTAAACAGTGTGTTGAAGACTGAACATCCAACAGGTGGTTAACATCACTAGCTATCCATTCTGTTGCTTGAATTGTAGCCCAGCCCCTGCCATACTCCTCTCTGGGGCACAAGAGTTGATTTCCATTTCTGCTACTTTTTATCTTAATCTTCTTTAAGGGGCTGAGAATGTCACATGTAGTCAGCTCAAAAGCTCAAAGTTGCCCCCAGACGCCTCCCTCCATGTACCTCAGTAGCCCGGCCTTGGAGGTCAGGTCTACATTTACACTGTGTACTTCCTGAGGGGAAGGGTGGAAAATGTTTCCAGTTCTGAATTTTGGTCGTTTATACTCTGTATCTCCTAGTGCATAATGAAGCTCAAATATCTTCTCACCTCGACTTTCACACACATCCTCTCCTGACAGCAGATAGTTTTCTATACAGATTTGAAAAGAAAGCTTTCCATCTAGTCGGTAAGGTTAACATGCCTACATCCCAATTTTTAATAATGTTTTGGGGATATGCATGTAGGAGCTTCTTACAGGCATGGATGACGTTTTTACTAACTGGTAGAATGTCATGAGACAGGGTGCCTACAAATGACCTTGCTGTGTCAGCCGATCACAGAGAGGGAGGACAGAGAGAATGGAGAGCCAGAGGTGCTGGCTCCTGTGGCTGCATAACGGGCAATCATTTGTCCTGCTCCTGGCACCTCAATGCTGCCCCGTGGCTGCATCCTAAGCCCATGGAAGGAGAGATTTTGGAACTGCTTTATCCCCTTGTGGGTGCAGGCAATACCCCCACCCCACTCCACCCCACCCCACCCCCATGAAGAGACTTGCCTGGACACCACCATCCCTTTCCCTCGGGAGTGTCTGTCCCACCCTGTTCTGAAGTAAACAATCAGGTCTGTTGAGATCAGCCTCCAGTTTCCTTTTCTGTCTCTCTCCACTGCCTAAGACTTCTCACACAAACGCATCCCATCTCTCTCTCTCTCTCTCTCTCTGGTTTCCACGTGCCTTCTACTTTGTGAGCACACTGATCTGATCTTGAAAGCTAAAAAAAATCTCTGGAGAAAGACCGTTTGCCTCTCTACTGGCTCTTTGATTTGTTACTACTTAGGATCACCAATTTTAAAAACAAACAGTGCAAGTCCGTACTCACCTGAACCGCTCCAATTGCTTGAGATAGAAAACATAGCTACCCTGCATTGGCACAGACATCATTTAATTGATTCATGAAATGATGGAGCTGACTGTATATGGCTCAGGCACAATTTGGCGCTGGAGGTTCATCGAGCACTCTCGCCCATCTTCTTTTTGTTTCTTAGCACTGCCTCCACTGAGTTAGTTTCTCAGGGAGACAGATTCTTGTCTCTTGGACATAGCTACAAGCAACTCAGAGTGCATGCTCTGCTTTTGGAATTACTCAAAGCAGGCATTCTGACTTCTGCGCTCCTAAAACTAATTTTGAAAACCTACCCTAATTCCGTCTCATAGGCTGTCATTGGATTGTCATTTTGTCATGGATCTCTGGCCAAGTAATGGGCAAGTGGTGTCCTTGGGTGTCTTGACTGGGTAAGACAAAGGCCCAGAGACCGGAAAGGGCAAATGGCCCTGGCAAGGAAGATGCCATGTGTGGCTTTCAGTAGTAGTGGGATAAGAGCCTTTCTCAGTTCTGGTTGACTGGCTGCAGGAGAGTGGTCCTCTCCTTTGTGAGGTTCCTGTGGAGGCCAGAGCAGCCTTCTCAGGGCAGAGCTATTCTGCCCTTGTCTGCCTGTGGAGGCCAGAGCAGCGTTCTCAGGGCCACGGCTATTCTGTCCTTGTCTGCCTGGACCCCCATGTCCTCTCCTGGAAGAGCGCACGGAACGCTAAGACCTGGCTGTGGTTTGAATGTTAAACATGTCTCATGTGTTGAGTCCTTTGTTTCCTCCTGGTGGCATTATTTCTCATGGCTGTGGAATCTTCAGGAGGCGGAGCCTTGCTGGAGGAAGTGAGTCACGAGGGGCGGGCCTTGAGAGTTGATATCCTGCCTGGTATCTGCTTCAGGAGGTCTCGGTGCTTCTGGTACCAAACAACCCTGGCTATGATGTTCCGTTCGTTTATAAGTCAAGTGAAGTTTTCATCCTGAACTTTGTTTGGGCTTCTATGGTTGGTTTTGGTGACAGCAACAGGAAAAAGTAGCCTAAATCCCTTTAGGTAGGGATTTCAGACAGTTTTCTGCCTTATTTAGGGCTGGATTTGAACTTAGGTTTTTTTTCCCCCCCACAAACTTTTCTGTCTCTCATATCTTCTGTGGTATCGTGAGAAGTGTGGGCTTCAGATTCTGGTAACAAAAATAGGAGCAAAAAGTTTATTTCCTTTAAAAAGGAGCCAGTAGATGTCTTTGCTCTCTGCTTTTGGATGAGATAACAACAGTGACCAACAAGAGGCAAACGATGACCATTGGAGCAGGGGTGTACTTCTTGCTGGAAGCTGTGAAAAGCAAAGAAGACACAACTTAGAGATGAGCTCGGTGGTGTAGAATAAAAATTCTTAACCTAGTCCCAAAATAGAGTCAAGCATGCTCCTATAGAGCAGAGAAATC
>NW_022196903.1:130781531-130819496 GCF_008632895.1 Mastomys coucha
ATTGGGTGGTCGCGTCATCCCGAGACTTGAGTAAGGATCTCCCCAGTTCCGGGGGTCTTTCAGTGGCAGAGGGAGAGGTGGGACATGGCTTTAGTCCTCCCACTTGGGTGCCCGAAGCAAGTGCTTCTCTGTGAGTTCAAGACCAGACTGTCTACATAGCAAGTTCAAGGCCAGCCAGGGCTACATAGTGAGGCAGTGCATCAGAATTATGTATGTATGAATGTATGTATGTATGTATGTATGTATGAGTGTATGTATGTATGTATGTATGTATGTTTGAATGAGTCTCACTCTGTAGTTCTGACTGGTCTGGAAGTTGCTACGTAGACATGTAGCCTCTAACTCACAGAGATCCTCCTGCCTCTGCCTTTTGTGCACCATTTGCTTTTTCTTTGAAATACACCAGTGTTAGGTACCCATGTGTGGGGCAGTGGCCTGTTCAGGCAACCTGGGCCCAGTCCAGTATAAGTCTGGAACTCCAGTGCCCCAGTGGGCAATCATTTCTGTTTGCAAGGGACAGAAAGAGTTCGGCCATGAGTCCTGGGACCCTGGCTCCTGTTTCAGTACAACCTCTCACAGCCCCCAGCAGGAGATGTGTGTTCTGTCACATAGACAATGCTCCAAGCTCCCAGCATTCTAGCTGGACCCTGCCCCTAGTCATCTGACCAAGCCAGGTAGCTCCGCCTCACAGTATAAGGGGCGGTTTGCTGCCACCTCTCTCTTGCTCTCTTGCTTTCTTCCTCTCTTGCCCTCTCTCTCTTTTCCTCTCCTCTCCTCCTTCTCCTTTCTCTCTCTCTCCACACGGTCATAGCCAGCCTCTTTTCTCTTTTCTATAATAAAATCTCACAACTATGCATTGTCTCCTTTTAACTAACGAGCGCGCAGCCCCGGCATTGGCACCGTCGGGACCCGGGCCCACACCCATGTGGGTGGCTATGAGCTGCCTAGTGTGTGCTGGGAACAGAACTGCATTCCTCTGCAGAAGCTGCAGTGGCTCTTAACTCATAAGCCATCTCACCAGCCCCAGCAGCAGAGAATTTTCTTTGGAAACTAGCCCATTTCTTCCCTGGTTCAACATAACAAAATGGCTCTCTCCTTGAAACCTTTCAAATCAGTTATTTGTAAAAACCCAAACACCTCTCTCCTCCTGCTGGTGGTGCTGTGTGCTAACCCTTACTAGGTGGAGCCTTGGTGGGAGAATTACTCATTGGAGGAGGGCCTCGTTTCTTGTCTGCTTCCTGTTTCCTGTGGTCTCAGCTTAAGAAGCAGCTTCATGCCCCTGTCTCAGGGCCTTTCCCACTGTGATGAACTGCATCTCCTCAAGCAGGAGCCAAAATAAGGAACCCTTTGTCCCTTAAGGTACCGTCATTATCGTATCAAGAAAAGGAACTCAGGCAGCATCCTCTTAGGTTTCCTGACTCACAGAGCTCAAGTTAATTTGCACATAATGAAACTAGAGAGACGCATAGAGAGAGGTCCAGAGACTTGCTCAGCTGCCCTGGCATCATCGTCATCGTTATCAGCAGCAGCAGCAGCATAACTCCATCCCCCTCATTCCTATCTTTATCATCCTTCTCGTCACTGTCATGAAAGCTAACGTTTGATAGTTATTCTGGATCTGTTCTTAGCCCTTTGGCATTAAGAATGTGTGTATTAATGTTTCTATGTGGGCATGTGTAAAAGTGCACATGTACATATCTGCACATATGTGTGGAGGCCAGAGGTCATTGAGGGTTCTCCTCTATCATTCTCCACCTTACTTTTTGAGACAATCTCTCTGTGACCCTGGAGCTAACTGATTGGCTATAATGGTTGGCCATTCAGGCTGGGGTCAACCTGTCTCTTCCTGTCCCCTTCAGTGCTAGGTTTATAAATGTGTGTCACCACACCTGATGGTTTTTTTTTTTTAAAAAAGATTTATTTATTTATTTTATACGAATACACTGTAGCTGTCTTCAGACACACCGAAAGATGGCATCGGATCCGATTACAGATGGTTGTGAGCCACCATGTGGTTGCTGGGATTTGAACTCAGGACCTTCAAAAGAGCAGTCAGTGCTCTTAAGTGCTGAGCCATCTCTCCAGCCCCTGATGCTTTTTTTTTAAATGTGTTTACTGGCTTTGTGTGTGTGTGTGTCAACTTGACACAGCTAGAATCATCAGAACAGGAGGAGCCTCAGTTGAGGAAATGCCTCCATGAGATCCAGCTGTAGGACATTTTCTCCCTTAGTGATCAATGTGGGAGGGCCCAGCCTACTGTGGGTGGAATCATCCTTGGGCCAGTGGTCCTGGGTTCTATAAGAAACAGGCTGAAGAAGTCTTGGGGGGCAAGTTAGTCATCAGCACCCCTCCATGGCCTTTGCATCAGCCCCTTGCCTGGAAGATCCTGCCCTGTTTGTTTTTGGTGTTTGTAGAAGCAATAGGAACCCAAACTACGACAACCTGGTTGCTGGTGATCGACACTCAGGTGCTTAAGCTTGTGTAGCAACTGCTTACCTGGCTCAGCCATCATTACCCAGCCTCCCACAACATCTGTTAACTTATCCAGTCCTCACAACAACTTAAGGGATATTTATTTTCCTTGTCTTCATTTTGTAATTGATAAAATTGTAGCAAAGGGATGTCAGTGTCACGGGTGTGTGCGGGCAGAGGCATGTCAGTGTCACGGGTGTGTGCTGGCAGAGGCATGTCAGTGTCACGGGTGTGCGGGCAGAGGCATGTCAGTGTCACGGGTGTGTGGGCAGAGGCATGTCAGTGTCACGGGTGTGTGCTGGCAGAGGCATGTCAGTGTCACGGGTGTGTGCTGGCAGAGGCTGATTCCTCTGTGACAGGCCCTTTCCTTAGACTCTTCTATGACTAAGTCTCCTGCCCCTCTTCTTAGTGCTTCCCTTAATGGCCACATTGATACTGCGACCACCCCACACGGCATCCCCAAGCCCCTGGTCCTGCTCAGTTCTGTTCTGTGGTAGCTGCCACCTCCTCCTCTATGGTTCACTTTGTTCTCTCACTCTGGGTTGTCTCACCACACTGCAATGGAAGTCCGCCGAGGGCAGAGGTGTCCACTGAGCCATTCCCTATGGGTGGAACAGTTTCAGCACACAGGAAGTGCTCGGTGAATATCTGCTGGATTCAGGCCCGCTAGCTGTTTTTATTAGGAGGATGCTATTGCATCAGTCACAAAAGTGCCATTGGCATGCTATAATCCTGTCCGTCCTCTTCAGACCCTGGCACAGTCAGTAATTTTTTTTTTATCACTTTTAACTCTGGTGTGTGTGTGTGTGTGTGTGTGTGTGTGTGTGTGTGTGTGTGTGGCTCCTGGGTATGGACAGGTGGGGCCAGGTAACTGAGGAAGCCAGATGCTTCACCATCTCTGGACTGGGGTTACAGCTGGCTGTGGCTGGGTGCTGTGTGTTCAGGAAACCAAACCCAGGCCCTTTGCCAGGTACCGACCAGTACATGTTCTTAAGTGCTAGGCCATCTCTCCAGGCCCCAATTATTATTATTTTAATGCCGTTCTACCAGAGTAAATTAGCTTTTCCTTCCTGTTAACCTTTGGAAGATTCCCCAGGAAAAAGTGGGCACTGGAAATGTAGTGGCGCTCCTGTTTCTGTCTGTCTGTCCTCACTGTCAGCCTCACTAAAGCACATGTCTATGCTATTAAGCTCTTCTACCTTATCCCTCTTTCACCTGCAAAGGCCTTCTAGTTTCTTGCTTCTCTTTGTGGGGAGAGTGGACACCTAGGTTCTGTGACGTCATTTCCACAGCAGGCATTGCTTCTATTTCATAAACAGACTAACCAGCTCAGGGTCAGGCATCCTCACAAGGTCTCTCTGCTGCGGAGCCTCTCTGACTCTCTGTGACTCCAATGTCCACTCACTTTTAACTCTGGCAGGTCAGATTCAATTACTTGTTCTTTCAGACCCGGTCTCAGCCTAGAGTTCACTCTGTAGTCCGGGCTGGCCTTGGACTTGGAACAATCCTCCTGCCTCAGCCTCTCTCTCTCTCTCCTAGTGTCTAAATTACAGTCACAAGACAGCATAAGCAGCTCTCCCCATTCCCCCTGAGACAGTCCCTGTACTTCAGGGTCAGTGGTACACCACAGGTAGAAGATGTTCCAGAGGACTGAAGTCCAGGCTAAGAGGAAACAGGAGAACCATCTTGGAGCTAGGGTCTGAATCCTTCAGCATGTCCGAGGGCCAGCACCAAGCCTTCTCACACGCTAAGTCATTTTCTTCTCACTGGAACCTTACAGGATAAGTTCAAGAGATAACTTTCCCTCCCCCAAGGCTACAACACCATGCTTTGTCACCGACAAAGGTCACAGGTAAGACTAAGCTGCTACAAACAGCTGCCTGTGTTTTTTCTAGAAATCATGCCAAGAATTTGGATGATCTGAAACATTTTGACATAAATCCTTCTTTGTAAGTGCAGTGATAAAGAGCAGATTGTGTATTTGTGTGTGTGTGTGTGTGTGTGTGTGTGTGTGTGTGTGTATTTGGCACACATTGTTTTGCTGAAAGAAACCACTTAAGGGAGAAAAACAAATTAACATTAGTTGGCATACTTTGAGTCTTTTAAGAAACATGAAAACATGTTACTATGGTAACCAGTATAGGTCATGTGAGGGGCAACAAAATAATTACAGGGGAGACAGGGCAGTGTAGAATAATTCCATTTTCATATTTCCTCCCTTGTATCTTCTTTTGCTACCAGTTTGAGCTCTTAGCTTACTCTCAATGGTCCAGTTCCTTGATACTTGGAACTTGGGCAGCAATCAAGGCTTATTAAAAGTCTGCTTTCCATATAACACAGAATATAAAGTCATCAATTTTACTTTTTATGACTTGATTTCTAGTCAAATGTGCTCTGAAAATTGTACATGAAGTATTTCAAAAATGTCACCATTCATAAACTAGATTAGGTCTCATTCTGAGTAGCAAGATGAAATCGTATATAATTTTGGTCCATCCCTAGTGGGAGCCAAACATCCTTTTGTGCAGTGTTTCCACACTGTATATGCTGCTTGTCCAGACCATTCCTCTCATGTCTTATCATCTCACATGCATTGTGTTGAGTCATGTTACAGCAAGGAGGGGGAGTAAGCTACAATAAGCTGTTGTGGGGTAGGGAGAGTAAACATTTAAAATGCTTTTGGCTTATTACTTATAATTTTATCATAGGTATGTATATATAGTAGACACATCATCTATGTAGAGTTTGGTAGTGCCTAGGTTTGCAACCATCTTCTGGGTTGCTGGAACAGAGCCCAGTGGATAAGGACCTAGTATGGTACCACTGCAAAGACTCTTTCTTTTTAAAGGTAGAAGAGGGTGGGACATGAAGCAGAAAGTAAACTTAGTTGGTCAGTTCTGTCATTATTGGGGGCAGGTTTCCCTGTTTTCAACTCCCTTACTCCAAGTCCACTCAGTTTTAAAAAAAAAAACCCTCTTATAAATGAAAAGAGATTTCTCATTCTTGTACACACAGACCCAGTTTAGAGCAAGCTCACCTTTTAGCAGCTGGCAGTTATATGTGCTCATGTTCCCAGCAGATCGCAAGTTTATCAACTCTCCTCTGGCGCTGCAGTTCTTACTTAGGACTTCAAATAACTCATAGGGGGGGATCAAGACTTCCTTCCTGAGAGAGAAGTTTTGCACAGAGGCACCCAGACAAGTGAAAATAGTAAACAGGGTTTGGTTTCCAGACACCTGCGTGTCTCCCTTTAGCAGGGAGGTGGAGAGGAACTGGCCGAATCGAATGGTGGAACCTACCCCCGCATCAATGTTCACATCCTTCATCCTGTGGTATACCTTGTAACACGGACTGCCGTTCTTTGTAGAGCGCTCTGTCCTCAGCAGCTGGATGGCTGAGGTGAGGTAGTAGTGCAGATACTTGAAGTGGAATGACTGACTGTATTGCCCAGGAGACCCCGCAGCCCTGGTCATGGCCTTGGCAAAGTCAGAGCTCACATTGAGATTCAAGGTGAAAACCAAGATGGCCACAGCGTGCACAGGGGCCATGTTCTCGGGGAGGGGCTTGGCCTGGTTCAGCCAGGTTAGGTGGGCTTTTTGCCACGCTCTGGAGTAAGACTTATGGGTATCTATCTCCTTCATGAAGTAGTCTCCTTGGTTTAGCTCCTCCACCACCTCTTTGCTACAGCCTTGGTATTGATCATCAAAGGAGTTTGGGGCCAAGTCCAAGTCAACTTGAAGAGCAGCCTATGAGAAGAAGAAATCTTGATTTGCATTATTCAAATTAGATGGAAATGAGGTTGCAGATTTTTGCGCCCAACAGTGCTGGCTGAAGTATTTTACATGGAATGCTCAAGCTGTATCCACTATAATGACCCCATGCTATTCCTACCTGGGCTGGGATTATTATTCATAAATGGCACAGAAAGCTCCAAGGCTTATCTCCCCAGGGAGGAAGACTTCTCTACCGTAGAATTCACGGTGTTTTTGTCTTTGAGTTTGTTGACAATAAAGCACTGTTATGGTTTAATTGTACTTTCCACTTCCTTCAGTTTCTTCCTCCTCATGTTCTCTCATGGGTGTCAGAAAGCATGTTAAGAACTGGGTGTGGTGGCTCATGCTTATAATCCTTAGAAGACCGAAACAGAAGAATTGCTATGAGTTTGAGCATGCTTGACCACATAGTGAGTTCAAGGCTGGCCTGCACTGCCGTGTGGGACTCTGTCTCAGCCCAACCAGCCCAATAAAACTAAAGCAACCTTATATTCATATGTGTGTGTGTGTGTGTGCAACTTTAACTGTATATTTTGCTATGTGTGTGTATGCACACAGAAGCCAGAGAGGTCAATGACATACGTCTTCCTCCATTACTCTCCACTTAAGCCAGGAGCTTGGCAGTTTAGCCGAGTGGTTGGCTACTGATCTCTGGAGCTCCGGGGATCTGCCTGTCTCTGCAACCCTTTCTCACTGCCCATGCTGGCGTTCCAGATGTGCATTCCTTCACTCCTGGATTTCATGTGCATTCTGGGGACCCGAACTCAGGTCCTCACATGTGTGCATCAAGCACTTTAACCACCAAGACATCTTTGCAGCTACCCTGCCTTAAATCCTTTAACTCTATTGAAGAAAAACCTTGATTGATAAGTAGCATTAAGTTTTCCAAGAGAGATTTCGATAAATAAAAACCTTCTTGCTGACTTAGATTCCAGGGGAAAAAGGAGGGAAAAAACTAAAGCAAACAAGCAAGCTGAAGCACCACCCTCCTCCTTGTTAGCCCGGGGCACACACCTCTCTCTGGGTGTGGTGTTGGACTAAGAGTAAATTCCAGACTCTATCAGACTTGTCTCTCCAGGTGCTGGCAGTACAGGACTGAGGCCTCTCAGGTAACAACTTGTCTTGGGGGAGAAGCACGTGTGCCATAGACATAAGACATAAGGCTAGCTAGGCTCCAGGGTGGAGAGCAGAGCGGAACCCTGTGCATGCAGCTATACTTCCAAAGCTCAAGAAAGCAGTGTTTCTGGGGGAGCAGAGTGGGACAGTGCCTGGGAGCCCTCTTCTTTGCTAGTGAGGGGCTGGAAAGGACACTCCTCTTTGAGGTGGGGAAACAGTTGAATATTGTCTAGAGAGTGCCAAAATGAAGACTTGAAAAGAGGTTCATTGGCTTTCATCAGCTCGTTAGTGAGAACCATATTAGCATCCCCTACATTCAGACAGATGCTTATTTCTTAGCAAAGCAATGGTGCTTCTCTCAAGAATAGTACTCATTGCAACACAAGACTATGCCCAAGGTCAGTGTTGTTGGGGGTGGAGCTAGAGAACACATGATTTGGTATTTTAACTGTGTGATTTATGATGACGTGCATACAATAGTTGCATACAATCTAGATTCAATTTTTAAGACTGATTGAATGATGCTAACCAGTGCATCAGATTTTAAAACAAGCTTTCATTAATCCAAGCCATAATCACATTCTGTCAAATATCAAAATAAACTCTGACACATTTTTAACATGCCGCCAGATCTCAAGTATTTCCTGTGTCATCCATTGTTATTAACTTATTTTTAGTCTATAGATCTTAAAAATTAGGATACTCCAAATGTGTGCTGTCTGTGTAAAGCAGTTTCAAGTTAAATAGGTTATTCCACATTATTTCTCCTGTGGAAACATTATTTTAATACTTAAAAGAATCAGGAAAATAACTCAATGGCACTCACATCAATTATGCTAGATTTATGACTTATAAAAAATGTAAATTTTTTATAGCAATTGTTCCCGTCACTAACATTGTTTATTTATAGCAATTGTTCCCGTCACTAACATTGTTTACTCTTAGATTGCCAGTGACTAAGTTCTCAGCACTTAGGTGGCCCCCAGGTGAATAGCCTATTGGTGCGTTGATCAAAGGAGACTGACTTCTCGATAGCCCCTACCTCAGTGCTCCCCGCGGGTGTCTGCTGGACCCAGAGCAGTAGCAACAGGGTGAGCTGCCCTCCTGGAAGCCACAGTGCCATCCTCCTGTCTGTAGTACTTGGTAGACGCATTCTCTTAGATCTGCTGGTCAGTGGGCAGCTGTGGTGGTTTGTGCCAGAAACACTTCTTTTCTCTGAAAGCCGGGAATACACTCTAGCGTCCTCCTTTGGCATTCTCTCTTCCGGCTGTGTCTGAGGTTCTGCTCCTGCCACAACTGTGACTTCTGTTGAATATCAACAACCGACAGCTTCCTCCAAGGTAGACAGACGTCTAGCTCCTTTGTAGCGGTGAAGTCTCTGTGAAAGGGCCAGATGTGTGCAGCACACAATGGTTTTCAGTTTAAAGAAGGCAATAACTCCTTATCTAGTCGGCATCCAGGGGAATGCTGGGTCTGTTCAGGGTTAGGCTGCGCAGTTCGGCCTTGGCTTTCCCAGAATGACAAGAAAAGGCATGCTCCAGAAGTACTTGGGGCCAAGTCCCATTATCTAGAGCCCCAGGCTTTCTCTGTGAGCAATGGCAGTGGCATGTGCAGCGCAGCTGGGGAGATGTGATCTTAAGGTGGACCTGTGTCAGGCTCATCTGGCGCTGCTGATAGCCCTGCCCCACATGATTGTCCTCCGCTAGCAGCACGGGCTTTAAATGTATAGTTTTTGCTGCTTCTCCACAGTGTGTTTGAAACATCCCCATGCAGAGACGGTGGTGGTGGGTGGGAGTCACAGCTTTGAATATTTATTTCTTCTGAGATCTTCAGGCTTTCTATCTATTGTATTCTGTGATGAGTCTCACGGGCAACACTTAAGTCCGACCTTCCACTGTTAAACACATTTCCTGCCCAAGTCTGGCTGTCCTTCCACTACTCTCGGCCTTTCAGAGTCTGCTGGCTCACAGACGTTGTTTATGTTCCTACCTCTTATCTAACTGTGACAAGAAACCAAATTCCGTTCTTGGAAATCATGGTCCTGCTTTCTTTTTACCACGTTAAATAATGGTCTGTCTGAAGTCTCCGAAGACCACGGTGGTTCTCCCTCATTAGGAGAAGCTCAGAGGATAGGGAGAAGCATAAAAGAAGAAACGCTAATTATTCAAAACCACTGCTTTGAGAAAGCCACTATTTTGATTTACATTTTAGCTTTATACCCGTCACCCACATGCACACACATGCACACACACACACACACATGCACACACACACATACACACACACACACACATACACACACACAATCACACACAGAGCAGAAGTGAAATCATAAGACTTTGTATACTGTTTCCCATTAACATTTTATTTGTCTATCATACATGTGTGTATATGTGTGTATTGTGTGTTTGTATATGTGTATGTGTGTGTATGTTTGTGTGTATATGTGTGTGTTTGTGTGTATATGTGTGTGTTTGTGTATATGTGTGTGTTTGTGTGTATATGCGTGTATATGGGTATGTGTGTGTATGTACACGTACATGTGTGTGTATATGTGTATGTGTTTGTGTGTTTATGTGTATGTGTGTGTATGTGTGTATTTGTGTGTATATGTGTATGGGTGTGTATATGTGTGTGTGTTTGTGTGTATATGTGTGTGTATATGTGTATGTGTGTTTGTGTGTATGTATATATGTATGTGTGTGTTTGTGTGTATATGTGTATGTGTGTACATTTGACTTGAGTGTCTTGTCTTCCTCCATCACTCTCCATGTTAGTTTTTGACCCAGGCTTTCAGTGAACCTGGAGCTCACAGATTTGGTAAACTGATTGAGAAGCAGCTGCCCCTGCCCAGGCCCTGTCTCTGCCTCCCTACACTGGGACTGCAGGCGTGTACTGTGTTTGTTTGTTGTTGCTTTGCCTTATGAGTTCTTGTGAGCTGCATGGCAAGCGCCTTCCCGGGAGAGCCATCTTTTCAGCCCTAAAGATTAAATTTTCAAGGGATTTTTTTTCAAGACAGGGTCTCATGTATCTGAGGCTGGCTTTGAACTCACTATGGAACTGAGGCTGACACTCAACCTTTGATCCTCTGCCTCTACCTCCTGGGTTCTGGATAGCAGAGGTAAGCCATGATAACCTGTTTATAGGGTACTGGGGGTCAGACCGCCAGGTCTTTATGCTAGACAAGCACTCTACCATTATAGCTACATCAGCAGCCAGCACCATAACATTTTACTATAAGTATGTCCCTCATAATTTAATATTTATTGAAGTGTGTGTGTGTGTGTGTGTGTAGCTCAGACTTGCCTTGAATCCTCGATCCTCTGTCCCTGTCCCAGGAGTGCTGGGATTACAGGTGTGCACAACAGCTCCAAGCTCAAGATAAAGCTATGTTTACTGTTTCCCACTAATACCTAATACTTCACAAAATTAGCTTGCTGGCTCACAGTCAGAATGCATAGATGGAGGCATCAGGACTAGAGAGGATTGGGCAAGGGTAAGCATAAAGAATGTACCACTAGGAGGTGAAATTCAGCCAATTTCTTAATTGACTTTTAAAATGGCTTTTAAGTAAGATTTTACTCTGTGATTCATTTCTCTCTTTATTCCCTTCTTTTCTTCTTCCTCCCTCTCCCCTCTCTTTCTTTGTGACAGAGTCTAACTCTATAGTCTTGGCTAGCCTGGAACTATTTGTGTAGATGTAGGCTATCCTCAGTGTTAGAGAGATGCCCTGCCTCTGCTCCCTGAGCGCTCTCATTGTCGCCACAGCCACGGCTCTGTAAGCTTTAAAACTTACCTTTACACCTAACAGCAGTTTGAACTGGCCATGGATTTGACCCTGCGCAGTGAAGCCTGTGTGCTCTGCCATAGGCAGTTCTTTCTAGGAGCAATGTCTCATGAACCTTGACACAGTATTAAAGCCAGGAAACAGATCCTGGTGGAATGTGTGTACATCTGTGGCATTTCATCACGTGTGTAGCCTTGAGGAGACTAGGCCACTATCAAGATGTAAGACTAGGGGCTGGAGAGATGGCTCAGTGGGTAAGAGGGTTTGCCGCCCTCACAGAGAGGACCTGGGTTTGATTCCCAGCACCCACATGGCAGCTCACAATGATCTGTAACTCCAGCTCCAGGGTATCCTATATCCTCACCCAACCTCCACAGATAAAAGGCACACGTGTGGTGCACAGACAGGCATGCAGGCAGAACACTCATACACACAAAACAAATAGACAAATAAATAAAATAGAAGAAAAATGTAAAACTACATATCACCGTATAGACCTAATCGTGACCTTGTGACCTTTAGGAGCCACGCCTTCCCTTTCCTTCCCACCACCTAATCTCTAGAAATAACCATGCATTTTCCCATTGTCCCTGTAGCTTGGCCACTTGAAGGATATTGGGTAAATAAATCATGCAGGGTGTCATTTGTTTTAACCCTTTCCCACTTAGCGGAACGCCCTTGAGGCTGACATGCAGGGCTTATGTTTTGCGGTTGTGTAATAATCTTTCATTAGGCGCTCTCACTAATGGACTATGCCTGCTCTTTAATGTTCGGTTTCGGACAGTTGTTACTAACTCTCAGACATGCTTTCAGCACAAGCCTGCCTGTGTTTTCCATGGTTTGAAGACATAATCCAGAGAACTGACCGTTGAGATATGAATATGTATTTTTAGGTTTAATGGCAAACACCAGCAATGTTTGAAAATAGCCTCTTAAGATGTTTTAAATTCTTAAGATTCCCCATTATCAGCTGCTCCTAGGGTATTGGAGGCATGGCAAGAACTGGAGTTAGAATCTGAGCATTTGGACTGTGGCTCCAGACTCACTCAGTGCACTGGCTAAGCTAGCTTTTAAGTGAGCCATCTTGCTGGGTCTCATAGACTCGGGAAGGTTATTGAGATCAGAATCCTGCTCTAGTAAGAGGTTCTTCTCTGTGCCCCTTTTGTTTAGGCTTCTGTTTGCTTTCTCAGCCTGGAAGAGAGCAGTAAGAAGAGACATTTAGAATCTTATATCTTCATTTTTATTGTATCAATGTTTTCCTTTCATGCATCTGTTTGCCACCATGTGTGCCTGATGCCTGTGGGGGTGAGAAGAGGGCATCACATCCTCTGGTGTTGTAGGCAGCTGTGAACCTCTGTGTGGGTACTGGGAATTGAACTATGGTGCTCTGCAAGAGCAGCCACTGAGCCATATATCTGTCTGTCTATCTATCTATCTATCTATCTATCTATCTATCTATCATCATCATTTGTTTATGTGTGTATGTGTATGTATGTATGTATGTATGTATGTATGTATGTATGTATGTATCTTACCTGTGCCTGGATGAGTTTATGTGCTCCATGTATGTGCAAGTGCCCTTGGAGGTCAGTGGGTGACATGAGCTCCCCTGGAACTGGGTTACCGCAGTTGTGAGCCATCTGATATAGGTAGCAGGTCCTCTGCAAGAGCAGTAAGGACTTCTAACCTCTATGCCTCCTCTCATGGTCCTGGAAGAGTCACCTTAGCTTTCACTCCCTAGGTGTGGCTACTGAGGTGAGGCTTTGGGAAGTAGAACGAGTTACTTATTCTTCTCTCCTTCATACTCCACTGTCTCCCCAAGGTCTGAATTAGTGGTGTCAGTTTGTAATTATTGTTTGGGCAGCATTCGTTAATATTCTTACTGTGAACGCCACTTCTAGACTAAGACCACTAGAGGGCAGCAGGACCTTTGATGACATTTTAATGTGACTCCTGGGTGTGTGTTCCGGAAGGAAAGGGAAATGTTTTTCAGTGTGATTTTTTTCAGACCTTACGTTAAGTAGTTCAGTCAGTGGGAGGGTCTTGCCTAGAGTTTAGGGGTGGGAGATGACTGTATAGCCTTTCACGATTCTCAGCAGTTTCTGTTGAGATCTTGAACTCTCACATGTGTATCAGTTTTATCGAGGCATGTTACTGCTAGAAGTCCATGCTGTTGCCTGGGAGTTTGGTAGAGGTCCTGCAAGTTGATAGTCAAATCATTTTTAAGCTATCTGTACTTGTAACTATCAGTTATTTACCGTCGACATCATTAGAGAAGTGAGTGAAGCTGTCAGCTATTGGGGTGACTGGGTCAATCCACTCTCAGCCCTATGGAGAAAGCATCTGAGGCTGTATCGGAGTCCTAGGACAGCTGGAAAAGTGTTTGTTGAATGAATGAATGAATGAATGAATGAATGAGGGAGGGAGGGAGGGGGTGTGGGAACGAAAACTTGAAATGTCAGTACAAATGCTGCTCATCCACTCTCATACGTTCATTTATTCTGGATAGACCTCTGAAAAATATAATATTTTTATCAATTCTTTGAAAATTTTATATAATCCATTCTGATCATATTGGTTTCCTCCCCCAGCTCCTCCTGGGTCTTCATTCCACCTCCTCAGCCCCCTCCCAACTTTGTGTCATTTTTACAAATATCCCACCAACTCCATGTGTGCTGCCCATATACTCATGGGTTCGGGGCCATCTACAGAAGTGTGGTTGATCGTCCAGGGGACATCCCCTTAAAGAAAAAGTTTGCCTTCCCCAGAAGCCATCAGCCATCAGTAGCATCTTATTTCAGGTGGGGGCTTGTAAGACTCTCTCCACTCCATGTTAGAATGTTCGTTGGCTTAGTCTCGTGCCGGTGACCACAGCTACTGTGGGCTCAAGAGTGCAGAGGTGCTGTCACATCCATGGACATTGTTATGCCCTGGTACTCCATGACACTGACCCTTCCCGCTCTACCACCCCTTTCTGTGAAGTCCCCTGAGCCTTGCAAAGGTTGGTCTGTGTTACCTGCGGATAGCTCTCATGGAGTTAAAATGCTCACTGTCCTCCCATAAAACACCCTCCTTGCTACAGCTGGAAGTAATGGAGCCTAAACAAAGCAGGCCTTGTAGCTCCATGCTCCAGCCAAGTGACACCTCTGCTATGCTGAGATGTGAGAAAAAGGCCCTAGCAGGTGTTAGGAATCCTACTCTGCAAAGCCATGTGCTAAATAAAGCTTTACTTTTTTTTTATTTGTTAAAACCTATTTGGAGGGAGATGCACAGTTAGCATGTTGCCAATCAGAGGACAATGTAAAGGAATGGGTCGTCTTCCTCCACTCTGATGGCCCAGGTCACCAGTCTTGGTGGCAAGTACTTTTCACACTGAGTCCTTTGGTCCCGAAGTCTTCATTATTGAGGCCAGAGATGTGGCTGAGTTGGAAGGATGCTCAGCTAGCACACATGAATCTCTGAGTTCAACCCTAGGACTGGTGTAAAAGCAGGCATGGTGACATGTTTCTCAGCCTACACAGGCTTTGCCAATAAAACTTCTTCCTTCTTTATAACTTTCCCAGTCCGAAGTACTCAGCAACTGAAAACAACGCTGAGCGGATGATTGTGGCCCTCCCTAGACACAAGGAGGACCAGGCCTTCTGAGGCGGAATAAATGGGCTCAGCCATGGGAAAAAGGATGGAGGAGATGGTTGGGAGAGCAAAGGACTGGAACTGTCATTACATGAGCATCTGCAGTGTCATTTGCAGTGAAGGTTTTTAACTTTATATGTATGCGTAGGTGAATTATTTTAGAACCTCCAAGAAACTCAGACCCAAGAAAAGTGTATGTGTATTCTCAGTTCTTTCCCACAAACTAAACTCAAGGCTGTGCCAGGAGAGAAAGAGTCCCTTCCTTCACCTACAACAGGCTCAGCAGTAAGGAACGAGCAAGGCACACCAGACTGACACCTGAGCAGGAATGGGTGGAGGAGATGACTCCCTACTCCCAGAGCTTGCATGACAAAGCTTGATGAGATCTTGGAGTAAAACAGACCTGGAAAATCCTTCAGTACCCCAAACCCCACACTAAGCACAGAGTGCAGAAGCCCATAGCTGTCTGAACATGAAGTCATGGCTTCCTTAGGTAAGTTCACCATACCCACTCCAAATTCAGCTCAGAAGCTTGGCTAGCCGTGCAGCAGAAGACAGTCAGGGTCCATTTCAGGTACCACCGACCTCGGTATTCACTCTTTCTCCACAGACAGCATCCAAAAGCCCAAGAGGAAATTATGATACACACACACCTAAGTAAGACATTAACTCCTAACACAATTAGCTGCCCAATGAGCATGAAGTTGAGAGTCTTCAGGATATAGACAAGGAATTCAGACATAAGGCAATCGGAGCCTAGCTAGACACTGGTAGGCAGGGATTCACACCTCGTGGTTTCCACATTCTCTAGACTCTTACACACATGTCTGCTTAATTTTCCCTTTAGTTTTTCTTGCAGCTTCTCTAGGCTGCAAGGAAAATTTCTTCTAGTTCCCACAGCCTTTAGAGACATCACCGCAGGGTACGGCAATGCAATATTTCCACCATTTTTGTTTGAAAGTTTATTATTCATTTTCGTCACAGGCTCTCCAGTCCAGGTGACCTCAAGCTACCCAAGTACCATTTGTAACCCTGATCCTCCTGCCTCTTCCAGGATGCTAAGATTACAGGCTTGTGCCACCATGCCCACCTAGAGTTGGGTTATTTTTAAATATCTAATTTGTTCTAGAACTTGACATCCTTTTCTTGCCAGAAACTGAGGTCCCATAGAGCCAGATAGAGACAAGAGATTTTATTTGAGCTACTTTTGAGCTTCCCAGGTGAGCTCTGCAGATCCTTAGAGACATCGTACACTTGGCATCAACTGTGCCAGTGGTTACGTGAGCTTTTCTTTAGGTGCTAGTCTTTTAAAGGCTTCCTGACTTGGTCTTGCTAGCTCAGTGGACTCCTCTTCTGTCATGGATGTTTTAAGAATGACTGTATTTTGTTGTTGTTGTTCCTATAGAAGAAGATGATACAGTTTATATCTTGCAAACAAAGGCCTTTCAAGTTCAACACACTTTTGATTGTAAATGTGTCAACTGACAGACTCGACGCTGTTATCCTAATGTAAAGACCAGCAAGACACATTTTAGCTGAAAGGTAATATGGGTTTTCTGGTCTTAGCATGTGGTTTCATTGCTTCATTAATAGTAATTTTCTTTCCTTAATTAAAAAAGCAAGTCTTTAAATGTTGTTTCAGGCTGGCAGATCTTTGGGCAAAACCCTAATTGCTGTCAAGGAAAACATTGCTTTGCAGCCAATGTGCAAGCGACCACACAGTTACACTTTCATGTAAGTTGTGTACCAAACTGTAATGTTGAGAAAGGAAAGTTTTGGTCAATCTGATGCCTCTGGATCCCAACTGCAGTCACATAAACATTGACATTTTATGACTAATGAGCAGGAAAAACGGCTACTCACACTTGAAGTCCAGCTTAGGCACTGTTCACATATTGACCGGGTAGAATGGATGGCTCTGATTTTCTCTGTGATTTGAACCGTGACAATCCGAGCCAGCAGCGGGAAAGGATGGGGAGGCTACATGCCTGGGCTCTCGCCAGGTCACATGTGCCTGACCCACCCTCGGACTCCGTGACCTTAGTCTTGGTTTTCAGGTCACAGAGGTAGATGAGTCTTCAGAGGTGGTTATTATGGAAAACATTATAGGGCACTGAGACGGGCGGAAGATTGTTCACTATGGGAAGGTTTTTAACAGGGACATGAATTGAGAAAGCTGATACCAGATTCCATTTTACCTAGCAATAAAGAATGGCGGAGGGAGGGCGGGGAAATGAGGGTTACTGAGTAGACAGGTCTCTTTTCGTATTTTACATGGATTTTTTTTTAAATGATAAAAACATCAATCAGATTTAGTTTAAAAAGCATTCGAGGAAGCCGTAGAGATGGCTCACTGGCTGAGAACACTTGCTGCTCGTGCAGAGGTCCCTGGTTTGGTCCCTAGCAGCTCACGACCATCTGTAATTTCATTCCAGGGGATCACACACCTTCTTCTGGCTTTCAAGCACACAGCATGCATACATAATGCAGGCAAATACTCATACAAATAAAATAAATAATAAACCCTTTAAAAAAGTATTTGAGCCGGGCAGTGATGGCGCACACCTTTAATCCCAGCACTTGGGAGGCAGAGGCAGGCAGATTTCTGAGTTCGAGGCCAGCCTGGTCTACAAAGTGAGTTCCAGGACAGCCAAGGCTACACAGAGAAACCCTGTCTCGAAAAAAAAATGTAAAATAAAATAAAATAAAATAAAAAAGTACTTGAGTTATAGAAAATACAGAGACACATAGTACATTTTTATATTTCTATTTATAATATAGAGGAAAGCATTATATTAAAGATTTGTGCTAGAAATTTAAAACAAAGGCGATTCAGGATCTAGTAACAAATGATTGCTGGTGTATTTACTTAATGTATTTTTTGCAATGTTGGCGAATGGACCCGGGCTTCATCTACCATAGGTAAGCACTCAGCTATTGTATTTTGAAGCTTTGAAGCTTCCTAATAACCGAGCATAACCTTGAACTTTGGATCCTCTGCCTCCTCTTCCCAAGGACTGGGATCACAGACATGCACCATCATGCCTGCTTTTACACAGTGCTGGGAACTGAACCCAGGGCCTTGTACATGGTAGCCGAACACCCTAACTACTACTGAGCTATCAGCAGGCTTAGTTTTAAGTCCCTTTACTTTCTGTGTCTCTTCTCTGGATGTGGTCCCCTCATCTCTAGCTCACACAGTGTAGGCACATGAAATGAGCAGGATACAGACATCCATTCTGATATAAGAAATGTATTGCTCTACACTTTCAAACACTTGTGGGCGAGCTACATGAGATTGGCCTGTGGAAGCATGTGGTTGGGCTTTGTGAGATTAGCCTGTGGGGGGGCGCTATTCTTTCAAGTTTAGGCTTTCTCCCTAGAGTTGAGACATGGCAAGGGGTCCTGAATGCGCCCCATTAAACTTTGAGAGAAACCGCTGGGGATGAAGGTGATTTGCATCCCGTACCCTTCAGGAAGGAGCGAGTCTTCCAGCCTAGCCTTCTCAAAGAACTACAAGTTCTAAACTGCCAGACAAGGATGAAGTGTGGCAGCAAAGCAACCAGCGAGGTCCCCAAATGGGGGCCGTCCAGAGGCCTCGCTTTTGTGAACCTCTATCTCCTAGGGTGTTTTGTAGTTTGTTTTGCAGTTGAGGCCACAATGAGGGCATTTCGTCAATTTTCTTTAAGAGCCCACCTCGGGGCACCCTAAGGAACAGAGCAAGGCAGCTTCTTTGGTAGATAAGAAGTTGTTCTGTGGGGCAGCCTGGTGGGAAAGCTATGGGAAAGCCAGAGGCTCATCAATAAAGACGCTGAGATGACTTTGTAGAACACATAGGGCCAATTCAAAAGCTTAAATGTCTACAACCTTAATTCACTCTGCCAGCTCTTTCTTAGCCTCTCCATGTAATTCCTATTTTCGTTCAGAGTGAGGAGATAAATCACAGCATTGTTTAAATTGTTAAGTGTGTGCACGCCAGGCAGGCACAGACCTGAAGCCCAGCTTTGAAGCTTCCCAGAGGCAACCATAAGAAATTCTGTCCCGCTTGAGAAAACCACGGGCAGATTTTGGTTTGGACCAGACCCTTCTTTTCATCTTTCAGGTCACAGAGTGCAAAAGGAGTAAAAAAAAAAAAAAAAAAAAAAAAAAAAAAAAGTAAATATTTTTATATTTTGAAGCACAGTTTTATTTTTCCTTCTTGCAAAATTATTTGATTTTGTCCAAAGGATCTAGTACATTCTAGAAAAGAGACTGATTTTCTTTCTCATCCTATGCCTTTTTAACTATCTAAAACAAGTTACTAGCATACTTTAATTATGTCTAATGATGACAACTCATTATGACCTTTTGTATTCCTCAAATTTTGTTGTGGAAGCTGTAGTGTGTCACAGTGTGTCCCTCCGTATACTCTTTTGTTCACACTTCTTTCTTTGCTTGCAAATGTTTGTTGCAATGTCATGTTGAATTAATTTTCAATGATATAAAGACAGAGCATGCCCGTTCTAATATTATACAGAAAGGACAAGCCTGGTCTGCCCGTGTTCCAGTTTCTGACTGAGGCATTCTTGGACATCACAGCTGTGATTTCCCGAGTAAGAAAGATTTGTAGAGGATTGGGCATCAACACCTCATCACTCAAAAAGGAGGGGCTTATGGGGCCCATCCCTTCTGGAAGATTCTTAGTGAAGGAGGGGGAGACTTTGCTATTGAGGTGTAGTTGTTGGCAAGGCGCCCATATTCCTGTAAACAATTTTAATGACATTCTCTGAGTCACACACACACACAAAATGCACACAAAAATGCACACACAAACACACATACAAACACACACACAAGAATACGCACACATACAAACATACACATACACGCACAGACACACATGCACACACATACAGGCACACACACACAGACACACATGCACACACCTATGCACACACACACAAACATACATACACAGACACACATGCATGTGAATATGCATACATACAGACACACACATACATACCCACATACCCAGACACACACAAACACACATAGAGACACACATACAGGCACACACACAGACACACATGCACACACATATGCACACACACACACAAGACATGATAACAGCAAAACTGAAAAGTCTATCTGGGCATACAGAAGCTTCTAGCAGAGCAGTAGCCAGAGCTCTGGTGCCCTGAATACTCAACTGGGAATAAGGACCCCATTTCTCTTGTACTTTTCTTTCAGTTCCTCATTCCCTTGTGTATTTACCTGCACAATGAAAAGGAATGTTCTCTCCCTCCCTTTCCCTCTCTCTGTCTCTCTGTCTCTCTGTCTATCTCTCTCTCTGAGCTTCTTAAGTTTTTTGGTACACTCTAGTGTTTGGGGTCCAACTCCCTGCTAGGGGCACATCACAGCACAAAGAATTTTCTTCGAATAATTTTATAATACAAGAGCCATTACCCTTTCTGGTTCTTTCCAAGATTTCTTCTAAGGAGTCAGAACTCTTGCTTGGCTGTTTGGAAACATCATGTGTGTGCAGATTGGTTATTTATTATTATTATTATTTGTTGCCAGAAGGAGTGACCATTATCCTTAGATGAAAGGAGTGGGGGAGACAAGCCTTATGTGTGGCTGTACCCAAAGTAAAGGGCTCAGAGGGTTTCTAGGCAAACATCATAAAAGGCGTCCTGTTTTAACTAAGTGAGCGAGGAGTACAGTTCTTGAACAGTATTTTTCAAAGCTTAACCTCATGCTTTAACAACCCCAGATGACTCAGGTGCTGGCTTTCATGTTTCCTGGTTCCCTTTCAATGCCTGAATTCAGAAAAACGAGAGATGGAAAAACCCCCTTGGGTCACCCAGTTCATTTTTCTAAAGGAGCTAACAGATACATCTCATAGCACACAGATCCCTCCTGTGTGCGAGAGGGGGAGGGAACAACATTTTCTTTTTTTAACTGACACTTCCATCTTTATTGAAATACAACCGACAAAAGTGATATACAAATGAGTTATATAACTGGATGTAGGATATCTGTATACATTGACAAAATGATTTTCAAATCATTCTGTAACCTATTTTTAAAGTAATTGTATGTGAAACACACATGGGTTTTCCACATTCTTTACCTCATCTCTTTGTCATGCATCTCAGCTGTCTCAAGCCACTTTAACTCACTCCTGTGCTTCATCCTTTTTTTGTTTGTTTGTTTGATTTTTTTGCAGGCTTGTGTCCCTGCCTTCCTCACTACATGGCTAAGTCATTATACCATCTTAGTATTAAAAATCCCACAAATGTGGCTTAAGATGGTAAGATGTATTAACCTGCAACTATGACAGTCATAACTGAAATAGACATCGTGACACTGACAGCATGATGGCAGCAGGACGCCATTCTCTTAGAGCAGTAGCTCTCGACCTTCACAGGGCTACCACCCTTTAATACAGCTCCACACGCTGTGGTGACCTCCAAGCATAAAATTATTTCTCTGCTACTTTATCATTTTGCTACTGTTATGAATCATAATGTAAACATCTTGGGGTTTCCGATTGTCTTAGGTGACGCCTGTGAAAGTGACCTTTGACCTCAAATGGGGTCACGACCCACAGGTTGAGAACGGAGACATTACAGTTTTTTCTTGCACTAGCAGCGTCTCCAGGACTCTTCTAGTTGGTCTCGGTCCCGGGGAAAAAATGATCATGGAGATGTTCTAGTGACTCCCGGATGCTGTGCTGGTTTGATGGAAACATTATTTTCCAGTTCTCACGCAATAGAAGTCTCCTTTCCTTCTCTGTAATTTTTCCTTCCGTGTCAGCTCTTGGTGGTGGTAGTTCGCACTTCCCAGAAAGCCCTGGTTGTCTGCCTCTGAGGGACTCCCTGCTCTCGGCTTCCCTAGCTCTCAGCACATCTGGTGATCCCGGTGTCACTCTTGAGTGTGGTGAACTTTGCTCACTTCGGGTTTGCTCTATCTGTCTACTATCACTGCTCGTAGCATTATTGGGGCATCAAGGTGTGTTTCCTGCTTCTATGGAAGCCCCGCCTTTTCCTGATGGACAGGGTCAGTTACCCTATGAGGAAGACGCTGACTTCCCCCCCCCCCCAGCCTCCCAGCATGAAGGACCGGAAGTTCCCAAGTGTTTGGGGGGTTAGTGGAACTCTTTTCTGTGTTTAGTGAGGATTCCACTCTGTGTGAACCAGGCTCTCGAGACCCATTGATTAGAATCACAGAGTTGAAGCTCTTAAATGGGAATAAACCCAGCTTTTTTTTTCTTTTTCTTTTTTTCTTTTTTGCTTTCATGCCTTAGTTGCTGGCTCACATGTTCTTCTCATTGGAAACACTACTATAAATGTTTGCTGGTTCAAGGCTCTAACACATTCTACTTAGGGGTAATTAGTTTGCGGGGAGCCACAGGCTGGATCCCCACACTGAGTCTACCTCCATTGCTCCAAAGTGACATGGATTAATTACTGGGGAGGGAGCGTGCAGTAATCAGACAGAGGATGATCTGTTTCAGAAGACCTTCTGGAGTGAGGCAGAGCCCTGGTGGATGAGCAGATGAACAGAAGTAGTCTAAGCAAGGTGCCACGGCTAGGGAGCAAATGAGTTCAGGAGAGAAGTTTGAATCATTAAAATTTTACTTTAGCTAATTTTTTTGAGTTGAAGAAGAGACAATCATAAGAGCAGGAAGTGCTGGTATGGAAACCTTCTACCTCATGTGTTGACCAGCTTTGGGGCATGAGTTACAGGGAACTGTAGACCTTGTTTGACCAGCTTTGGGATAGGATTTGCTTTGGGAAAAGGTTTTGATTAGGGCATGGTGACTCACTTCAAGTGGACACCTTCAGTAACATGTGTCCCCCCCTTCCATACATACATACACATAATTAAAAGTAAAGCAAATCTTTTTTAAAAATGATAAAAAAAAAAATGTACTGTGCAATATACCAAGGATTGTATCACAGTTTCCTGATTGAGACTTTGTTTCCAGACTAAGATTCGGTCTGGATATGAACACGCTCCACCTGTCTGAAGACACTGCCTCAGAGGCTCAGGATGGATCCAAGAAAGTGGAGGCAGCAAACAAAGGTGGAGGGGACATTGACCAACTGTGCTGCTGAGAGGAGACTCCCCTACATAGCGAGCGGCCTGCAAGCTCCTTGGGGTGAGCTTTTCAGTGAGGAGAGACTGCTTTGGAGTTGCCTCTGCTTAAGTAGCCCTCCTCCCACACATCTGTATGACCCCAGTAGAGGCTGACCGATTCATAGCATTGATCTGGCATGGGGATTGGAGTTGCCTCTGCTTAAGTAGCCCTCCTGCCACACTCCTGTATGACCCCAATTCACAGCATTGATCTGGCATGGGTTCCCTATCTTGGGTAGTTAGACTTGCATGTGTATGTGCTTGTGTAAGGGCATGTATATATGTATGTTGTGTCTACTAAGAAAAAGTCACACACCATACCAACTTATGGAGATGCTTAAAATGGGATTGCATAGAAACAGGATTGCATAGACTATTCCCGTATGTGATGATGGACAAAGTTGGACTGAAGTCTTCCATCTTGCCGTGTTTTTCCCATTATTGTCTTTCCATTTTCTTTTTCTTTTTCTACATGACCTTGGTACTGTGGTGTTTTGTTTTGTTTTGTTTTAATGCTTGAGAGATGGGAAATAAATGAAATGAATTCTCATTTCTATGTGGTTACACCTCCACTCAACAATACACACAAGATCATGAGAATCTCCTTCTCTTGGTTGGGCTGGCTATGACTTAAAATATCTTAGCATCACCCCCCCCCCAAAAAAAAAACTGACTTCACAAAGTGAAAGTATCAAACCAGAATTTTATTATACATAAACACATTGCTTAATACTGTTCTCTCATTACTTTCAACCTGCGGAAGGAAGGAGTGGGCCAGCCAGCCAGATCATGTAAAGGAACAAGCAGCACATCCGCATCTGTATACTTCAGTAATGCTACTGCAGGGGATATAAAACGAGACTCCACCATAAAACAACTGTTTCTTTGCGCTCTTATTTGGCTCCTCGGCGCTGCCTGAAGTAGCGGTTGTAGGCAGCATTGTATCCGTAGACCATGGCATAGCGCTCACACAGCTTGTAGTCATCGCAGGCCTCTCTGTTGATCTCGTGGGCAGGCTTGTTGCGTTCCCGGACTCTGGAGAGCAGAGACACAGTTGAACGTAGAAAGACAATGGTACAGTCAGAGAAAGGGAAAACGGGGGACTGGAGAGCCCTTCCCCCAGTACCGAGAGGAATCTGAAGAGCAGGCACAGGGTAGGGGAGAGCAGGCTTTGCTTTGGGTTTTATTTTTATGAATAAAAGTAGAAGCTTTCTTTCCATCTCCTTTTCCTTCCTCCCTGTCTCCTTTCTAAGTCCAAAGCAAGATAGTTTCTAAGCGTTCTGTTTTTTTTTTTTCCTGTGGTGTTTTTCAAATTCTTTGAGTTCAAGACATAGACATAGTGATGAGCAGCCATCTTCCACGCCCTGTTCAGATCCAGGCTACAACCCTGGAAAGAATGGCTACCCCCATTGAATTCTAGTGCGTACCTCTCTTGGGCTTTAGCTCGCCATCTCTGCTGAGGGGACATAAAGGTGTTGGCATTTCTCCTGTTGATGAAGGGACCTAAAACAGAAAAATAAACAAATGCACTTTCATGGCAACAGCTGATGGAAGTATTTTGGAAATAGTCTGAGGGTCAAAAACATCTGAAATCTCAGTAATCTCCTATGTTTTACATAACTGGAGCTAGGCAAAAACATAAAAAGTATAAAGCAGACTTGATAAACTGCATGATAAACTGCATGGAATGAATAACCATTGTGCGTCTTCGGGAGTTACGACCCAGGCCACGGCAATCTGGTCATCTTTGCCTTTGTGGAATCCTTTGCTACTTTTGGTAATACCCACTCAGGGTATTTTTAAATGTATTTAAGAGAAGTGTTCTTACCCTTTGAACTACCAGCATAGGAACAAGCTGAACAGTATGAAAATGAGGAACAAATTAAACTCAAGATGGAGGCCCCGTAGGGGATGTGGGGGCTGGGGAGGACATGGGGGATGCACACCTGTTATCCCACTACTTGGGAGGTGGGGGCAGGAAGGTGAGGAGTTTAAAGTTATCCTCAGTTGTGCACTGAGCTAGAGGTCAACGGAGTTACAGGAGATCTCTAGTTGAAAACTAAACCGAAATAGAAAAACCCTTCCAGTTAACCAACCAAACAACAAACGAGAACACCATTCTCCGTCTAATGTAGCCAGACTTTCCAAATCCATTACTCAGGCACACAATCTGATGCCGACGCCTGTGGTCTCCCAGATGGCAGCTCCCTCTCTGTGCCTTCTCGGTTGACATTACTCCTCATTTCCATTCATGTGGCCGATGTGATGTCAACTTAACATTTCCAAGTGTTCTGGATGCAGTTTAATGTCATATTACACCACTTAAAGTGTTGAGCGTTGTTTACTTGGGCAAGTTTAGTCACTGGGTTTTAAAATTCAGTTCTCCCAAAGAGGCCCACTGTCCCCTTCCCTCTCTATCGCAGACCTGACCATCTCTTTAGCTTTAAAAAAAAATGGGATGGTATTCTTTAATGCAAGCAACTGAAATAATGTAGCCAAGCATCTACTTACTGATTTCATAGGACTCCATGCTTTCGTGAGATTCTGGAATTAAAAGAAAGACTCATTTTAGCCTTATTTGTCACATGCTGTCATTGTCTAAACGTAGAGGCAAAAAGATGGGAGGGGTGCATTTAGCAAGGTTGTTGTCAGGAAATTCTGGTCATATAGGAATTATGAGTTATTTCTTTATTTCTATCTTTGCTTTGAGTATCTCTATCCTTGCCCACCTGCTGATACTGGAGGCAGTTGCCAGTTTGGGCTAAGATTTCCTGAGGTCGCTGAAATGTTCAGACATAACTCACAGGACGATGTGTTCAATGGATTATGAAGTTTCCAGAATGCCCTCTCTTACGATGTCTTCAGGGGCAGTTTGAGACTAGACTGAAGGGAGTTAAAGGTGGGTGCCCAGCAGCTAGGCTCCTCCAAGTAGGGAGCTCCAGGGTGGTTATTGAGCTGCGTGACCCAGACAGTTTCTAAGAGGGCTCAGAACGGCTCTTAAGAAGGGGTGTTAAATTGGCAGCCTCAGAAACCACTGGCTCCCTCTCCCTGCTCAGAACTGGGCACAAAGCCAGAGCAGAGAGGACGTCAAAGCAAAGATTTCTGCTTTCTATGTCTCTCCTGAACACAGCGGGCAAAGCAGGAATAAGAGGCTGTGTTTATAAGCGTCTGCCTGCCCAAGAAGTGAGAATGGGAGAGAAGGAGAGAAAAAAAAAGCACATATGCGTAAAGTTTATGAATAATTCAAAAATCGAGAGGTATAACATTAGAGCTGTTTGTTTATATAATTTAGATTTTTAAAAAACAACTAAATACAATCAAAACAATTTAAGCAGACCTATGTAAATAATTTGGCTTGAAACCTGTGAACAAACCACATATGACTTAACAACATATAGGCAGCAGAAAAAAATTTATCCTTTGTAAATAATTGTGAAATTGATGCTTTTCTAAAAATTCAGCTGTAAAGTTTCTTTTAAAAATAAATTGGCTGAATAAACACACTGAACACATGGTACTTTCTTCTGTCCTTAAAGAGGGCTCTCTCTAATACTTGCCACAAGAACTTGTTTTCTTAAAGTAAACTAAATAGTAAATACTAAAAATCCTTAACCCATTAATATTCAAGTCTGACTAAGCATTCTTAAAGGTAAGGCTATAGGGATGGGAAACTGATGCATTCCTGAAATATCTTGGTTTCTAGGTGTGTAGATTTATCTCTGAAAGGACTCCCCTGTTAAAATAGCTCACATTCGTTGGGATATATAGAATATAAAATATGCGGTGGAATGACCAATGACCATGGAAATCGGGAAACTTACTTCGCGATACTCTGGCTTGTAATAGAGAAGGGAAAGGGTGAGGAAGAAGGGGAGAGTGACAGTAACCGTGAAGGGAAGCCCGAGGTAGGAAGGGAAAACCCCACAGAAGGCAGCGGAGAGAGGTTTCTCACCATAGCACAGGGCTGCCACGGCCAGCGCAGCCAGGATGGCCAGAGGGAGCAGGCTCTTCATGGTGTCTCGGGTGTCCTGTGATCCACCTCGGGTGTCTGGCGCAGCAGCAGAGGGGAGAGGCTCCTACATGCTTCTGGGGAAGGCCGAGCTGTTTTTATAGGAACTTGAGCAGCTGAAAGGGGAGGAACCAGCGGGAGGGGGCTGGAAAAGGTGGGATGGCTTGGCACTAAACTTGCCTTGGGACTTCGCCCAAGTACTCATTCCTTCCAGATAGTATCTACACAGCGTGGGCAGTTTCCCTTCACCCCCAGTCCTGGCTGTGCAATAGCAGGATGCAGAAATTGTGGCCACCTTATGTTGGCGAGCCAGACCCCGGGCACATGTCCATGGAGAGGGCAGTTACCACAAACACAGGTTTGCCTTTCGAATTCCTCCTCTGATCTACTCGCTGGCCCTGACCACTGGCCGATGGGGCTTGATCCACAGACAGAGCTGCAGTGTTCTCTTTGCTACCCCGATGGATGGAGGAGAGGTTCTGGGCGTGAAAGGCCTCCACTCTGTACTCTGACATCTTAGACATCTTCACAGTAGGTCAGAATTTTGAACTCTAGACCAATTGAGCTTTTACCTGGCCATAGGCATGTTATGCAGCTTTCAAGGGTTCAGTGGAGTAATTTGATTATTTAATTTTGTGATATTAGTCTAGTCTTGCGCCCTGATGTTCTCTCAGGCTGATGCTGCGCCTGAGCAAGTAAGGCAGGGATGAAGGTGCTCATAGCTCATCTTCTCAAAGCATTGCCTCTCTACTGAGCTAACGTCATGAGCAGCAGATAAGGTGCAGGGTACTGGATTTAGGTGTAGTGTGCTAGCTACAGACCAACAGGGCACCTCCCGGAGGAGTCAGAAATAGCCCAGGCTATGCTCTTTACCCTTGACTGCAATGTCCCCTCCCATGCAGGTTTTCCCAAGTCTGTATTTCTCTATACCGTCAAGTCTGGAGGTTGTTGCTTATCTTACAAGGAGAATTTCAATATGGTGCCTTGGCGAGTTGGAGGACCTCTTTCTCTAGCACTCTCCCTTAGGAAACTTTCCTACCCCACAGTGTCTTGGCTGTTTGGAATTCTGTGAGTCTTCTTAGTGCCCCAACAGTCTTGAAAGATCTGTCTGCCTCTGTGGCCCGAGTGCTGGGTGCTCTCTCTCTCTCTCTCTCTCTCTCTCTCTCTCTCTCTCTCTCTCTCTCTCTCTCTCTCACATACACACACACACACACACACACACAGAGAGAGAGAGAGAGAGCGAGAGAGAGAGAGAAGGTCAGAGGGCAACTTCAGCCTTCAGTTCTCACCTTCCACCTTGTTTGAGGCAGGGCATCTAATGAGCTTCTTACCCTAGGAATGTTAGGACTGTAGACACCTGTGGGCTTCTGGGATTGAATCTGTGTCACCAGGTTGTGTTATCCACTGAGCTATCTCCCCAACGCCAAATTGGGCCATTTTAAATAAGGGAGTCTCAGATGCCCCTGCTTTCACTTCTGTGCAGTGATCAGGTCAAGGTCACTGGTGGGGTTCTGGCTTTATGCACTCAGCTCCACTCGCCCCCTTCTCTGTTCCTGGGTTCAAATGGCAACAGTGCTCTCTCAGCTTCTCATGTGTCTTTTTTTCCAACTTCCTCTCTCTCTCTCTCTCTCTCTCTCTCTCTCTCTCTCTCTCTCTCTGTGTGTGTGTGTGTGTGTGTGTAAGATGGATCTTCTACAGTGTGCTTCTGAGACCCGAGACTTTTGGGCCATGAAGAAGACTCGAAGATTTCTAACCAGCCAAGACACCGTTGGGTAGGAAAGTTGCTCTGATGCTGCGGACCTGGGGTCCCTCAGGCTCACCAGCCTGTTTCCACGTCTAGGGTTCCCTAGGGCAATCCTTTTCTTTTGGGCACTGTCACTTCCTGGTCCCTTCTTTTCTTCTCACTGTTAATCTACCTCTGAGTTTCCCATGGTAAACAGTACTCACAAGCCACTCATAATTCAGAATTCAGTCTCCTGCTTTTCCTGCAATAAGACCATTCCCCATCAAAACTAACTTTGTAGACATCAACTTTAATCATGTGATCTGTTTGTTCCTCTGTGGTGGTGGCCCTCCACAGCAGGCCTCACACCAGCTAGGCAAGGCAACCCCTCTGCCATTGCGCAGCAGCATCTACTGCAAGTCAGTCATATATGTGCATATATAGAGTGTACTACTGTGTGTCTCTGTGTGTGTTGTGTATGCATCTCTCTGTGTGTTTATGTGTATACCTGTGCATATGGAGGCTAGAGGTTGATTTTGGATGTCTCTTTCAATTGCTCATCATGCTATTTCTTGAGACAGGGTCTCTCACTGAACCTATAGCTTGCCAATTTTGTCTAAGTGGCTGACCAGCACACTCTAAGGATCCTCCCGTCCCTGCCTCCCTACCTCTGACATTACCACTGCACCCCGGTGTTTTTATGTGGGTTATAGGGGATCCAACACAGGTCCTCATGCTTATATGGTGAACCCTTTAATGACTGAGCTATTTCCTTGGCGCCTAATGACTTCTTACAAAGAGGACTTGGGCCACCCTGTGAAAAGGCATTGACTCTACATTGCAAGGGCCCAGACTGACCCATCTGCATAAAAAGAAAAAAGAACGGAAATAGAAAAGAAGCTGGGGAGGAAGAGATGAGTAGACGTATGCAGGTTTGGGGTTTATGATGAGGTTTAATAGAGTTTAATTTACAGAGAGGAAAACCTCTAAGATGCCCTTCGATGTACTGAAGAGGCAGAGACAAAAATGTTCCTTTGCTTATTACCAGAATTGTTTGAGATTATTATCACTTGAGAATCACCTGGAGTTATTTGAAGTTTCAGAATTCATTTTGGCTGACAGTGCACGTTTTCCTAACTCAGATAAAATAAATTCTGAATCATGTGTCACTCCAACTCATGTTTGGATTTAAGTAATGATAACAGATGTCTAGAGAGCCATCTTTCCTTAACCAGAGAGGTGCTACCTAGTAGAGAGTGTCTGGCACCCTGAGGAGAGCCTGCTACCATGGAAAGTGGCCACACCAGTGCTGGGTCTCCTAATTCACAGAATCTTCTCAAGCAAGGCTGGCAGGGTAGTAACCAGGTGACTGAGATCACAGAAGAAAACAAGATCTCCCAACCCCACTTTCAGGAGGAAGACAGAATATCATGGTTTAACCAAGCATCAATTTGCCATCCACCCATCTGTCCATCCATCCGTCCATTGTCCTACCCACCCACCTATCCATCCATCCATCCATCCACCTACCACCCATTCAATGTATTGAGTACGTCCTATGTGTAATTCTAGGATGGAAATGCAGAGAAGGAAAGAAAGTACCACTATGCTTCCTACCCTGGTGCATTCAGGAGCTTCTAGGATACAGATTTACGTAGTGTCTCCCTTTATCCAAAGTCTTGTTTGCAGAGTCTCTAGCTGGCTTTAGCGAAGACAGCATGACATGCATGGTTTACCATGGGACTGACTCCCCCTGGCACCCGAGTGCATCTCTATATCCAGAGCAACAAGACAAGCACTGATGACCATTAGGGAAGATCAGAGAGAGAAGGAAGAAAGTTATGAGCCCTTCCTGTGGGGAGATGCTTTTCAGAAAAGCATCTGGAAGAGAAGGTATCACACCAAAGAGTTAACCTGCCTCTTTGGTATTTGTGAAGCTATAATAATGACACAGGAATTACAAAGGTAATATATTTTCTCTAACAACCCTGCACTCTCTTTCTGTCTCTTCCTGCCTATCAATCTGTAATAAGCCCCTGTTTCTGATGGCTAAGCATTTTGTGTCTGAAAATTTTTCCTGGCTCCAGTAAGATTTAAAAAGAAATCTTACTGTGCCATGAGATTCAACTTTATTTGCAGAACATTATAAGTGCATTAAAGGTTGTTTGGTTGCAGAACCGAAACTATTATTCTTTCCAGCAAAGTAAAAGGCAAATGAGAAAGGTAGCCAACAGAAACCCTAAGAATTAAAACAACAAAGCAACAACAAAATGCAGAAGTCAATTCCTAGGATATTAAATGAAAACGACTGAGAAGCAGAAACAAGGCCAACTTTATTGACTCACCTATTCTTTTGTTTTGTTTTGTTTTTAAGATTTGTTTATTTTATGTACATGAATGCACAGTCTTCAGACAGACCAGGAGAGGGCATAAGATCCTGTTACAGATGGTTGTGAGCCACCATGTGGTTGCTGGGATTTGAACTCAGGACCTCTGGAGAGTAGCCAGTGCTCTTGATGGCTGAGCCATCTCTCCAGTCCTTCAGGTCTATTCTTTTAGCACACTGGTTCTCAGCCTTCCTAACGCTGCCATCCTTTAACACGGTTTCTCGTGTTGTAGTGCCCCATAACCATAAAATTATTTTCATTGCTACTTCATAAGCATAATTTCTCCACTGTTATGAATCATATTGTAACTGTGTTTTCCGCTGGTCTTATGGACCTCCATGAGAGTGTTGTTCAATTCCTGGAGGGGTTGAAAACCCACAGGCAGAGAACCACTGGTTTAATGGGAGTTTCTTGAATGAATTCTGTCTCAGACTCCCGGAATGACTTAATTTTCCAGACATAGAATAATTTGCTCCTTTTCTTGATTTGTCTAAGTTGAACTAAGTGAGAAGAAGCATTTGTCTGCCTTAGGTCGGTGCATGTGGCCGGCCATGGGCAGGTGTTTCCAGGGAAACCTTAAAGGAGCTGCTGGTTGGGACGGATTTACTTTTCTTTACCCCGTATTATGTCAGGCATGTGCTTCCTTCTTATCAAAGGATTCATTTCTCAGAAAATGGCGGTACTGCAGGTAGGATGGTTCTGCAGGAAGGCCCATGTAAAAGTCTTGGTCCTGAGATTGGTGCCAGGGAGAGGTGATGGGGTAGTTAGTGGTGGATGCAGATGCAGATGAAGATGCTCCAGTCCCTTGGGTACCTTGGAGGGGATCTCTAAACTCCTGCCTTTTCTCTGTTGTTTTAACCCTTGCTTTGCCAGATGAGCTGTTTTGTCTCCCCACGCTTTCCCTCGGAGAGTTTTTACCTCCTGGAAGGCCCAAAGAAACACGGCCAGCTGACCCAGATCGAAAACTTCAAAACGGTGTGACTCAAACGCCCTGCAAGTTGATTATTTTGGATATTTTGTGCTAGTGACAGAAACTACGAGCACAGAGAGTAAATATCAAATAAGAATCACTGCCCAGTACTTGCTTCAGCAGCACATATACTAAAATTGGAATGATACAGAGAAGATTAATATGGCTCCTATGCAAGGATGATTCGCAAATTCGTGAAGCATTCCATATTTTTGCCGGGCAGTGGTGGCACACGTCTTTAATCCCAGCACTTGGGAGGCAGAGGCAGGTGGATTTCTGAGTTCGAGGCCAGCCTGGTCTACAGAGTGAGTTCTAGGACAGCCAGGGCTATACAGAGAAACCCTGTCTCCAAAAAAACTTTAAAAAAAAAAAAAAAAAAAAAAAAAGAATCACTGCTCATCCATGTGATACAATTCTGTGTTGAGAATTTGCTCCGTTTTCATTCATCTTATTGTCTACTTTTCAAAATGGTATGATATTATCCACATCTTCTGTGTATGAAAGCTCTACGAGTCTCTATAGTTTATGTAAGTGTGTGGCAGATGGACTCAAGAAATATGATTTTCTTCATAAATAAAATCATCCAACATCCTTCAAGCATCTGACATCCACATAAACCACAGAGCTAGAGGTAAAATTAAACAAAAGGTTGTACATATTAAAAATAGCAGCTTCCTCAATAACTTTTAAGATAGAACAACAGGAATTGATGACCTATGCATTGCCATGGAAGCCCAGAAAACTGAAATGAATTAGGAAGCAGGAAGGGATGAACTCGGTGTTAGAACTGCCTCCCAGGCCTCCACTTGACCCCTGTATTGTCTGCCCAAACAGGTTCCAGTTTAAATGTGTGACATTCCAAAAACCTTTCAGCTCACTTCAGGAGTCACCACGGATGTCTCCTCCCAGTCTGGGAACTCGTGTTTGCTGACTGTCATCTGACACTAGCTCTCTGGTTGGTGTACTCAGGCAGCCATTTCCCCGTGCCTGTAAAGCCAGCTCCTACAATTGCTTAGACCTCAAAGAGGGAAAGGGGGGATGCAGGCTTAATGTACAAAATGTTCTTTCAAGTCAAAGCAAAGTAGACAGCAGGGTGAAGGTAAGGCCAGCTTTCTGCTCACTCTCTCGACCCTGGTTGTTTTCTTTGGATGAGAGGTAACGAAGATGAAGTCTGGGGAATTTTTTCTGGTTCCGAGGTCCTGGCTGGAGACCAGGGCATCTTTATTTTTTAAGTTTTATTTGTTCTTTGTGAGTTTTACATCATGCACCCCAAATCCTCTTCCTCTCACAGCCTCCCTGTCTACTCTCCTCCTTGCAATGTCCCCCAACAACAGAGGGGAAAAAAAATCTCATTGAGGTAGCTGAAGTGTGTATACCCTTTCATACCCAATTCTTTGTTTGCAAGTATTCATTGGAATGAGTCATTGGTGTGGTTCAAGTTCTCAGGCTTCTGCTACTCTATCAACACTGGAACCTCCCTGGGACTCCTCTCAGATATCCTGATGTTGCCCTGTGCCATGGAGGTCCTATTAGTTTTGGATCTGTAGGACCCGCTCCTTCATGAATTCCAGCGGTTCATCAGTGGTATAGATGTTGGGATGGACCAATTCAAAGCTTTGGATCTGGGCCTGAGAGGTATCTGAACTGGTCAGCCTACTGTACCGGGTCTCCTGGTCAAATGACCTCAGAGGTCTCACCAGCAACCCCTGCCACCAGGGCCATCTCTACTGTGCTGCCCAGATGAGGTGCAGGGCCAGCTCTCCCAAGTGCCACAGCAGTTGAGACGCAGGACCAGCTCTCATGCCCACTATAGGTGGCAAAGGGTGAGGATGGTGAGGGCATCTCTCCCTCGTTCACGATGCCCCGTGGCAGACAAGTTGTAAAGTCAGCTCTCCCATGCTCACACCCTTGAGGCCAGCTTACCCAGGCCTCTGCCATCAGCATCAGCTGTACCATGCTGCCTAGGCAAGGTGCATCTCTCCTGAGTGCTGCAGCAGGTGAGGGGCAGGGACAGCTCTCCTGCTCTCATGACTCGACTGAGACCAACTGTCCAACTGTCGTGCCTGCCGCCAGTGGCAAGGATAGAAGAAAGGGGAGGGGCTGTCCCTCGCCACTGCTAGGGCATCCTTTATAAACCATTTGCTGCCATCTCAGTCTCTGCCAGATCCTCAGTGCCTCCTTTCACTGGTCCAGTTCACGAAGGTAAACTACTAATTCCTATGCCGGGGAGCTGAGCTGTGGGCATTGAGGGGGCTGATGGTGACTGGCTGACCTGGGAGGGTTAAAGGTACACTTGGTGAGGTGAAGTTGCACGAAGATCGAAACAGCAGCCTCCGCGAGGGGTGTGGGGGCAGAGTGGAACCATGTTCATCATGTACAAAGCCACAAAGGGGAAGACCATCTTTTCACCCGGTTGCTATGCACAGAACTCGAGCGTGTACGCCCAGCACCCGGGAGGCTGACCCTGAAGGCTGCGAGTTAAAGGACAGCCTGAACTACACACTGTTAGACGCAGCCTAAATAAAGCGACCCCGGACAGCACAAGATGGGAATAATACCGCTTTAAAAAATGCTGACTGAAAGCAGCTTTCAGAAGCAGCTTTTTAACAAATACTAATGAACATTAGAAGAGTGAGCTTGTCCTGGCTTCCCCGCATCCTGCTACCCGATCCAAACTACTGGTGCCTTGGAAAACAGCCCCCGCTTCAGCTGGATTGGACTCTGAAGGACTGGCTTCCCAGAAGGAGACGCCTCTCTGGCTATCAGTGGTTCTGGGGATAAGAAAGCCTGGATTTGGATGCAGTTCTTCCATCTGCTTTACGTGTTACATTCATCATGTTATTTAAACTGAAGAGCCTCCTGCTTCTCAGCCACACAACTGGGGATTATAAAATCCAACTCGGAGGAGTGTTGGCTAAGTTAAAAAGACACACACAGAGTGACCGGTTTAAAGGCCGTCATGAGGCATCATGGAACATGCACACACACACACATACACACACACACACACACACACACACACACACACAGGCATTACTGCAACAATAACAACAAACACTCGCTCAACTCCATCAAGAGTCACCCTCTTTTGTCCCTTACCTCCCTCAGTACTAGGGGAATGCACCACTGGTGATAAGCAAAGCAGAGGAAGAAAGACAGAAACTGTGTCTGGTGTCAGCTCAGCAAGGTCTTGTGCAGTGAGAGATGGCATGGAACCTGGAAAGTCTGTTTGCTTCTGACAAACCCACTCCATGACCATGTGAACACTGGGCAGGTTAGCTGTGTTTGCAAGCAGAAGGGCTGGGCTAGACCGCTACAGTTTGGGGGTTCAGTCTCGAAAGGCTAAACAAGCTAGGGAGACAATTCTATGAGCCAGGGCCTGCAGGAACACTTAGTTCTTCCTGCAGTGTCTCAAGTGCTCCTTCATGGGCTGCCTGCTATTGGAATGCCCACCCTTCAGCCTGCAAAGCAATAACAAGGTGGCCTGCAAAAGCCCTGTTCAGATTGCTGCCTGACCATACATTCTGCTGCAACTTCTCAGCCATCAAATAACTGCATGGGACAGGCTTTGAAATGCATGCCACGAGAAAAGCAATCTTTCCAGCCAGGGTTTGGTTCCTGAGAGAAAACCCTTCTTTTCACAGAAGAGATCTAAAACTCTGTAATTCGTCTCCTTGGCTACATAGTCTAATTACTGCAAACTAAGAGGTTAGATGGAGTCCATAGAGGAAGATGAGCAAGGGCTCAGAGGAAACACTTCCAGGCTAATATTAAGCAGGGTAGACTACGGGACCAGGCATTTGAGAGAACAGTGTCTTCATACTCGAGTCTCACAGGTAGCATTATGATGGAAAAATGCAGAAGTGGGGTTTTGGCTGACCTGCAGGGACTCATTTCAGCCCTGCCCTCTGGAGTCTGGGCAACAATTCTATAATCACCGCTCATTTGAATTTGGATCCCCCCCCCCACTGCTGGCTCAGATTCTTCTAACTTATCATTCCCCAAGTTTCCTGTCTTCTCTTCCTCCTCTGTTATTTACTTCCTGACATAATGAAGTTTTTGGAAGAAAATTTTATTCTGTTGAGGGAATGGAAGTCAAGTTTTTGCAGGGATTCCTTGGGTAGGAGATACCTGAGTGAGTGGGGGGATGGGCAGGACCTAAGGGAAGGGAGACAGACAGAGGGACAGGCTGAAGTGTGGTTCCTTTCCTCAGTTCTGTTTGAGAAAGCAAGAGAAGAGATTGCAGAACAGGTGCGGTAAAGGGTGTGGTGTGAGTTGGAGCCCAGGGAATATTTGTTGATTTTATTCTGTCAAACTTCGAGTTCCCTGAAGACAGCTTCTGGGTCATAATAATATTTTTACTTATTTATTTATTTATTTATTTTTAAGATAGGCCTATTTTAGGTCAAGCTGGTCTCAAACTCAGAATCCTCCTGCTTCAGCCTCCCATTTGCTACCACTTGGGATGCTACAAGGTGTGCTACCACCACGGACCATATTTATCTTTAAAAAAAAAACGCAGCACCTCCCCCGGCTTCCTGAACTAAGCTAACATCATTCTTGTGTGCTGTCTCAGTTCAGCAATGGCGTAATGCGAGAGAGAGAAAGAGCCAGAGCTTTGGAGTCAAGGGGATGAACCATGCATCACTTACTGATCTCTCTCATCATGCCAAGCCCCCTATTTAGTGTTTGTTTGTTTTTTTGAGATAAGATTTCATGCAGCCCAAGTTGACCTGAAACTTGGTATGTTGCCAAAGCTGACCTTGAGCTCTTATCTTCCAGCCTCTATTTTAAGTGCTGGGATCATTGACATGGCTTCTTTGTCTGTCTGTCCATCTTGTCTGTCCTTCTCTCTCTTTCTCTTTTTCTCCTTTTCTTTTTTCATTTGTGTACTGGCTGGTTTTGTGTGTCAACTTGACACAGGCTGGAGTTATCACAGAGAAGGGAGCTTCAGTTGGGGAAGTGCCTCCATGAGACCCAGCTGTGGGGCATTTTCTCAATTAGTGATCAAGGGGATAGGGTCCCTTGTGGGTGGTGCCATCCCTGGGCTGGAAGTCTTGGGTTCTATAAGAGAGCAGGCTGAGCAATCCAGGAGAAGCAAGCCAGCAAGGAACATCTCTCCATGGCCTCCGCATCAGCTCCTGCTTCCTGACCTGCTTGAGTTCCAGTCCTGACTTCCTCTGGTGATGAACAGCAATGTGGAAGTAAGCCAAATAAACCCTTTCCTCCTCAACTTGCTTCTTGGTCATGATGTTTGTGCAGGAATAGAAACCCTGACTAAGACAATTTGGAAGAATGGAGGTGGCCATGGGAAGTCTGTGATGATTCGGTGAGATTAGCCTTGTGGATATTGAGTGTGTGGGCACCTTGCTTCGAGCTTTATTAGACAACAGTCCCCTTCGTCTATCCCCAGCCATCCTTCCCACTCTTTCCTTTCATGATTTCTCTTACCGGAACTCACCCTCCAGGCAGACTAAGTAGCCCTGCCAAGATGTCTCTGTGTTGGTTATCTGACCGCAGCTTACTTTTTAAAAATCATCTTTTAATTGTGTTCGCAGCCTTCGCCCGCGCAGCCACCGCCGCAGCTCTCTCACGCCAGCGCCGCCTCTTGCTCGCCGAGCTCCAGCCGAAGCAGAAGGTGGGTAAGTAAGGAGGTGCCCATACCATGGCTCGTACAAAGCAGACTGCCCGCAAATCCACAGGTGGTAAAGCACCCAGGAAACAATTGGCTACAAAAGCCGCTCGCGAGACTGCGCCCTCTACTGGAGGGGTGAAGAAACCTCATCGTTACAGGCCTGGTACTGTGGCACTCCGTGAAATCAGACGCTATCAGAAGTCTACTGAACTTCTAATTCGCAAGCTCCCCTTTCAGTTTCAGCGTCTGCTGCTGCGAGAAACTACTCAGGACTTCAAAACAGATCTGCGCTTCCAGAGTGCAGCTATTGGTGCTTTGCAGGAGGCAAGTGAG
>NW_022196903.1:130819610-130826393 GCF_008632895.1 Mastomys coucha
CCTGTGTGCTATCCATGCCAAACGTGTAACAATTATGCCAAAAGATATCCAGCTAGCACGCCGCATACTCGGAGAACGTGCTTAAGAGTCCATTGTGAGGGGAAACATTTCATTCTCAAAAAAAAATTTTTTTCCCTCTTCTTCCTGTTATCAGTAGTTCTGAATGTTAGATATTTTTTCCATGGGGTCAAAGGTACCTAAGTATATGATTGCGAGTGGAAACATAGGGGACAGAATCAGGTATTGGCAGTTTCTCCACGTTCATTTGTGTGTGAATTTTTAATATAAATGCAAGATGTAAAGCATTAATGCAAGCAAAATGTTTCAGTGAACACATTTCAACAGTTCAACTTTATAACAATTATAAATAAACCTGTTAAAATTTTCTGGACAATGCCAGCATTTGGATTTTTTAAAAATAAGTAAATTTCTTACTGACGGCAAAAAAAAAAAACCAAAAAACAAAAACAAAAAAAAAACCCAAAAAACAAAAAAATCATCTTCTCCTTTCCTGTTTCCTATCTCTGGGGCAACCCCAGGTACCCCTGTTTCTCCTGCACAGTTTCCGAGCGCTATGTGTGTGTCTGGTGCCTGTAGAGACAGAGAGAGTATTGTATTGTCTAGGACTCTAGTTACAGATAGTTGTTAGCTGGTGTATGGGTGCTGAGAACAGAACTTGGGTCCTCTGCAAGAGCAGCCAGTGCCCTTAACCACTGAGCCATCTCTCCAGCCTTCAGGTGACTTTTAAAACTTAGTTCAAACAACGGCTGGTATGTAGTTTCTTATTTCAGCTAACTCAGTACGTCATTGTCCCCTCCTTTAGAACTTTATTAGTTCTGTCTTCTGTTTATTTACTGGAACCCATTCTCTTTTCCCACTATAAGCATTTGTGCTCTCTCTCTCTCTCTCTCTCTCTCTCTCTCTCTCTCTTAAAGGTTTATTTATTTGTTTCATGTATGTGAGTAAACTGTTGCTGTCTTCAGACACACCAGAAGAGGGCATTGGATCCCATTACAGATGGTTGTGAGCCACCATGTGGTTGCTGGGATCTGAACTCAGGACCTCTGGAAGAGCAGTCAGTGCTCTTAACCGCTGAGCCATCTCTCCAGCCCCCGTGTGCTCTCTCTTGCCACCACCCTCATCCCAGTTATTGATGGTACGACCACCAACTCTTCTTTCTCCTCTACACACGCCTGTCCATGTGGCTGGCTCACTCTGTAGGGAATTGTCATTTCTGGAAAGACTGAGTTGACTTTTGCTTGCTGAATCCGCACCTTGTGAGTTAAATGCCTCTTGGGAGTTTTTGTACGAACTTCAGGACATTTTTCAGTAGCTTCGACCTTACTTTACTGCAGAATGTTAACACTGCTTCCATGGCTGCACCCTACTGTCTCTTAAGCTTCTCAAGAGGAGTCAGTTTGCTCCTCTTCATAGCCTATCTCAGATATTTCTGCCAGCACACAGTAGGAGCTCATTATGTTCCTTGAATTGAGCCAATCTGTAAATCAAATATTCATTAAATACTACAAAACTATGATAAACTTGCCCTTAACATTTTACTACAACAGTGTCTTCTTCCTTCCTTCCTTCCTTCCTTGCTTCCTTCCTTCCTTCCTTCCTTTCTTAATTTCTTTCTTTCTTTCTTTCTTTCTTTCTCTCTTCCTTTTAGACAGCAGGGTCCCACTATGTAGAACTCACGATGTAGGCCTGGCTGGCCTCAAACTCACAGAATCCACCTGCCTCTTGCCTTCTGAGTGCAGGCATTAAATGCATGCACCACTATACCAGGCTTGGGTCTCTTAACTTTAATTGGAAATATACTTACCTTTTAACTAATTGACATAAGCAAATAATATTTATAAATTTTCTTTCTTTCTTTCTTCCTCCTCCTCTTCCTCTCTTTTTCCTCTTCCTCTTCCTCCTCCTCCTCCTTTAATGTTTATTTATGTGGGTATTTTGCCTGTAAATACTAGAGTTTCTGTACCCACGTGCATGCAGTGCTTGAAGAGGCCAACAGAGTGCCTCAGACGCCTCTGGGACTGGAGTTACAGATGGTTGGGAACTGCCACATGGATGCTGGGAATCGAATCTGGGTCTTCTACAAGAACAGCCAGTGCTCATAACTGCTGAGCCATCTTTCCCCTGAGACGAAGATTATTTTTGAGACAAGGTTTTACCATGTAACCCAGAGCTTGGGATCGTCCTGCCCCAGCATCTGAAGTCTGAGATATGAGCCACTATGCCTGACCTGTATCAGGACAGGAAATGGTTAAAGCTGGAAATACTAAATAATGATATAGTATTTCACTTTGTTTGGTCTTTGACTAATGTAGCAACTCAACTACTTGATTAAATGACTATCCTTTTATGAAATAGCAATATTCCTGAAGAGTAGATGATAACACTAGAAATTAAATTATAAATGTATAATCTCTCTTTAAGGAAGATATTAGTGAAACTTCTAGAATAAAAAGAATTCCTCCAGAATAGCATATAATTTTGGAGAAGCCTCCTCCTACTGTGCTGGAGTGTCAGTTCTCCATTTAGGTGTTTCTCATTATATCTAGTGTCAGGACAAAGCATGAGTAGGTTACAGATATAATCAGTTCAATGGAGAAAAAGCCTAGCAAACTTAGGCATGGTGGGACAAGCTTTTGAATCAGGCACTTGAGAGGCCGAGGAGGGAGGACTGCTGTGAGTTTGAGGCCAGCCTACGCTACATAGTTAGCTTTGTTGCCTCAAAATAGGGTTATATACACACACACATATGAATATATACATAATAGAAATACATAACGAGCATGTATATTTCACATATATATGTATGTATGTATGTCTAACCTTTAAGTGTTTATGCATGGAGCTAGAAAGATGGCTCAGTGGTTAAGAGGACTTGCAGCTCTTCCAGAGGACCTGAGTTTGGATCCCAGCCTATGTCCGTCTATAACTCCGGCTGTAGAAGATCCAGCGCTCTCTTCTTGACTCTGAGGGCACACGTGTGTTCATGGTGTACACAAAGTCACATACACAGCCACATAAGATAAGGAAATAAATCAACCTTCAAATATTGCCATATACCACTAGTGCCATCTTTCCCCCTTACAGACATTACTGAAACCTAGATAATTTAACAAACAGGTCATTGGCCATGTATGCACAAATTCATTCAGAGGGTCGCTGAAAGGCTTAATATCTTCTTACTTTGCTCTTAATCTCAGGACACTCAAAATGCCTTGGGACTCTCCTAGTGTCCTGTGTTGAGTTAATCTAACCATCTACTGTGTGGAAACCATTCCCTCAAGTCAGGCTGGCCGGGGCTGACCCTGCCAGCATGTGTGTTGCTCTCCTGTGTGATAGAAAGGCAGTGCGTTGAGCTTTTCACTTCTCTTTGAGCCTATACAGGAAAAGTCTCAGTCAGGCTCTGCCTGGCCCTGGAAGGGGTGAGCCTGGCACATTGTAAAGACCTGATGGGGGGGTGGGCTGAGAAACCCACGCTAGGTCGCCAGTTTAGCTAAGGACAACATTGACTCCCAGTTGTTCCAAGAACATTTTTATTATTGTACTGTTGCCCATTCGATTCGTTCCTGGCAAGGAAACACTAAGCATTCAGGCACTGCTGTGAGAGAGAGCAGCTCACATCTGCCCTGGTTTCCACTCATTCCCTGGATCCTCTGGCTCCAGAGCACATAACCCTCTGCGGTCTTCAGCTCTCGTCCTGACCTGGTGAGAAAGTTCATATGGCCACTGGCAGCAGAGGATGAGAAGTTCGAGCTTTGCTCCAACAAATACACCACAGAGCCTTGGAAAAGGAGGAACATGGCAGGGTTTTCTTCTTTCCAGTTACTCAGTAAATGTGTGATTGTGTGTGTGTGTGTGTGTGTGTGAGAGAGAGAGAGAGAGAGAGAGAGAGAGAGAGAGAGAAGCACTCTTAAAGAATAGAGTGACTTTGGGAGATCCATGCTTTCTTCATGACCTGCTTGTATGTTGCTTATAGACACTGAATTCACATTTTTCCCTTTAACTCAAAACTTGTTCCTGGGCCCCTAACAAGTTGAGTAAGCCCAGTGGATGGCTTCATGCAGGAACATGTGTGCACTATAAATTGGACTGGATGGGTTCTGAAAAAATAAGGCACAAAGCTGGGAGGGGACTGGGAAGAAGAGCAGTGAGTGAGGTCAAGCTATACTGTAGGAAATTCTCAAAAAATTACAAAAATATATAATTAAAAATGTGCCATGTTTTAAACTACGTAGCATAGATGGGAAACTTGTTAGGGGTAGACCAGAAAGAGAGAGGAAAGAAAGAAAACAGCACACAGTAGGTATTATTAATATAGAGAACTCATTATATATATGAATATGTAATATATTTATATAGTGAATTAATATACTGAATATAGAGATCTGCCTTCTGCTTCCCGATTACTGGATTAAAGGCATACACTGTCATGCTCAGCTTGAAAATGTTATTTCAGAGCTGGTGAGATGGCTCAGCGGGTAAGAGCACTGATTGCTCTTCCGAAAGTCCTGAGTTCGGATCCCAGCAATCACATGGTGGCTCATAACCATCTGTAATGAGATCTGACGCCCTCTTCTGGTGCGTCTGAAGACAACTACAGTGTATTACGCCAGAGCGAGCAGGGCCAGAGCGAGCAGGGCCAGAGCGAGCAGGGCTGGCGAAAGCAGGGCCAGCAGAGGTCCTGAGTTCAATTCCCAGCAGCCACACACATGATAGTTCGCAGCCATCAAACAGATACAGTGTACTCATACCCATAAAATAAAATAAATCTTAAAAAAAAAAGAAAATGTTATTTCATTTATTTGTGTGTGTGTGTGCATGTGCGTGTGTGTGTGTGTGTGTGTGTGTGTGTGTGTGTGTGTGTGTGTGAATGTGTGTACACCACTGCATGCATGTGGAGACCAGAGGATACCTTGCATGAGTTGGTTCTCTTAGTATCATGTTAGTCCTGTGCGTGGGGATGCTGCTCTTTGGTTCTGCACTGGCCTAGCATGTGCAAAGCCCTGAGCTTGATCTCCAGAACTGCAATAAATAAGCAAACACACAGTCTTTAGTCTCTGAATGGGCCGGAGTAATGGCCAGCCTCGGGCCCTCCTCCTAATCCACAGAGCCCTGGCTGGCCTCAGCCCTCCCCCTAATCCACAGAGCCCTGGCTAGCCTTGGCCCTCCTCCTAATCCTTAGATCCCTGACTGGCCTCGGCCCTCCTCCTAATCCACAGAGCCCTACCTGGCCTCAGCCCTCCCCCTAATCCACAGAGCCCTGGCTAGCCTCGGCCTTCCTCCTAATCCTTAGATCCCTGACTGGCCTCGGCGGCCCTCCTCCTAGTCCATAGAACCCTAGCTGGCCTTGGCCCTCCTCCTAGTCCATAGAGCCCTGACTGGCCTCTGCAGCCCTCCTCCTAGTCCATAGAGCCCTGGCTGGCCTTGGCCCTCCTCCTAGTTCACAGATCCCTGGCTGGCCTCGGGCCTCCTCCTAGTCCACAAGCCCTGGCTGAACAGCTTGATCAGCATATGAAGAGTGGAAAGGGAAGGTTCCCCCTGGACTGATAGTTTGGGGTGATTGCAACAAAAGATACTTCTTAGACTCTTTCTTTCTGGCTAATAGATTTTAGTAGGTTTTACCCATTCTTGTAAAAGCATAATGGTAATGATAACAGAAGAGATACAAGGACACATTGAAGTAATGTGGCCCCACGCACGCCTCCACATGACCTCCTGGGTGCAGTATGCCTGTGGCTACCCTTGTGCTGTGCTCTGCTTTCTGTCCCACAGACCCTTACACTTGACACTAACTTCCAGCTACAGACATCAGTCTTTCTTTCCGTAGACTTAGTCACAAGTTCATTTTTTAGCATAAGAGCCATTTTCCTGGAATCACTACAATAACGTTGTTTTCATTTCAATGTAACATTCGCTTTCACTCAGCTTTCAAACCATGTGTTATTCTTTTTTGAACTTCCTACTCTGTGCATGGGAAGCCAAAATTCTGTTCTCACAGAGATGAATTCCGTCGAAATGATAAAGACAGACAAACAAGATAAGGGAAGCTCTCAAAGGAGGTGATGCTGTGCAGAAAGGGAAGGGAAGGGTGGGAGGGAAGCTTTGGGAGTCTGCACCCATTTCACAGGAGTCACTTGATGCCCTTTTGAGTTAGCTCCCCTCCACCTGTCTCAGCAGATATCCAACAATGCACTGTGCTATGCCAATGGACAAAAGTAGGAGGGGAAACATTGTTTGTGAAATGAGATAATTATAAAAAAAAAGTGTGATTATGAACTCTGATAAAATTAATAAAGGAAATACAGTTAAAATTAAATCCATATCAGAGGATCCAAATATAGTTAAAGGGGGCTAGAAATAGTTTTAAAAAGAAGAATGAGGGCTGGAGAGATGGCTCAGTGGGTAAGAGCACTGGCTGCTCTTCCGAAGGTCCTGAGTTCAAATCCCAGCAACCACATGGTGGCTCACAACCATCTGTAATGAGATTTGACGCCCTCTTCTGGAGTGTCTGAAGACAGCTACAGTGTACTTACATATAATAAATAAATAAATCTTTAAAAAGAAAAAAAAAGAAGAATGACCAATTCACAATTTCAGTTGTGAGCAAGAGCATACTGAGCAAACAGGCAAAAGTGAGGGAAGAGCAGAGTCTGGAAGACAAAAGGAATAGTGTCTAGTAGGCTGAAGGCAGAAAGAAGCTCTGGTGGTGACGGTGCTGCTGGTGGTGGTGGTGGTGGAGGTGGTGGTGGTGGCGGAGGTGGTGGT